>NC_133516.1:102249285-102588214 GCF_049354715.1 Callithrix jacchus | reverse complement strand
GTGTTTTTCAGCTTCGATTCATTTATATTCCTTTCTAAGTTGTTAGATTCCATTCTTGTTATCATTTTCTTGAATCTTTTTTCAAGGTTCTTTGTTTCTTTGCATTGATTTAGAACATGTTCTTTTAGCTCACAGAAGTTTCTCATTATCCACCTTCTGAAGTCTCATTCTGTCATTTCATCACAGTCATTCTCTGTCCAGCTTTGTTCCCTTGTTGGTGAGGAGTTTTGGTCCTTTGTAGGAGGCAAGGTGTTTTGGTTTCCAGTGTTTTCCTTTTTTTTTGTGCTGGTTTCTTCCCATCTTTGTGGATTTAGCCACCTGTCATCTGAGTAGTTGCTGACTTTTTGATTGGGTTTCTGAGTGGGCGCCCAGATTGTTGATGCTGAAGTATTTCTGTTACTTAGTTTTCCTTCTAACAGTCTAGCCCCTCTGCTGTATGACTGCTGAGGTCCACTCCAGGCCCTGCTTGTCTGGGGTACACCTGTAGTGGCTGTGGAACAGTGAGGGATGCTACCAGTTTCTTTTTCTGCTTTGTCCCAGAATGATGCCTGCCAAATATCAGTCTTATCAGTCCTTTTTAAGGTGACTCTTTGGATATACAGGGGTCAGGGAGCTGCTTGAGGAGGTGGTCTGTACTTTATAGGAGCTGAAGTGCTGAGCTGTGAGCTCCATTGTTCATTCAGGGCTGTTAGGCAGGTACGTTTAGGTCTGCTACAGCAGAACTTATAAATCCCCTTTTTTTTTTCTCAGATGCTCTGTCTCAGGGAGTTAGGGCTTTCTTTATGAGTATCCACTGCACTGTCCTGCCCAGCTAGGAGGCAGTCTAGTCACTATTTGCCTGCCGAGGCTCCACCCTGCTACCACGGGGTCCACCCTGTTGCTGTGGGCTCTGCCCTGCTGCTGTGGACTCCGCCCTGCTGTGGTGGGCTCCGCCTTGTTGCCCACGGGCTCCGCCCTGCTGTCATGGCTCTGCCCTGTTGGCGGAGTCTCTCTGTTATGGTGGGTTGCCTCAGCAATGGCAGGCTGCATCAGCAATGGGAGTGTACCTCAGTAGGCGCAGAATGCCTGGGTAGTGGCAGACACCCCTCCCCCACTGAGCTGTGCCATCCTGGATTCAGGTGTGCCCACAGTGAAACTCTCAACCCCGAGCATTTCGAATCGCCGTTTTGTTTGTCCCTGTGGGGGTGGGACCCACTGAGCCTGATCACCTGGCTCCCTGCCTCAGAGCCCTTTCTTTCTCTCTTTTTTTTTTAGGTTGAATGGTTGACTCTCTCCCAGGTGTTTTAGTTGCCTGCTGAAAGGGCACCAGGATGTGTGTGATTTCCCGTGCAGTGGCCCACTGCACTGGCTCAAATGTCACTTCTTGGGAATCTCCTGGTCTGGCTCTCTGTCCACATCTCATTTAATCAGATGGATATGCTAATCTGCCCTCCCAAATCTCAGATTGCTGGTTTAACAGGGCACCCAGACCAGCACGTTTTGTGCGGGGCGCTGCTGCGCTGTGCCGCTGGCTGAAATGGCCACGCAAGCCGAGAGGGCTGCACTGGCGTCCCGTGTCTGTCCTAATCCTGGGAATTTCCCTGTTCTGTGGGCAATAAAGATCCATCTGGAAATGCAGCTAGGACTCACCCTCTGCACCTTCACTGAGAGCTGCAATCCTGAGTTGTTCCTACTGCACCATCTTGGAAATCTCTTAACAAGATTAATGTCTGGAAATTTTCTAACAAGGTTATGTTGTTAGAAATTTTCTAACAAGGTTGGAAATTTTCTAACAAGGTTAATGTCTTAGTCCATTTTGTAATGCACTAAGAGAATGCCACAGACTGGGCAATTTATAATAAATAGAAATATATTTCTTATAGATCTAGAGAATGGGAAGCCCAAGACCAAGGAGCCAGCATCTGGTGAGGGCCTTCTTACTGCATTATAACACAGTGTAAGTCATCACATGTCTGAAGGGCAATGAGAGGGTAAGACAGAGAGAGGGAGAAAGAGGAAGAGGAAGTAAATCCACTCCCACAATAACAAACCCACTCTCATGATAATGGTATGTGTCCATTCATGGAGGCAGAGGCCTCAAGACCTAAACAACTCTTAAAGATCTCACTTCCAAATGCCATCAAAATGGCAGTTAAATTTCAACATGAGTTTTGGAGGGGATCAACATTCAAGGCATGGCGGTTGGTCTCAAAAGTTCTCTTCCACCAGAGTGCATTTAATTAAGGCCTGTACTGTTGCCTCAGTTCCTTTCTGAAATGAAGAGAAAAATGAATAAATTTATTTATGTTTCTACTATTTTATATTTTCTTTGGGACCACAAAAGAAAAAAATAAGTGGAAGGGAAAGGTGAATACAAATCCACATTTCTCCTAATAATAAATTTGTATCTACAGATTCCTCTGCTGAGTGCCTGTATTAGTCCATTTTCATGTTGCCAGTAAAGACATATCCAAGACTGAGTAATTTATAAAGAAAAAAGATGTTTAATGGACTCAGTTCCACATGGCTGGGGAGCCTCACAATCATGGCAGAAGGTGAAAGTCACATCTCACATTGCTGGCAGGCAAGAGAGAGAATGAGAACCAAGAGAAAGGGGTTTCCACTTATAAAAACATCAGATCTGGGGAGACTTAGTCACCACCATGAGAACAGTATGGGGGAAACAATGCCCATGATTCAAGTATCTCCCACTGGATCCCTCCCACAACATGTGGGGATTATGAAAGCTACAATTCAAGATGTGATTCAGGTGGGAACACAGCCAAACCCTATCAGTGCCAGACCCACATACCACACATCTGGGCCTGTGTCCACTATATGGATCTCAAAATGAATGTATCTAAATCTGAATTTATAATATTTATCTACGCCCAGCTTCTTCTCCCCTACAGCATCCAGGTCACTGAATTGCATAGCAACCTACGCTATAAACTTACATGTAATTCTGATCTTTCCTTGGTCCTCGCGTTAAGTTTGTCACCAGATTTTATGAATTCCACCTCGTAAATATTTCTCAAATATGTCTCCTTTCTCCCCCTCCGCAGCTGCTTCTTTAGTTTGGATCCTCATGCTTTTCTCACTTGGGTTATTACAACAGCTTTCTAATTGCCTGCAATCCTGTCTTTCTCTCATTTATTCACCACCTTATAGCCACGCAAATATGTCCGATCAGGTGTCCTGCCCAGCTAGAAGGCAGACTAGCCACTGTTTGGCTGTCGAGGCTCCGCCCTGCTGTTGTGTGATTCGCCCTGTTCCTGCCGGCTCTGCTGTGGTCTCCGCCACGCCATGCTGCGGAGTCTCTTCATTGTAGCGTGTTGCCTCAGCAACGGCAGGCTGCGTCAGCAGTGGGCGTGTATCTCAGTAGGGACGGGTTGCCTCGGCAACGGCTGGCTGCGTCAGCAATGGGCGTGTATCTCAGTTGGGGCGGGTTGCCTCGGCAACGGCAGGCTGTGTCAGCAGTGGGCGTGTATATCAGTTGGGGCGGGTTGCCTCGGTAGTGGTGGACGCCCCTCCCCCACAGAGCGTCTCAGACCGTCTGCTCGGGATAGTTTGAAATCGCGGTTTTGTTCGTCCCACTGGGTTTCCCAAACGATCTGTCCCTGCAATCCCCTGGGCTGGGCTACTGTGCAAGTCTCGTTCGGTCTCAAGTCCAGTCCTCTCAAGTCTCAGGTTGCCGGTTCAACAGGGCACCCGGACAAGCGCGCCTTGTGGGGGTTGCTGGGTAGGGCCGGCCGCCGCCGCCCCGGCTGCCGGCTTCGCCAGGCAGACCTACTGCCTGGCGTCCCGTGTCTTTTTTATACTTGGGAGTTTCCCCGTTCTGTGGGCAACAAAGATCAGTCTGGAAATGCCGCTCTGACTCACCGTTTGCGGATTCAACGAGAAGAGCTCCAATCCTGGGTTGTTCTCACAGCGCCATCTTCCTCACTTGGGTTATTACAACAGCTTTCTAATTGCCTGCAATCCTGTCTTTCTCTCATTTATTCACCACCTTATAGCCACGCAAATATGATCAAATTGAGTTGCGTCAATATTTCTTCTCCACTATTGTACAGTCTATTCATGTAATTATTCAGCCAATATGTAATGACCGTGTACACTAACCCAAACACTGAGGGAATGGTGGGTGATTCATTATCGTGGATTCTGTTCAGAATTACAAACAAGAACGTTGTGATGAGAAAGCTTTAATGTTATCAAAGTATAAGGCAGAAGTGCCCAATTTAAATGGCGGTCGGTAGAGTAAAGTCACAAAATAAGAGAAACTCAGTTTCCAACCTTGAAGAAATCCAACATTTAAAAATTGGGTCAAGTAGTATGGACTTATAAGGAAACCTGAGTTGCAGAGAGTCATTGTGTGGTAGCAGGGAGGCTAAATAAGAGAGCATTTCAAGGAGAGTGGTCAGCTGTGTCAAACTCTTCTGAGAGGCCAAATAAGACAAGGGTCTAGAAAATACCCCTTGGATACAGTGGAGGTAATAAGCATCCTTAGAAACAGTGAATTGTGTGAACTGATTAAAGGAGAATACAGACTAGACTGAGCTAAAGAGACAGTATGATCTGAGAAAAGGATGCAGAAGAACTGACACTTTCAAGAGCCTTTTTATTTAGCCTGGCTCCCGGCCTCCTCTCTATTTTCATCATGTCCTACCTACTGTATCCTCCCTCCATGCCAAATGCAGCCCTTATGGTCACAACACATGACTTGTAATTTTCTCAAAGTTCCACAGTCTCTTTGCCTCAGGGCCTTAGAGTAATGCTATTCTCTCTGCCTAGAGGGCCTTCCGTTTTCTCTTAGCTGTACTGTTCTATTTCTCATTCAAGAGTCAGCATTCTAGCCTGGGCAATAAAGCAATATTCCTGTTCCCTATCCCTCTTCCTCTTTCTTCCTCTCTTTCATTATTTTCTTCTTTTTCTCTCTTTTTCTTAAAAAAAAAGTCTCAAAAACTCAGTGAGGAATAGTTATTTAAAAAAAAAAGGAATCAGTTAGGAACCCCATATCAGCTTGGTTCCAACATTTCCCAGTTCGTGGAAAACCTTATTTAGTTTACTTGGGATAATTTTGCTTATTTTGCTTTACTGTGGTGGAATATATTGCTGCTGTACTCTTTGTGTAGGAATGCAGGATAAGCTTACTGAATATTTTTTAAATTTAACAAATTAATCTTCATGATATTCCCTTTTGTTGGAACTCAAGAGTTATGACTGACCCTCAACATACAAACGCTTTCTGACCGAGCTCCTTGCTACCCTGAATACAAGAGACCCTATAGGCAGAAATATCATTGCCCCTATTAAGCTTGAAGAAGTTACAGAATATGTATCTTTGTCCCTCTATAACCCTCAGGATTAAGAGTTTTCTCATAAAAGGAGCAGGGAAATATACTTTCAATTCAGTTTGATTTGTGTATATCCACTCTTAAGAGTACTGAACAAGAAATTCATAGAGTTTTTGTTGGGGGGGTCGTTGTTTTTGTTTGTTTTACTGAGAAAGTTTTGCTGCTTAAACCATGAAAAACAGCCTTACTTTCAACATGCCTCCCTCATTCTCTCCATCTTTCCTCCCCAGGATGTGTTTTTTACCATCCCCTACATCTTACCCTTTCTATTCCCCTTTTCCTTCACTTGATGCCCAAGTTCCTACAATCCCTGGTGACTTCTGCCACCCCCCTCCCCTTTACAGCCACATTCCATTTTTTAAGTTCTTGAATAAATGGCATTTCTTCATTAGGCATTGGGCCTTGCTTAGGTCCTTGTTGGAAATACTTTATTTTACCCATGGTTAGGAATTTCCTTGGAATCAGGCTCACTCAGCCGTATCAGATGAATATTGTCTTTGACTTAGCATGTTAATAAAATATGAGATTTTTCTTTTGTAATTTAAAATTGGAGTTGTTATGAGAAAACAACTCTGCAAAACCATGTTTAAAGATTTTTCTGTTGTGTTACCTGCTTAACGGGCATTCAGAGAGAAAAGGCAAGGAGCCAAGGGCTTTCCAAAAGGAGCCAAAAGCTGCTGATCCAGTTCAAAAGAGACAGGATTTTTTAAAGAAATTATATGTGGAGGAGTTTTCCAAGATGGCACAGTAGGAATAACTCGGGATTGCAGCTCTCAGTGAAGGCACAGAGGAAGAGTCCTAGCCGCATTTCCAGACGGATCTTTGTTGCCCACAGAACAGGGAAATTCCCAGGTGTAGGAGAGACACGAGAAGCCAGTGCAGCCCTCCCGGCTAGCACGGGCCATTTAGGCCGGCGCCGCAGCACAGCAGCACCCCACACAAAACGTGCTGAACTGAGTGCCCTGTTAAACCAGCAATCTGAGATGTGGGAGGGCACATTAGCATATCCATCTGATTAAACGGGACTCGGACAGTGAGCTAGACAAGGAGATTCCCGGGAAGCGACATTTGAGCCGGTACAGTGGCCCCTGCACGGGAAATCACAGACCCCAGTGCCCTACCAGCAGGTGACTAAAACACCTGGAAGAGAGCCAACAGTTCAACGTAAAAAAGAAAATAAGAGGGAGAAAGGGTTCTGCGGCAGGGAGCCAGGTGATCAGGCTCCACAGGTCCCACCCCCATGGGACAAACAAAACGGCGACTGGAAACTCTCAGGGTTGAGAGTTTCACTATGGGCACAGCTGAATCCAGGACGTTGCAGCTCCGTGGGGGAGGGGCGTCCGACACTACCAGGGGATTTCACCCCTACTGAGGTACACGCCCATTGCTAAAGCAGCCTGCCATTGCCAACGCAACCTGCCACAACAGAGAGACTCTGCCAACAGGGCGGAGCCCACAACAACAGGGCAGAGATTATGGGAAACAGGGCAGAGCCCAGGATGGCAGGGTGGAGTCCACAGCAGCAGGGTGAAGCCCACAGCAGCAGGGCGGAGCCCACAGCAGCAGGGACTGGAGTGGACCTCAGCAGTTGTACAGCAGAGGGGCTAGACTGTTAGAAGGAAAACTAAGTAACAGAAATACTTCAGCATCAACAATCTGGGTGTCCACTCAGAGACCAAACTGAAAAGCCAGCAACTACTCAGATGACAGGTGGATAAATCCACAAAGATGGGAAGAAACCAGCGCAAAAATGAGGAAAACACCCAAAACCAAAACACCTCATCTCCTACAAAGGACCAAAACTCCTCACCAGCCAGGGAACAAAGCTGGACAGAGAATGAGTGTGACGAAATGACATAATCAGACTTCAGAAGGTGGATAATGAGAAATTTCTGTGAGCTAAAAGAACATGTTCTAAATCAATGCAAAGAAACTAAGAATCTTGAAAAAAGATTTGAAAAAAGATTCGAGGAAATAACAAGAATGGGCAACTTAGGAATATGAATGAATTGAAGGAGCTGAAAAACAAAACACGAGAACTTTGCGAAGCATGCACAAGTTTCAATAGCCAAATTGACCAAGCAGAAGAAAGAATATCAGAAGTCGAAGATCAACTCAATGAAATTAAACGAGAAACCAAGATCAGAGAAAAAAGCGCAAAAAGGAATGAGCAAAGTCTCAAAGAAATGTGGAACTATGTGAAGAGACCTAAACTACAGTTGATAGGTGTACCAGAATGTGATGAAGAGAATGAATCCAAGATGGAAAACACTCTTCAGGATATTATCCAGGAAAATTTCCCCAACCTAGCAAGGCAGGCCAATATTCAAGTCCAGGAAAGACAGAGAACACCACAAAGATATTCCGCAAGAAGAGCAACCCCAAGGCACATAATCGTCAGATTCACCAGGGTTGAAATGAAGGGGAAATTACTAAGGGCAGCCAGAGAGAAAGGTCGGGTCACCCACAAAGGGAAGCCCATCAGACTCACAGCAGATCTCTCAGCAGAAACTCTACAAGCCAGAAGAGAGCCAATATTCAAAATCCTTAAAGAAAAGAACGTTCAACCCAGAATTTCATATCCAGACAAACTGAGCTTCATAAGTGAAGGAAAAATAAAAGCCTTTGCAAACAAGCAAGTACTCAGAGATTTTGTCACCACCAGGCCGGCTTTACAAGAGCTCCTGAAAGAGGCACTATACATGGAAAGGAAAACCAGTACCAGCCATTCTAAAAACATACCAAATGCTAAAGAGCATCAACAAAATGAAGAATCTGCATCAACTAATGGGCAAAACAGCCAGCTAGCATCAAAATGGCAGTATCCAATTCACACATAACAATATTAACCCTAAACGTAAATGGGCTAAATGCACCAATCAAAAGAGACAAAGAAGGTCATTACATAATGGTAAAAGGATCGATACAACAAGAAGAGCTAACGATCCTAAATATATATATGGACCCAATACAGGAGCACCCAGATATATAAGGCAAGTTCTTAATGACTTACAAAGAGACTTACACTCCCACACAATAATAGTGGGAGACTTTAACTCTCCACTGTCAACATTAGACAGATCAACCAGACAGGAAATTAACAAGGATATCCAGGGCTTGAACTCAGACCTGGAACAAGCAAACCTGATAGACATTTACAGAACTCTTCACCCCAAATCCACAGAATATACATTGTTCTCAGCACCACATCACACCTACTCTAAAACTGACCACATAATAGGAAGTAAAGGACTCCTCAGCAAATGCAAAACAACTGAAATCATAACAAACAGTCTCTCAGACCATACTGCAATCAAGTTAGAACTCAGAATTCAGAAACTAACTCAGAACCTCACAGCTTCATGGAAACTGAAGAACTGGCTCTTGAATGTTGATTGGATAAACAATGAAATGAAGGCAGAAATAAAGAAGTTCTTCAAAACCAACGAGAATGAAGACACAACATACCAGAATCTCTGGGACACATTTAAAGCAGTCTCCAGAGGAAAATATATAGCAGTAAGTGCCCACATGAGAAGAGTGGAGAGATCCAAAATTGACACCCTATCATCAAAATTGAAAGAGCTAGAGGAGCAAGATCAAAAAAACTCAAAACCTAGCAGAAGACAAGAAATAACGAAGATGAGAGCAGAACTGAAGGAGATAGAGACACGAAAAACCCTTAAAAAAGCAATAAATCCAAGAGCTGGTTTTTTGAAAAGATCAACAAAATAGACCACTAGCCAGATTGATAAAAAAGAAAAGAGAGAACAACCAAATAGATGCAATAAAAAACGATGCAATAAAAAAGGGGAAATCACCACAGATTCCACAGAAATTCAAACCATCATCAGAGAATACTACAAACAACTCTATGCACATAAACTAGTAAACCTGGAAGAAATGGATAAATTCCTGGACTCCTGCGTCCTCCCAAGTCTAAACCAGGAGGAAGCCAAAACTATGAATAGACCAATAACAAGGGCAGAAGTCGAGGCAGCAATTAAGAGCCTACCACAAAAAAAGCCCAGGTTCAGACGGATTCACAGCCGAATTCTACCAGACACACAAAGAGGAGCTGGTACCATTCCTTCTGAAACTATTCCAAATAATCCAAAAAGAGGGAATCCTTCCCAAATCATTTTAGGAGACCAACATCATCCTGATACCAAAACCCAACAGAGACTCAACAAGAAAAGAACTTCAGGCCAATATCCATGATGAACATGGATGCAAAAATCTTCAATAAAATACTGGCAAACCGATTGCAACAGCAAATCAATAAACTAATCCATCATGATCAAGTAGGATTCATCCTGGGGATGCAAGGCTGGTTCAACATATGCAAGTCTATAAACATAATTCACCACATAAACAGAACCAAAAACAAAAATCAGATGATTATCTCAATTGATGCAGATAAGGCATTTGACAAAATTCAACAGCCCTTTATGCTAAAAACCCTCCATAAACTCGGTATTGATGGAACATATCTCAAAATAATAAAAGCTATTTATGACAAACCAACAGCCAATATCATACTGAATGGACAAAAACTGGAAGCATTCCCTTTGAAATCTGGCACTAGACAAGGATGCCCTCTCTCACCACTCCTATTCAATATAGTACTGGAAGTTCTAGGCAGAGCAATCAGGCAAGAAAAAGAAATAAAGAGTATTCAAAAAGCCAAACTGTCTCTATTTGCAGACGACGTGATAGTATATCTAGACAACCCCATCGCCTCAGCCCAAAAACTCCTGAAACTGATAAGCAACTTCAGCAAAGTCTCAGAATATAAAATCAATGTGCAAAATACACAAGCATTCCTATACACCAATAAAAAACTGAAAGAGAGCCAAATCAAGAACAAACTGCCATTCACAATTGCTAAAAAGAGAATAAAATACCTAGGAATACAACTTACAAAGAATGTAAGGGACCTCTTCAAGGAAAACTACAAACCACTGCTCAACGAAATCAGAGAGGACACAAACAGATGGAGAAACATTCCATGTTCATGGTTAGGAAGAATCAATATCATGAAAATGGCCATACTGGCCCAAGTAATTTACAGAATCAACGCTATCCCCATCAAGCTACCATTGACTTTCTTCACAGAACTGGAAAAAACCACCATGAACTTCATATGGAACCAACAAAGAGCCCGCATAGCCAAGTCAATTCTAAGCAAAAAGAACACAGCAAGAGGCATCACTCTACCAGACTTCAAACTATACTACAAGGCTACAGTAATCAAAACAGCATGGCACTGGTACCAAAACAGAGATATAGACCAATGGAACAGAACAGAGGCATCAGAGGCAACACAACATATCTACAGCCATACAATCTTTGATAAACCTGACAAAAACAAGCAATGGCGAAAGGATTCCCTGTTTAATAAATGGTGTTTGGAAAACTGGCTAGCCATGTGCAGAAAGCAGAAACTGGACCCCTTCCTGACACCTTACACTAAAATTAACTCCAGATGGATTAAAGACTTAAACATAAGACCTGGCACCATAAAAACCCTAGAAGAAGATCTAGGCAAAACAATTCAGGACATAGGCATAGGCAAGGACTTCATGACCAAAACACCAAAAGCATTGGCAACAAAAGCCAAAATACACAAATGGGACCTAATCAAACTCCATGGCTTCTGCACGGCAAAAGAAACAGTCACTAGAGTGAATCAGCAACCAACAGAATGGGAAAAAATTTTTACAGTTTACCCATCTGACAAAGGGCTGATATCCAGAATTTACAAAGAACTCAAACAGATTTACAGGAAAAAAACAAACCAGCCCATTGAAACATGGGCAAAGGATATGAACAGACACTTTACAAAAGAAGACATACATGAGGCCAACAAACACGAAAAAATGCTCATCATTACTGGTCATTAGAGAGATGCAAATCAAAACCACATTGAGATACCATCTCACGCCAGTTAGAATGGCGATCATTAAAAAATCTGGAGACAACAGATGCTGGAGAGGATGTGGAGAAACAGGAACACTTTTACACTGTTGGTGGGAGTGTAAATTAGTTCAACCATTGTGGAACACAGTGTGGCGATTCCTCAAGGCCTTAGAAATAGAAATTCCATTTGACCCAGCAATCCCATTAATGGGTATATATATTCAAAGGACTAATAAATAATTCTACTATAAGGACACATGTACACGAATGTTCATTGCAGCACTGTTTACAATAGCAAAGACCTGGAACCAACCCAAATGCCCATCGATGATAGACTGGACTGGGAAAATGTGGCACATATACACCATGGAATACTATGCAGCAATCAAAAACGATGAGTTCCTGTCCTTTGTAGGGACATGGTCGAATCTGGAGAACATCATCCTCAGCAAACTGACAAAAGAACAGAATATGAAATACTGCATGTTCTCACTCATAAGTGGGTGAGGAAAAATGAGAACACATGGACACAGGGAAGGGAGTACTACACAGCGGGGTCTATTGGGGGGAATGGTGAGGGACAGTGGCGGGGGAGCTGGGGAGGGATAGCCTGGGGAGAAATGCCAAATGTGGGTGAAGGGCAGGAAGGCAGCAAAACACACTGCCATTTGTGTACCTATGCAACTATTTTGCATGTTCTGGACATGTACCCCAGAACCTAAAATGCAATAAAAAAGAAAAAATAAATAAAAATAAAAAAAGATAAAATAAAATAAAAAAGAAATTATATACAAATTAAAAACCATCCCAGTGAGAATCTTAAAAAGAGGAACTCTGACTGCCTTTTCACAAGGCAGCCAGGTGCTCTCCATTCTTTGGTAGTGAGCTTACCTTATGACAATCCTTTTTCACTGTGGTTTGACTCACAGGGGAGAAAGTCAAAATAAAGAAGAGAAGATGTCTGTCTGCAAAAGGATATGGAACTGCCTCATTCTCATAAGGAAACTGCTAAATGAGGACAGCTACAGGCTCTTTAAAACTCAAAAATACGTTTAGCCTGGAAAGAACTAAAGCAACACAGCTAGTTGGAAAAAGCAGTGAAAATCCAGGCAATGCATTCTGCAACCCTCGCTGTTCAGATTATCTGTTCCCTCCAAGTTTCTCATGCTAATAAAAGTTGAGGATCACTTTGCACCCCCAAATTAGACAACAAGTGACATAAACATTAATTCCATTGACTCTATGTAAGAACTAGGAACTCTTTACAGAATATTTGTTCACTAAGTTTTGATGATTTATGTAATTCATAATTATTCTAAAGTAGCAAAATTTAAGATGATCATGTGTATATATCTGTTGTCCCAGTTGGAACTGACAAAGATTTAAATTTAGCCACTTGTCAGAATCACTAGGAAATTTTAGTAGAAATGTCTAGGCTTCCAGAAACTCTTCTGCAGTAGGTCACAGATGTCTGTGTTTTTGAAAATCTAAGCTATTACCTTTCATACAAATCAGGCTTGGAATTTTCTGAATATCATTACTATCATTCCAAGTCACCAGAATTGCAAATATAGTTTAAAACAGAACTTCTATAATTAATATGCATATTATTCATCCAGGAACATTGTTAAAATATAGATTCTGGATAGTATCTTCAGGATCGAGAAATAGATTCTACATTTCTAACAAATTTCCAAAAAATGCTGACATTGTTAGTTTTTACAATTTGAGAGTAGCTACAGTAGACTAACCCCTCAGACTCTCAGTGACTGAACACACTGAATGCTTGTTTCTCACTCATGGAAAGCCCAGTGTGGATTGGTTGGTCCTTCTGCACCTCCTAGCTATGTCATTTGAAATGTCTGGCCTCCAAAGTTAATGAAATAGGAGGTGAAAGGGATGGAGGTGGGTACTGTGGCTCTGAAGTGCCTCAATCTAGAAACAATACATTACATTCACCAGCACTAGGCATGTGGCCCTAATTTAACTGCAAGGGAGGTGGGTAATACAGAGAAGCTCATAGAAATTTGGTGTTAGTGGTGTCTGTCACAGGGACCTACTCTTCGACCTAATAGTTAAAAATTTTAAATATCTAATGGGTAAATGCTTGGTTTTATCTTTGTTTGCTAATTGTGTTTCAGTCTAAACTACACTATGTAAACAGAATATAATCCCTTCCTCTTGGATTCACTTGGCTGCATGGAGTCATTATCTTGTCAAGTATATGAAGTCCAGGAAGCATGATAATAGAATCCATTGTTATTGTACATAAAGTTATATTAAGTTGAATTATAACATTTGCATTCAATAACATATTTGTATTTGGAATAAAAAATATTAAAAGCAGCAAATTCCCAATAAGTTTATCATGGAAATAATGATGGGCTTGCAAATCCAGAGAGCAGGTAAGCAGAATAATCAAATGTAACACAACTCAATTCAAGTCATCTGGTGAGACTGGATCTCTTCCCTTAATCGCAAACTGACCTCCTCCTATCCTCTTTGATGGCAAACATTCAGAACAGCCTTTCTAGCTTTCCTGACTTAGGTAAGTAACTTAGCTTTGTTGAGTCTCAGTGTCTTCATGGGTAAAATGGGAATTTAGAAACTAGGCCTCATAGAATTGTTGTAATGACAGAATAATCAATAAATATTCCCCTCTGAGAAACAGATTCCAAAGAAAATGGAAAAACAAAGTAGGAGAACGGGTAGATTTGAATATATTTGGGTAACTGTTCTGAATTTATTATGCCTTGGTTTTTTGAATCAATGTTTATAAGTATAAATATTATACATGGAGGAAGTGTTGAGACAACTGTCCAATCATCTAGGTGAGCCCCATGGAGACAAGGAGGTCCTCACTGGTAAGTGGAAGATCAGTGTTAATAAAACAGAACTCTCCCAGTGCCCCTTCAGTACTACGGTTCTATAACAATTAATTCCTTCAATCACATGCATTCCTGCCTTTTTCCTCCAAAGACTGATGCTTTTACACAAGCGTAATGCCTCTCCTTGTTTTGTTCTCCAAAGCTTGTATCATGTGTTTGCAGAAAGTTGATTCTTACTGTATATTCAATGATTATATAATGTTATTTTGATGAACATTGATTTCTAGATGACAGATTTTTAACCTTTGAAAGGTTACAGAATACTGTTAATTAAAAAAACTATAAGCCCCTCTTTCTTAGAAAAAGTCTCATTATCTGCACACATAAATTTGTATATATAATCTCAAGAGGTTCACAGACCTCCAGTGCATTGTATGGATTCTTGACGTGTAATGATAACTTGGTTAGCTTTTTAAAATTTACTGATAAATACTATTAACATGCACTAAATACAACAGTGTGTCCTACAGAATGAAGCAGGTAATCCCACAAACGCTCATTGGATGACCAGAAAGTCTAGGAAAATCTCAAAATAGGATACCTTTTACATTTTCCCAAAATTTCTTGCCCCTGATGCACTTTTTCTAAAAGGGAGATATTCTGTTTCCATCACATCTGTGAAGCCTTCCTCCGTGCTACCAAATACAATCAATCTTTTCTCCATTATGTATCAGCTATCAGAGAGTCAGCATGTGGAGGCAATGGTTTAAACATTTCTACATCTTCTTGTCTGATCCGGAGAATGGTACATAGCAAGCACTGCGTGGGTATTTAGTTAACTCTCCTGAACCGCAGCCATGTTGATCTTTTTGAATTTGTTTTGTGTGTAGCCCATCAGAGGCAGAATAAGCAGAACATTCAGGACAGACCACATCAGCAGTCCCTCCTTTTCCAGATCATGCCTGGCTCAGCATGGGACAACTCTTAGTCAAATTAAATTAAAAATTTTTTAATACACTTGTCTCATTTCTTCAAATAAGTTAATTATGCAATAATCTAAAACAAAAGACACGTTCTTTAAATTTATATGAAAATTGAAGTGAGCAGAAGGAAGCGAGCAGCATTATACAGAGAGTCCATTTCAGTTATACAATTGAGACTCTATGGCTGAGTTTTCTTTCCCATTTATCTCAAAAGCTTGGAATAAAGTTTCATTTTGCATGGAAGTGTCACTATTGGTCTCGGGAAGAGAACAATGACAAATCAGAAAAATAAACAGATTGTTAGAGTTCAAGGCACATTATCAGACAAATACAAATCTTCTGGTTAAATTTTCATTTCAGGTAACACGACAAATAACTTTTAGTATAAATTTGTCCCAAATATTACATAGGAAGTATTGACAGAAAAAACTTGTTAATTTACCTGAAATTCAAATTTAATACACATCCTCTACTTTTATTTGCATAATCTAGCAACCCTAACTTGAGGACCAAAAACCTCACAACTGAAAAAAAAAAAAAAAAGCTCTGCAGTATCACCACTCTCATCCCCTCCCTGAGAATCCTTTACTGAACAACTTTCATTTGCATTTCATTTACCATGTTCCAAAGACACTGCTTTCACCTCTAAGTAACCGCTCTTTCTTGATGGCAGCCTGTAAGCCCGTAACTTCCCATATCGTTTACATTTGTGGTAATTGAATTTCTAAGAAACTAAGATTCTCAGCAATTCTGTTTTTGTTTTTCACCCCAATGGGTGGTTGACCAGGAGGAGGGGCTGCTGCCGAATATTCTTGGCTGTTGCTCCTGAGCTCTCCTCCTTGCTGGCATGTGTTGTGAGACGATGCCAGCTGTCACCCTGTGGTGTTGTCTGCTGGGGCTATCCCTTTGGAGAAGAGCAGACAGTCTCTTCTCAAAGAGGGGAAAGGCCCCCAGAGGTCAGCAAAGGTCAACACCTGTTGGGTTTTGAGAGTGTTCCAAAGTAAAATCAAAAGGCCTTGCCTTGCTATTTATACTGGGAAAGGACAAAAGGGACTTAAAATCTTGAGACAGCTGATTAAGACACGCACAGTTACATGTTGGCAAAAGAGAACAGATGTGGCTTCTGATGAACTATGTATAGGATCAACCTGGGAGTTCCCCTCAATCATTTTGATGGGTGTGGAGCATCGGCACATGTGTCAGCTCTCCATGGGTCACTGCCTGGATTTTTCTGTTTGTCCTTTTTTGTTGTTGTTTCCATATGAACCAAATATTCTGGCTTTATTTTGGCCTGGTATATTGAACAACATGACATTTTAGTGGTCCACTCTAAATTTGAATCTTGCTAAACTCTCGATCACTTATCTTGAGAGTGTTGGTGGTCTTAGTGGTATTTTAAGAAAATAAGCAAAGGTCAAAAAGCATATGAGGCTCCGTGACCAAAATTATAATATTCTAGTAAAGTATTTACTAAGCCATTTATTTTTTGTTTTTGAATGTCTGTTTATCAGTCCCAAATGTGTGTAATACCATAGTAAGACGAATGTATTTAGTGGAATGCCTAAGGGAAGTTTTAAGGTTGGAAAATAACTAGGACCTTTGGGTTCTTGATAATCTTCAGGACAAAAAGTAAGGGTCACATTTACTTCAAAGAAGTACTGGTGCCAGTCAGATCAAAGATTCATCTTGCACCAGGCTTCAGTGCAAGCCGAATTGTACTCAGGGCTCAAAACAAATGGAAGAGCAATTTGTATCATTCTCCTGAAGGAGGATGCACATCACAGGTCTTTGTAACTAGCTTTTCAAGCTTCTTCCCAATATTTCTTGGCATAGATCTGATATTGTTACATGTCTTTCCACCATATTCTTTACTTTTATTACTGCTTGGAAACCACCACAAATGTTTTCCCCAACTTTTTTACTTGACAAACCACGACTTTTTCTTTAAGGCACAACTAAAATATCACATCTATTCAGTGTACCCATGGCCCTTGGGTCTACCTTGTAGGAGCGCTGTCCCCACAGTGGGCTGAGATTGAGGGAACAGAATTAGTTTAAGGTAGGCTGAGCCAGTATGAGTGGATAGAAAACTAACATGGTTGAAAGAGCAATCTGAGGTTGGGATAGGAGAGAGAACTCACAACCAAGTAAAATGGCAAAAAATGGAGTAAGTTTTAAGATCATTCGCTGAGGATAAATTGTTTATATCTGAGGTTGTGAATCAGTGTTGAAATGTCATTTATATACGTGGTGTATAGTGTAGAGCCAATCTGAGACAGTGAAGTCCACCCCTGCTGATCGGCGTCATTGCTTTACATGTTGATTTCTGCCTTTCATCTTCGTTGTCACGTCTAGATCCAGAGTCCTTGTTTTCCTGTATTCTCACAGTCTCTTCCATATGCAAGGCATGTAGTAGGTGTTCAGTGAGTGTGGCTGATTCATTGCCTACGGATCTGCAGCTTCTCTGAGAGGCCAGTGTAGGCTTCTGACTTGTCCCTTAGGCATTGTTTTTACCTTTGACAGTTGTTACGACTAGCTCACAAGGACTCTATGTCTTTGGGAATGTTGGACAATGCCATTTTATAGACTGTCAAATACGCTTTATCATCAAAGACAGTGGAATCAAACTCACCTCTTTATATACCTCGTCTTAGCCCTATGTACATAATAAGCCAATTCCAGGAAGGTATGGGACAGAAACTAAATGCAACTTTGGTTCCTGCTTCAACATTTTAATGGGATAAAACCAGGTTCACTTGAAGATCAAAGGGATTTCTGAGAGGGTAAATCTGTGAAAGGGGTATGTTAGGGGTAAGACAAGAAAAGCTGAAAACAAAAAGAACCAGTTCGATAGCTTTTCCCTGGTGGGGAAAAAGAGAATAAGTTACGGACTACAAAAAGTGTATGATCTTGTACTGCCTCCACAATCCATCCTGTCTTCCTCCCATGAATCTTCTTTAATTTACCACCCATTTTCTAAAGGCCAAAGACAGGAAAATTCCAACTTCAGTGGAATGAAATTGTTCTTGATTTTCTATACCTTGCTACTCAAAGTGTGTTCCTAAGGCCAACAGCATCAGCATCGCATAGGAGCTTTTTTGAGACGCCAAATCTTATGGCCTACCCCAGACCTACTAAATGAGAATCTGTATTTTAACAAGATCCCTGGGCAATTTACATGCACTCATGATAATATGAATCTCTGACCTAGGGTAAGCAACACACGGAGGTTCATCCTTCAAAAGAATTCACACTAAGACATTTTAAAATCACTCCAGAGAATAACTGCCCATTCACTCTTGTTTCTACAGTTCTGGCTGGAACCTTTTTTCATCATGCTCCTCCCAACGGAGCTTTCACAGTCTTTGCACAGTTCCTACAGTCACTGAGATGATCAGCTACCTATTGGTGTTTCCATTCCTCATTTACAATATGAGCTCTGTAGACAATCCTGGTCAGCAAGAATGGCCAGCTGACTCACTGACCAGTCTCTAAGTTCTCATTACGTGCCACCTTGTATGCTCTACTTTTGGTGGCAGATATTAGGCTTCTCTCAAGTTGCAGATGAAAAAGGAATATTTGGATTTTCTATGGTGACATTATTAACATTTTCTCCTATTTATTTTTATTTGGAGATTAAAAAAAAATAAGGGTATAACTTTTAGTCTGACCTACTCTGATCAGTACCTGAATAATAAATGAGTCTTTTAAGGGAGAGCTCTCTACACTGCTGCATTCTTCTCTGTGACCTGAGGAGGATGACTTCTAGGGGCTGTATTAGCTAGGTTGGGTGCCTTTGGCCTTCTCGGTAGATTTGGCCAGTGGAAGGCATGAGGATACTAGAAGATGAGAAGAAAAAGAAGTCTGGGTGTTTTCCTGCCTTTCACGTCCCTAGAGATCTGCTCCTTGCCATTAGGCCTATGGGTGATAATAGCTTCCTGCTGATATTAACTCCTAAGTGTTTTATCATCTATTATAGGTAAGCTTGATCCTGCTCCTATCTTTTAACACAGTGTCTTTATTAAAGGCTCTGTAATTCCCTCTCTGAGTCCCATCTGTGACCTGCCACAACCCTGACTGATTTAGCCACATTGTTTTCTTTGCTCTCAGCTTAGTCTTGAATATGTACAATGTGGCACACTTGCAGGTTCCTGTCACTTTTAACTAGGTCATCCTTCACTTTACACCCCTCTAAGTGTTTGGCAAGTGAGCTCTCTTGGCACTCTAAGGCAGTGCTTCCCTCACTTTAATGACTTGCATGCACATCACCTGAGCCATTTGTTACAACGCAGATCCTGACTCAGAGGTCACGAGTGGGGCCTGAACTCCTTGGCTTCTAATAAATTCTTGGGTATGGAAGATACGTGGGCCCACAGACCACACTTTGAGGCTCCAATTCCAACACGGAAGACGAAGAGTTATGAAGGGGAGCAGTGGTTTTCCAAGCTCATTGAAGACAAAGAGTTATGAAGGGGAGCAGTGGTTTTCCAAGCTCATTGAAGACAAAGAGTTATGAAGGGTAGCAGTGGTTTTCCAAGCTCATTGAAGACAAAGAGTTATGAAGGGGAGCAGTGGTTTTCCAAGCTCATTGAAGACGAAGAGTTATGAAGGGGAGCAGTGGTTTTCCAAGCTCATTGAAGACGAAGAGTTATGAAGGGTAGCAGTGGTTTTCCAAGCTCATTGAAGACAAAGAGTTATGAAGGGGAGCAGTGGTTTTCCAAGCTCATTGAAGACGAAGAGTTATGAAGGGGAGCAGTGGTTTTCCAAGCTCATTGAAGACGAAGAGTTATGAAGGAGAGCAGTGGTTTTCCAAGCTCACTTAGTTCTTAACCAGCAGCCTCAGTCCCACCTGACCACAGCCCTGCTACAAATGCAGATCCGAGGTCCCGAACGCAGACCTACATAATCAGAAGCCTATGTTTCAGCAAGCCCTCCCACTGATTCTGATTCACAGCTAAGCTTGAGAATCACTGGAATAGAAGACAGTGCACTTATAATAGCTATTTTTGAGTTAAAGTTATTTGAGCGACTTCACATAAAACAATGCATGCATTCCTCAGAATAAGTCCACTCAATATAGAGAAGCAATATAATGCAGGAAATTGACATTAGCCACATTGACAAAATTTTAAATGTCTGCTATTGTCATATACCGGAAAAGAAAGTTACCAATAAATGTGTTTTGAAGATTGCACATTTCCTCAAGATTCAGTTCGTTTTAATCATACTTACAACACTCAAATGTGTGGTAGGTACTGCAAGAGATACAAATCTCAAGTCAGTCTTCCTCTTATGGAATTTACAGTCTCATGGGGAGAAAAAGCAAGCATGGCTGGGACTACTGCAAGCCTCCTCTCTAGGATTCACATTATGAAATCAGCACATAAGGAATGATTGGAAGTCTGTAAAAAGGCAACATGGAATAAAAAGGCAGGACAGAATGCTTCCTGGACTTGAGGCAAGCTGGACAAGAATCGGGTGATTCCTGTGGAAAGGAGAGCCACAGAGATAAACACTATTGAATTCTGCTGTCTGGTTTAGCCCTACTGTGAAGCTGCTTTTGACTAGAGTCCCTTCTGTAGCAAGCTTTTGAATCACATTAGTCAGATTACATGCCTACCAAGAAAATGTCTGGCTTTTGCTACTACATTTGTTATATATCCACTAGTATGACCGGTTTACTAGACAGTTGATCTCATTCTAAATTAACATAATTTCATTCTCAGCTCATCTTCATACTTTTGTGCATTTAGGAATTCCAAGCCAGATGTAATTAACTTCAAACACTGACAAGATAGAATTTCTGAATAGTGAGGCTAGCATGAGACGTTGGACCAAAGCAGTTTCTCTACTATAATTTATACAGTTCCTTTATGGATAACCAACTAATCTCTAGTGGGAATATCCATCTCAATATACATCCTGTTTCAACCTTTGAAAACCACACAAATAATTGTGTAACAAGGCCATGGCAGTTGCACAAAAGTGACCTGCCTAAGGTAAATATTCAAAGGAAGAGTCCAACAGATCCGGATGCAAGAGCAGAAACTGTAAAACTCTAAGAAGAAAACATAACACGAAATCTTTGTGACCTCGTATTTGGCAACGGATTCTTTTATGTGGCATGAAAAGCGCATGACAAAAGAAAAAATAGATAAATTAGACTTCATCAAAATTAAAAACTTATGTGCTTCAAAAGACGCTATCACAAAAATAAAAAGACAATTCACAGGATAGAAGAAAATACTTGCAAATCATACATCTAAGAAAGGGACTTATATCCAGAATATATAAAGAACGGTTAGAATTCAATAATAAAATAAGAAACAACTTGATTTAGAAACCCGCAAGTGATCTGAATAGACATGTCTCCAGGAAAGATATACAAATAGCAATTAAGTGCATAAAAAATGCTCACATCATTAGTCATTAGGAAAATGCAAATAAAAAACCTCAATGAGATAACACTTCACAGTCACTAGCATGTCTATAATCAAACTGACAGACGATAACAGTTGTTGGTGAAGATTTAGAGAAATTGAAACTGGCCTACCCTGCTGTTAGGATTGTGAAATGCTGCAGATACTTTGGAAAACAATCTGGCAATTCTTCAAAAGATTAAACAGAATTACCATATGGCTCAGCAATTTCATTCCAAGACAATTGAAAACATATGTTCACACAAAAATACACAAATGTTCATAGCAGCATTATTCATGATAGCCAAAAGATGTAACAATCCAAATGTCTATCAACTAATTAATAGACAAAACGTGGCATAGTCATACAATGGAATGCTACTCAGACATGAAAAACAGTGAAATAGTAATACATGCCATAACATGTATGAGCCTTTAAATATACTAAGGGAAAAAATGCCAATCACAAAAGACCACATAGTATATGATTTTATTTGCATAAAGTGTCCAGAATAGGACAATTTAGAGATACTGGAAGTAGATTAGTGCTTGCTTAAGACTGTCAGGGAGAGGGGATGGAGATACTAGGGGGTAATACCTAAAGGTTAAGGGGTTTCTTTTTGAGATGATTAAAATATGCTCTAAAACTGATTGTGGTGATGTTCTCTTGACTCTGTGACTATAGTAAAGATTATTAAATTGTACATTTTCAATGGGTAAATTTTATGATATGTAATATATATCTCAATAAAGCTGTGGTTTTTTTATTTTTAAAAGAATCAAAAAGAAATGACAGAGAGAAAGCAAGTCCCCGGTATTGTTTAAACCCCTGGACCATGCCTTGCCTAAAGTCATTTCTGCCTCAACACTCTCAGTATCTGAACCAGACAGATATCTCCATTGTTTAAATGTTTGAGTTGAGATTTTGATTACTTGGAACATGGATCCATAACCAGCATATGCTGTGGCAATGACTTATCAAGAACAATTGAGTTAAGAAAGCAGGTTGAGGGCAGGGAAATGAAATAAAGGCTATTATAATAACCGAGAGAATGACAGGCAGTGAGAAGGAGTTGACAGTGTGGATATTGAACCTAGAAGATTGGAAAAGGGAAAATTGAAAATATCTGAAGAGATAAGTCTTAGGAATTGGAGATCTTCTGCTGAACTCAGCCCTGGCTGGTAAGTACAGTGTTTCATTCACCACTGCTGCATTACACAGGTTAGCTGCTGTAATAATTCCAAAGCACCATTTGCTTTCAACTATCATTTATTTCTTGCTCACATGATATGCAGACGGTGAGTCAGCTGCAGCTTTGCTTCAGGCTGCAGCTCCCTTGCCTGTGGCCTCTCATTTCAGAAGCCAGGCCAAAGGGACAAGCCTTCCCTGGGAATACTAATCTTGGGCAACAGGCAGGGGCCAGAGCATTGGCTAAACTTGCAGTGCTTTTTGAAAGCCTTTTTTCACTCATGGAATATATCACAGCTCATATTTCTTTGCCCAAAATATGTGTCACATGGCCAACCAACCCCAAAGTCAATGAAAGAAAAGTATTACTCTCCACACAGAAGACACAAATCATAGAGCAATGAGCAGGGACACAGAACCTTCTCCAGGAAGAACTGTTAACAATAACTCATTTTCCCAAAACTGCTTTTCCAGACCTATCATTCTATCTGGCATATTGTAGATAGCAAACACTCATTTATCATTTGAACAAATTAGGATATAAATTAACACCTATATGCATTGATAAATGGAGAAAGAACCTTTAGTGGAGATGGGAAAGAGAGAGGAAAAGATGCATTTACGTTAATTTTCAAGAGCTAAGAAAGGTAAGGACAGAGATTATTCAACTACTAATTAAAAGGTTGGAGAAAGAGAATGACAGTGAAAGTTAAGAGTGAGAGAGACAGACGGGAGAGAGATGCTGTGACGTAGGTGAGATCACCAGGGAAGACTGTGTAGTGAGAGGAGAAACGGTTAGATCTGGTTCTGGAGCTAGAAATAGAGGCCACAAGAGCTCAGTCAGATGTGGCCAGAGGTGAGAACGATGCAATGTCAAGGGTGTTGAAAAGCAAAGGTGGGTAATAGTGTCCAAGATATTTTAATAACCATTAAATGATGCCTCCTTTCTAATTCCAAATAGAGTTCTGTCACCTTTTTTTTCCTACGGAGGTCCATTTCACAAAGGAAAATAAGTTAATTGAAGGCTTCATGTTAGCAAAAACCTAATTAAATTTAGTGAAGGGTAAAGAAGAGATTCTTGAGAGAGAAAAAAAAGATTCAAATCACCTGATTTAAAAATTAAGCCCAAGCAGCAAACACAAATTAGTACATATAGCAAACATGTAACAATAGGCTTCAGTTCCATATTTTAGCCACTTAAGAGAGAAATACCAAAGGGAATGAATGGAATAATAAAGGGAGGAGGAGGAAATGGAAAAAAAGGAGGCAAACACAAAACCAAACTAAAAACAAGGAAGCAGTCTCAGCCTAGTGGTTCTCAATGCTGGCTAAACGTTAGAATCGCCTGGCGGGATTTTTAAAAATACTGATACTTGGGCTCAATCCTGAGAGATCCTTAACAAATAGGCCTAGAATAAGACCTGATATTGGTATTTTTAAAGAAAACTCTCAGGTGGTCTTAGAGGTATAGAGGAGAAATGGGGTGACATGTGGAGTCGGGTAAATTACTTCTGTCCACTTGGACTATAGGCTCTAAGAAATCTCCAGGATGAAAATTAGCTATCCCAGAAGGTACAGTCAGCTGCTTTTTACTCCTAAGAGAGTGACAGTGATGAAATAAATAGGAACTTAGGAGTTAAATAAATTCCTGAAGACCTGGCTGTAATTCTAACTGTAAGGCCTTAATGTCTTCTGGCATCTAAATCTCAGCATATCTGGGTCTGTTTCCATACCTGCAAAATGGAAACATTTATGCAAGATGATTTCTACGGCCCTTATCACAGCTGTGGTTTGAAGAGTCTTAGAAGGGAAGAGCGTGGGACCGCCAGTCAAAATCAGCTCTCTCCTGGCCTGTACTGAATGATCCATTGCACTTGAATGTACACTTAGCACATATTTTAAGGAAAAGCAAAAGGTTGGTTGTGTGAAGACACAAAGTCAGAAAAGCGTGAAAGAATAAGCTCTTTTAATTTCAGCATACAAGAAAGTTTTGTGTTGGGTTTTTTAAAAAACAGATATTGCGAAGTGGCACTGTGTTTTTATGCTTTGGGCCTTAATTGTCAATAAAATGGCACTGCTTTTCCCATTACCTGCAAAGGAGCTGAAGTACCTTGAGGGTCAGAAAAACTTCAGCCAAGCAAGATAGAAAGGCTTATGTGGAAAATGGATGAGAACTATGTGCCTATTGGAAAGAAAAGAGGGTTGTGAGAGAGATTCAGATTCTAAACTATATCTTCAATTTTAGCTTCAGATAGGGAGGGAGAGGCAAGAAGGGAAACATGAAGGCAGAATCTAGGGCAAGGACTGCACCCCCCTACCAGCCCCGGCCCCATTACAACACTGCTTTGTACAGATGGCAATTGCCCGTTGGTCCTAGCTTTGCAGCTTCTAGGTCACTTTTGTGCCAAAGAGAAAAGCTAATAGCTTGTCTGCACCAGAGGCTGGAGGTGGCGCTGACTATTGAAACTGGTCAGAAGACTGATACATACTTGAAATGAATAAGAGCTAGCTATACATTATGACAATGCTTATATTAATGGATTTGACTTATCTCCAACTTATTTTTCAAAAAGATCAAATTTATAGTAGCACCCTATTTCAAGAAATAAGTGTAAATGAAAGAAGATCTAGTTAAAATATCACATTCTCTTCCTCTTGCAAGCAGAATTAGTTGTTCCTTATCTGTGCTCCTCAGTTATTACAATAGCTGCCTTTCATCAGATGTCAGACACATCAGCAGGCTAAGTGTTTAATGTACAGCTAATGCTCACAAAGTCCAAAGAGGTAAGAATTATTATTTCTCCATCGTTCAGATACAAAAACTCAGCCTGAAAGAGGTCAATTCACATTACCAAGACTGCTCGGCTACTAAGTGGCAGAAACAAAATATAAACACAATGATGAACTCTGGAATTTCAACTACTCCTAAGTAACTGCCTCTGCTAAGCCTGTCTTCTTTAAAATAGTTGAAATTTCTGATTATAAAAGTCATGCATGACCATTGTCAGTAATTCACTTAAATCAAGGAAAAGTTTAAATTTTATTTGCGCTTTTCTCACAACACTGAATTCTTCATGAATACAAACCTTAACTGAAAATACTACTCATAGTGATTTACGTCAACAGCACCCCCCTGGACCTTCGGGTTTCTTTTTCTCTGCTGTTATAAATAACGCTAGGACGAACCTCTTACACAGAAACCTTTGTTCCCACTTCTGATCATTTCCTTAAGATGCATATCAAGTGGCCTGCTAAATCTCCCTTCTCTGGGAACCACCTGCTCCTCCCACAGGTGCTTCCTATATTTATATTCAAGCTGTGGAATCCTGCCTTTCTAACCATACCTAGTGGGTGCAGTGTTGTATGCCAGACCCAAACTAGTCTATTTAGTTTTGGAATTTGGCATTTTAACCTGACAGACATAGAGACTGAGTGTTATTTCTAGCCAAGTCACATACTGGCAGCATTCCAGAGGAAGGATGATCCTGCTGGTTCCTGCCCTGCCCAGAGCTTGGATTTTCACCATTCCCGGCATAGCCCCATTCACCAGTGTCTTTTCAATAAATACCCTTGTTTGGTCACACCATGTCTGGTTGGTTTCAGAAACATTGAAAGAGAATTAGTGAAAAAGAAAATGTTTCTTAAAGAGGTATTCCTTGGTTAAAATAAATTTTAAAATAAAATTCATGCATATTACCAAGTTGCACTCCAAAAATTTCTATAGTTTTTATTTCCATCAGAAAACATATGAGAGGATTCTATTATTGTTAATATTTTTGCCAAATATAAAGTCAGATAGTACCATCTCATTCTTTACATTTGAATTTCATTAATTACCAATAATGTTTAATATTTTATATGCTTGTTAATTATATTTTGTCAGCCTCTGTGCCTATTCTTTTTCCATTTGCCTACTTTGGTCTAAGGCTTTCTCTTATTGATCTATATACATCTTTGTATATCGAGAATGTTAACCTTGATTACGATACTTCTCACATTTTGTATATTTGTATCTAATATACAAAACTGTATAATTATGTATCTGTCACTCCTCTCCCACCACTGCCTTCCCTATATTTGAAGCTTCTGCCAGACTGAACTGTACACAATTCTTGTATTAGGATGAACTAGTGTATGCTGTGTTACCAAATAGTCCAATATCTCAGATGCTTCACACACACACAAAAGGAATGTTTTTCCTAAGCTTCTTAGGGGTGGAAGGATCCTGCTTGTTTAAATGTGTAGTGACCCAGGTCGTTGGAAGCTCCATCTTGACTCAGGTTTCCATAAGCACTGTGACAGGTCAGGCAATTTGGTGATGTGTGTGCTCATTCTGCCCAGAAATAATGTACATCCTTTCTGTTCATATTTCATTGATCAAAACGAGCCATGTTGTCATAACAAATGTCAAGTGAGAAGCGATGTATAATCCTACCACATGCCTGGCAGGAAGGGAGAGTCAAAAATATACATGAAAGGCCAATGGCTACCACATCCCTGTTCCATCTCACCATTTCTCATGGCTTCACACTGCTGGAAGGCCCTCCTTCTAGTTCTCCATGTTCAAATTCCACCAACGCTTCAGAGGTCATGTCTTTTCTGAAGTTGTTTCTGATTTCCTCCAGATGGAATTTATCTCATCATCCTCTGAGACACCCTAAAATCTTAACTGAGAGTAATTTCTTTCCATCTTGATCTACAGTCACCTATGTACATTTTTCTCTCTTTCAGCATAATACTGGAATTTTGCTCAAGTAAAAAAAATGTAGTTCATAACTTAAAGACATTCATTTTAGCATAATACCAAGATTGACTTGAAACTGAATTGTGTGGATAAATTTTTAAACATGCTAAAAAAACCTTTTGTTTTAGGTTCAGGGGTACACATGCAGTTTTGTTATATAGGTAAACTGAATGTCATGAGGGTTTGGTATACATGTTATTTCATCAGCCAGATAATAAGCACATACCTGATACGTACTTTTCTTCAATCCTCCCCTTCCTTCCATCCTTCAGCCTTAAGTAGGTGTCTCCTGTTCCCTTCTTTGAATGCATATGTGCTCAATGTTTAGCTCCAACTTTATAAGCGAAAACATGTGGTATTGGCTTTCTGTTCCTGTGTTAGTTCCCTTAGGATTAAGACCTCCAGTTCCATCTCTGTTGGTGCAAAGGACATGACCCCATTCTTCTTTCTGACTGCTTAGTGTCCATGCAGTATGCACCACCGCTTCTTCATTCAGTCTACTGTCAACAGGCATCTAGTTGGATTCCGTGTCTTTGCTATTGTGAATAGTGCTGCAGAGGACATACATGTGCATGTGTCTTTATGGTAGAACATTCTGTTCCTTTGGATATATAGCCAAGAGTGGGATTTCTGGGTTGAATGGAAATTCTGTTTTGAGTTCTTTGAGAAATCACCAAACTGCTTTTCATATCGGCTGAACTAATTTACATTCCAACCCACAGTGTATAAATGTTCCCTGTTCTCTGCAACCTCGCCAGGAACTGTTATTTTTTGACTTTTTAATCATAGTCGTTCTGACTGCTCTGAGACGGTATCTCATTACACTTTTGGTTTGCATTTCTCCTGACGATTAGTGATGTCGCACATTTTTTTCATATGCTCGTTGGCCATGTGTGTGTCTTCTTTTGAAGAGTGTCTATTCATGTCCTTTGCCCACTTTTTTATGGGTTTGTTTTTTTGCTTCTTAATTTAAGCGCCTTATAGATTCCGGATATTTTGCCTTTGTCAGATGCATAAATTGCAAACATTTTCTCCTACACTGTGGGTTGTACATTTGCTCTGTTGATCATTTCTTTTGCTGTGCAGAAGCTGTTAGGTCCCATTCATCAGTTTTTGTTTTCATTGTTTTTGCTTTTGGCATCTTTGTCATGAAGTTTTTACCAGGCCCTATGTCCAGAATTATGTTTCCTAGATTATCCTCCAGGGCCTTTATAGTTTCGGGTTTTACATTTATGTCTTTAATCCATCTTGTGTTGATTTTGGTATATGGTGTTAAGAAGTTTCAATCTGCTGCATATGGCTACCTAGTTATACCAGCACCATTTATTAAATAGGAAATCCTTTCCCCACTGCTTGTTTTTGTTCTCCTGTGTCAAAGATCAGATTCTCATCAGTATGTGGAATTATGTCTGGGCTCTCTCTTCTGTTACATTGGTCTGTGTGACTGTTTTTGTACTAGTACCATGCTCTTTTGTGACTGCAGCCTTGTAGTATAGTTTGAAGTAGGATAATGTGATGCCTCCAGCTCTGTTCTTTTTACTTAGGATTGCTTTGGTTAGTGGGGCTCTTCTTTTGTTTCCATATGAATCTTAAAATAGTTTTTTTTTAATTCCATGAAGAATGGCATTGTAGTTTGATGGGAATAGCACGGAAGCTATAAATTGCCTAGGGCAGCATTGCCGTTTTAGCAATGCTGATTCTTCCTGTCTGTGAGCATGGAACTGTTTTCTATTTGTTTGGGTCATCTCTGATTTATTTGAAGGGTGTTTTGCCATTCTTGTTCTACAGATCTTTCATCTTTCTGATTGATTAGCTGTATTCCTAGACATTTTACTCCTCTTGTGGCTATTGTGAATGGGATTGCATTCTTGATTTGCATTCAGCTTGGATGTTGCTGGTGTATAGGAGTGCTACTGAGTTTTGTACATTGATTTTGTTTTCTGACACTTTGCTAAGTTTATCAGATCAGGGAGCTTTGGGGCAGAGACCATGGGGTTTTCTGGTATAGAATCATATCATCTCCACACGGGGATAGTTTGACTTCCTCTCTTATTTGGATACCTTTTATTTCTTCATCTTGCCTGATTGCTCTGGACAGGAATTCCAGTACTATGTTGACTATGGGTGTTGAGAGAGGTGAGAGAGGGTATCCTTGTCTTGTTCTTGTTTTCAAAGGGCATGCTTCCAGCTCTTGCCCATTTAGTTTGATGTTAGCTGTGGGTTTTTCACAGATGGCTCTTATTATTTTGAAGTATGTTCCTTCAATGAGTATGTTGAGAGTTTTTAATATAAAGAGATGCTGAATTTTATCAAAAGCCTTTCCTGCGTCTATTGACATGATCATATAATTGTCGTTTTTAGTTCTGTTTATGTGATGAATCATATGAACTGATTTGCATATATTGAACCAACCTTGCATCCCAAGGATAAAGCCTACTTGATGATGGTAGATCAGCTTTTTGGTGTGCTTCCAGATTTGGTTTCCTAGTAATCTGTTGAGAATTTTCACATCTACAAACATTCTAAATTTAAAATTATCAGGTGCCTTGACTTTACCAACAATTCTCAATTCAGTGATTGGTTGTTGCTTGATAAAACTACAAATTCTTTCTCTTCAGGTACATGTGCCAGTGACCAAACCACTAGCACTTCTCAGAAAGGACGCTTGCATTATATATAACGTGTCACCAGTGTGGTCTTGAGCTGGGCATGGTTTGAAATTGTTGCTAGTCTTACTTTTGAATATAAATCACTGTTGGTTTACCTTCATCTTTTTCCATTTATATCGGTATTCATTTACTTAACCCTGTATAGGTTTTTATATTATTTAATCCTTTATATTGTACTTTTGAACTCTTATTTTGGACAAGAAATTTATATATATACATATATAGAAACATATGTACACACACATACATATATACATACATAGGTATAAAAGAGGTATACTGTATATAATACATATTTATGTATATATCTGTATATATACACAGACATGTATATATGTAATATATACAATTATGTATAAAATGTACATATATATACATACACATAATTTGCACACATATATGTAGAAACTTTGCATTTATTGTTTCTTCAAATCATCCTATAGCAGCAGATTTTCATAATTGACTTAAATGTCAGCTCCTTAACTTCCTTCCCCTGATCGCCCTGGCCAGAGTAGCGTCTGACTGTCCTCAACCTTCCGCCCTCCATTCTATTCCTTGTTCTTTATAGATCTTATTATTGCTTGGAATTCTGTTATTAGTGTGCTCATTTTCTTTGATTTTCATCATTATTCTTGCCACACTCAAAGTCAGTATCTTCCCACTAAACTGCACTCTATAGAGGACAGGGATTTTGTTTTCTGACTCTACAGCCAAGCAGCAAACATTGCCTGGTACAGAGTATGCAGTAAAACGAATATATTTCAGATCAGTGGGTGAAAAAAAGAGATTCTTTCTGGAATGACTCGGTGGACTTTGCTGCCATTCACTTGTAAATAAAATGCAAAGCAGGAGTAATTTTAGAGCAGTCATAAGTTCATCTTTGAATATGTCGAGTTTGAGGTTCCTCTGTGATATTCAGATAAAGTTGTCAAATAGAAATTTGGTCATACAGATCTAAAACATAGGTCAAGGGCATAGAGGTGAAGGTCATTTGCTTATATGTGATAGCTGAAATTATGGAAATAGCTGTCTCCTGGGTAGGTACGGCATAAGAACAGAAAAGGACAAACTGCTTTCCCAGATCTTCCTCTCTGAAGTCTGTTCTTCCCAACAACCTTAATAGGCAGGAGTCCCAGAAACCTTCAACTCTTGATGATGCAAATGGCCCTGCCACTTTAATACCATTGGCCTCCCTATCAGCAAAGTCAGCTCAGGAGAACTGGCCCTGCATAGTCTATTTATCCTGATCTGTTAAATGCGTGTTCGTCCCTGATGCTACAGATGTAGAATCAATATATCCCACTGGACCTTACAGAAGCAGAGAGCAGACCCCACTTCCTTACCCGAACACTTGCTCTTAGCCCTTCTGGCAAAATTCCCAGGAAGAAAAGGACAGGAATGTGAAAAGAGTGTTTTATCGGAGATACGCAGCAGCAGCCAGCTGTCTCCCTAATGATTATTTGTATTCATACAGAGATCTGTTCCACAAAGAAATCTGAGCTCGGAAGGAACTCCTCTCTAGTAATACACACCACAGGCCCACAGAGTGTTTTTATAAGTTACTGTATCTCTGCCCTGGGGCTGTTAGAAACCCAACATGCAGTTCAAAGTCTAAGAATAAATAAAAGTTGAATCTCATTCTATAGTTAAGGACGCTTGAGTCATAGCAACCTGCCTAGTAACTCCCGAAGATTAATTCTGACACCAAAAATCACACTTCTGCTTCCTAATTCTTATTCCAGAGCTCTTCGTATGTCCAGCAGTAGTTTAAACTCTCCTAAAACCTTCTAAAGGTTTCATCAGCCTCCTCTCATTAGCCAATCCCCTTCAAGCATTATCCAAAAAGCTGAAACAAAGTCAAGGCTGATTTTATCCAAGACTCTACTATCTATAAGCTTCTCTGCAGCTCTTGTAACTTAGCCACTGACCGCTGTATGCTAAGATCAGACATCATCATCTACATGATGCTTAAATGTCCTTCTACGATGTGCTCATGAAGCAGTCATCGATTTTTGTTTGCATTGTAATTGCTTGTTTCTGCTTGGACATGTAGATATGGGAAATTCACTACCTCCTAGGCTAGTGCATTTAATCTTTAGGTAGATTATTAGGCAATTCTCCTAGATGCTGGGCTGCAAACTATCACACTGTATTTTTTTCTTATCAGCTTTAGTCCTGCACTCTGGAGCCACCAAGAATAACTCTGAAACTGCTCTTCCAAAATGAACACTGCAGATTTAGTGAGAGAATTATCCACCCCTGTCTTTTCCTTATATGACTTAAATCCCCTCCCTTCCTTCGCATGTCCACGTGCATTCCCTGTTTGCCAGCTTCTGTCATTCAATCTGGGGCTGGTAAGCAGTCTACTCCTCCTCAAGCATGCTCTGTCCAGCGCACAGCAGAGGTTCTGTTAGTGTTGTCCTGAACTTCATTAGCCTTTCTGGCAGTCAAAACTGCTGATTGAAACTGAGCTTGCAACTCACTCTAACAGGATGTTGAAGTGTTTGACACCCTGCTGTTAAATGATGCCTCCTTTACGCAGTTCTTGGGCAGCTAATATCCTGATCCTGGCCAAGTGTAGGGCTTTGCACTTACCTCTGCGAGATTTCATCTCAATGGATTTGACTCATATTTTCAGTTTGCCATTCGATGTTCTCACCCAAGTAATTAATAAAAATTACAAACCGGACAGTGTCAAAGATAAAAAAAACTCTGTGGCAAAGAAACTAGATTAACACTGATGTATTAATTAATCATTCTGGTCTAATACAATCAGTTACTAATTACCCACCCACATCCTTGCTGGCCCACAACACTGCGTCTAGTCTTGCAGGTAACACAGAAGACCTTTCCAGATACCTGGCTGAAACCCAGACTCACTCCATTCATAACCGTCTGCAACATTCAGTGGAGAAACGTTATCAACTTAGGCTCTGTTTAACATCTTAAAATGACATTAAAAACATAGTTTTTCCATGTCAAAATGCTCCACAGTAACTTGGCCTTTTGGCTGAGATCCAGGCGGCAATGAATGCTCCACGCTTGTAAACACGTACCTAGGGGCTACATCAGGTTTCTGTTCAGAACTCATGGTGCACCATTCTCCTGTCTGCCTCTGGGTTCTGGGTACATTTCACCTTTAAGTCAGCCTCAGATACTTGAGAGCTAATAGACATTCCTCAGTTCTCTTTGAAACATTACTTACTGAGTGGAAGAAAAGATAGCCTGGAGTTTTAACACTTTTCAAGAGGTTGGAGGGTGACGGATCAAATAGCTGTAGCTGGTGCTCTGAAAGCAGTCTTGCCACCTCACATCACAGGCATCGCTCCTGACTGCCCTCCCCATGTTCTCTGGAATACTGGAAAAGAGGCATATTATTCTACAGGTCATCAGGAAATTTCCCAATTGCCCTCCAATGTAGATTACATAACCTTTAACTTCCTGGTTAAAGAAGTCAAGAGACCTATCCGTTGCCTCTACAAAAAGCTCACTGACAATCCCAGGGCTCCTTCCTTTAAATTATCATCTTTAAACATGTACTAAAGCATTTCACTAAGAAATGTTGTTCCAGTCAGGATTTCTCGGAGGCAGCGGAGATCACTTTTATAATAATATTAGAGTTTCAAGGATCCCTTAAATTTCTTGATTCCTTCTCTTCATTTTATAGAAGAGAAAATTCACAGAGATGTTGAATGAACTATCTGAGGTCACAAAGCTAACTAAACACAGAGTCAGAGTAAGAATTCAGCTTGTTTGACTTAGTATCTAATGTCCTTCCTACTCTTAAAAAGAGGAGCAGTGGAAAACAGCAAGGAAGAGGGAGTATTCCCTGACCCCACAAGAAATGTCCAAAACTGCCACTGCTTAGACACCATTTCCATGCCTGAGAAACAAAACATAGGACGGCATCTCTGACACTCTCATTCTACAGGATCAGAGACCAACCTCTTTCTCTTCTGGAACCGACTGGGGATAAGGAACATGTGTACCCCTGCCCCATCGTTCCTGGTTCACTGGTGCCTAGACATCAACAATCTGTCAGCTCAGCATGGGCCCTTGTATGGCACTGGGTAAGAAAGGAACAGTTTCTTCTCAACACGGCCCTTTCCCTCTTTCTTCCTCTGTGCCATGAGCAAAGCTCCCCCAAGTTTATAGCTTGGCTCCAGTGTGTTAGCAGCTTATACGTCTTTCCTTTGTACTCTCACGTGAAGGGAACCCCAAACCTTGACAGTCTGTTTTATTTTTTTCAAAACAACGCAGCACCACAAAGAGCCTTTTATTCTCTCTCTCTCTTTCTCTCTCGCACGCGTGTGCTTTTTTTTTTTTTTTGAATCTGTAAAATTTGCCTTAATTATTTAACTATCAGATAACTCACAGGCTACAGCAATAGATGAGAGCAGAAAAAAGAGCCATTTGGTAATTCAACCAGATAAAAGGAGGAGAGGGCCCTCCTGCCTGACTCCAAGAAATACCAGGCAAAAAACCCTTGTGCCCCTAAGCTCTCAAAGCAAGAGGTCCTCAAATTTTGTTTATAGTCAATCCAAAGGCACTAACTTAAAATTCGGACAGACAAGGCCAACATGGTCTTTTTGAGTAGTGATTCTCAGAACAGAACAATGGTCAAGATTAAGGTCATCTTGGGTGTTTTTAAAATCAAGCCTTATCTGCAGAAGTGGATCCCAGTCTGTGGATTTAGTCACCCAACTTGAATGTTATGTAGTCTGCTTAGAATCATCTTCTAGGGATAATGGACTATAATATTTCTGATTTTACTTATTTACGATCTTACATCTGTCACTATATAAGCATCTGTAAGAACAAGGGGATCATAATGACTTTTAGGTAAAACATTCTGGTATGGAGAAAACAAAAAGGAACTTTTCATATGTGCGGAGGGTGTTTTCTAGGAGGAACTTTGGAAGGAGCTATTTCCAGAGTCAGCTTCTCTCTATAAAGACAGACCAATCATATTTATTTCTGCAGAATAAGACTGGAACCATTGTTGAATGCTGAAAACAATGACAGTATACCTTGCATTTATTAACCTTCAAATATTACAGATTTTATCCAATATAAAATCTGGAGGGGGAGGGGAATTAGTCTGTTATTTCAAGGGCACTGATGTGTTCATCGAGAGAGGGACACTCTTGCACCATGCTGAACTTCATCTCAGGTACTGTCAAATGCTGCAGCTGATGGCATCTCAGGGCCTGGGGCAGAAAGAGTGTGGTGGACACAGCCTTGCTTTTGAGCAAACTTATTTTCTCTTATTTTCAGGCATACAGCTAGACTACATTTTCCATCTTGCCTTGCAATTAAATGTGGCTGTTGATGCTTTCTGGACAGTGGAATGTGAATGATGTGATTCATGTGTAGTCGTCTGAGACCTGATACAGAAAATCAGTCCACCAGTGGACCAGAGGCCCGGGCAACGATGGAGTCACAAGAAAAGAGGAAACGGGGTTTCTGAGTGCCCGTGTCGACAGGAGCCCTACCATACCCTTGCTGCCAATTACACTTTACATGAAGAAATGAACTTTTAATGTGCAACCGCAGATATTTTGGGGTTATCAGTTCCAGTAGTTAATTTTCTCTATCAAATACAGGAATCAAGACAAAAAATAGAATGCTTAGTGAAAGCCCAAGATGTGTGCTATTGTTTCAGTAGTCAGATCTCAGACAGTGTGGAAATAAAAAGAGCAAGCTGCAGTTAGAGAGTCTTGCTATTCTGTCTCTAGCCAAATATTTCATGTAAGTGTCATCTGCAATAAGTGAAGGAAAGGAGCACATGCCTTTGAGCCTAAAGCTATAAGGAAAGTGGTTGGAAAGAAGTAGAGTAAAAGTGGGATGTTGCTTACTCTTTATTTATTATTATTTTTTTTTGAGACGGAGTTTTGCTCTTGTTACCCAGGCTGGAGTGCAATGGCGTGATCTCGGCTCACCGCAACCTCCGCCTCCTGGGTTCAGGCAATTCTCCTGCCTCAGCCTCCTGAGTAGCTGGGATTATAGGCATGCGCCACCGTGCCCAGCTAATTTTTTGTATTTTTAGTAGAGACGGGGTTTTATTATGTTGACCAGGATGGTCTCGATCTCTTGACCTGGTGATCCACCCGCCTCGGCCTCCCAAAGTGCTGGGATTACAGGCTTGAGCCACCGCGCCCGGCCAAGAAATAAGTGTTTTTCATGCATAGATTAAAAACAATAAAGAAAGTCTAAAAATAAAAAGTCTTACAAGTTTGGAAATCCAGCTGCTTCTAAAAATCCAAATTGTAAGAGAAAAGACTGGAAAAGGTCCTGAACTGCAAAGGCCCATTAAAACTCTTGCTAAACACACCAGAGTGTTGTTGCAGCGAAGAGCAGAATGAGGAGACCACCTTGGCATTCAAACCTATTGTTTCAGTGAGCCTCCAGTTAGCTGCCAGGAAATTGAGAGAGGGATGCATAGAGATGAAAAAGAAAATGAAATCAGGCTTGAGAATTATGTCTAGGAGACAATTTGGGCATCATTGTTCTTGCATGGTACTGATTGGAAAAGGCAAATAGATCAGAAGCCTGTTCAGTCTTTCAGGAAGTTATATTGCTGAACTAACAATTTTGCTCTAACAAGGCTTCTGTTTGTTTACAGCTAAAAGCAATTCTCAGGCCCCCAAACTTGTATGAGCAGGAAGCAGGTTGTGAAAGCTATAGAGTCCCCAAGGAGATTGTACTCCCTGTGCCCCCTTCAGACACGTGCCTTGTGCCATGGAGGAAATTAGAGAAGATAAAACTCCCAGTGGGTAGAGCAGGAGTCACAGAGAATGAGAGAGAGGGGAGTTTCTTCATGAACACAGATACTGGGGCTGACCAAGTACGTGGCCAGGAGGATTTCAGAAGTAGAACTATGACTGCTCTGTGTCTCTTATTCTGCCCTTTCCCATATTCCTTGAGCATTTTTGGGGGAGGAGGGTGAAGTAGAGGAGTAAAGAGTGGGAAACTGATAAGTTATTATTTCACTTCAAAAGTCAGCAGCGGCTCCGCATCCAAGCCTGATAAGGACATACATTTCCAACTGGCTAACACTTAAGAGTCATCTGCCTTCAGAAGGAGGAGGTTGGGTCCTATACATGGGAGAAAGAGGGAAGGTAATATTTAGTGACCAGGAGGATAGACTGTGGCATGAATTCTCAAGTCATACAAGCGATTTCCTTCCTGTGCATTGAGCTAAACTATTGTTTCATTTTCCTTTGTAGGTAGCCAATTTCTGGCGATTAGGCATATGGGCAGAAGTATGTCCATCTACAAGACTGATCCATAAGTAGTCCAAATGTACCACACTCATTCTTTTCCCTCATTTTCCAGCTGCAGGCCGGGAAATCAGTAAAGGACTCCAGGATGGGACTGGCAAGAAGGAAGAATCCTCAGTGCCTAAATGTGGAAGCTCCATCCCCACCCATCCACCAACACTGATTGGACTTAATGTGAGCACAGTGAGATACTGTGCAAAGCCACTGAAATCTGGGACTTATTTCTTCTGCAGCAAACCTTCCCTTACTAATATAGGTGGGCAGGATGCCAACCACTGACACTTAGATCATCTGTAATTGAAGAAGAACCCTGACAGCTCATTAGCTCCCAGAGATATCGATTTCTGAAATAATTATGTATTATTCATTTTCTTCCTGTGTATCAAACCCTGAATCACAGGACATGAAGTATCCTATCATGAAATAAAGGCCTGATTTTAAACCTAGAATCTTCTACAAATCAGCTGCTTGTTTTTGGGGTAGGCCATTTAAGGACTAACTAGTTACTTTATAGGGTTGTTATGGGAGGAAATGAGGAGAGGTGAAAGTGCTTATTGCAATTCCTGGCGTATAGTAGGTATTCAATAAAAGCTGGTCTCCTTTCTTTTTTTTAATAATAGAAGTTATGGTTTTTGAGCTCTTACTGTGTACTAGGTATGCTAAGTGTGCATGTGTATACACACACACACACTCTTAATTAATCTCACAACCTTCTGATGTTGGCACAACTATTATGTAAATTCTACTGATGCTGGATGTAAGGCACAGGGAGATTCTGGTTGTCCAAAGGCACAGCATCAATCACATCATCAGTAAATGAAGTGAAGTACAGGATCTGTCTCCAGAGCCCACCTTCCCACCACCTGTCCTGCAATGTTCCCTCAGTCATTTGGCCTAGATAGAAGGAGAGGGAGCATTCCTCCCCAGTGTTGTAATGCACAAAGGTCTTACACCATGGAAGATGCAATCTAGATATGTGTCTTCTACATGGATTCCTCTGATCCACTAGGCTTTTACCTTATTCTTTTTCTGTTTTCTCCCCTTAACACATTATCTACACAGATCCTCATTGGCAGGACTACATAGAAAAGGCAAGTGTGGTTGTTTGGTCGGTGGACTGAAGAAAGTGAAACAAGCAATTCACTGAGGTCTTTGTTTTCTCCTCTGTGACACTTGCTGAAGTGCCCACCTGTCCCCTCAGGAAACACATACTTAGGGACAGCAGTAATGATTCGCATGCCTTCTTTTGGGTGACCTGCGAACAGTGATTCAGGAATCAAAGTGTAAATCATTTACCCAAAATTAAGCATTGAAACTTAAAGTTCCTATAACTGGTCACCCTTTGGCAAATCTCACAGTGGAGTGCACAATCTGGAGTGTGGCGTACCCACAGCAGGAGAGGATGCATCCTCAAGGTGAAAGTTTGAGCATTCAGAGACAGACTGTAGCTGATCAATGGCATAGAGCCTACAGGTCTAGCTGGTAGGTTTCCATGTGTCAGCCTGTTTAGGAGAAGTGCATCCCTTCCTGTCTTGCTGTTTTTATTCTATCAGTAGTGGAGGTCTTATTGTGGTAACATTGCCAACATCAGGAGAAGGCTTATTAAGTCTTAATCTTTGCGTATTTTACTTTCTATTTTGGTTTTCTTATCCTTTGCTAATCCAAAATCTTCTTTCAGCTAAACATTTTTTCTTAGTATAAAAATCAGTAGAAGTGTTCTGCCTGCTTCCGGATGGGCAAGAAGACTTGTGCTCCGGTTCTCGGACTTCCCCAGCAGCATGGCCCCCAAACGCCAGTCTCCACTCCCGCCTCAAAAGAAGCAGCTCAGGGACTGGAGGAGACATTGGCCTCTGCAGGCTTGCCAAAGAAGGGAGAAAAAGAACAGCAAGAAGCAATTGAACACATTGATGAAGTACAGAATGAAATAGACAGACTTAATGAACAAGCCAGTGAGGAGATTTTGAAAGTAGAACAGAAATATAACAAACTCCGCCAACCATTTTTTCAGAAGAGGTCAGAATTGATTGCCAAAATCCCCAATTTTGGGGTAAGAACATTTGTCAACCATCCACAAGTGTCTGCACTGCTTGGGGAGGAGGACGAAGAGGCGCACTGCATTGTTTGACCAGAGTTGAAGTGACAGAATTTGAAGATATTAAATCAGGTTACAGAATAGATTTTATTTTGATGAAAATCCTTACTTTGAAAATAAAGTTCTCTCCAAAGAATTTCATCTGAATGAGAGTGGTGATCCATCTTCAAAGTCCACCAAAATCAAATGGAAATCTGGAAAGGATTTGACGAAACGTTCAAGTCAAATGTAGAATAAAGCCAGCAGGAAGAGGCAGCATGAGGAACCAGAGAGCTTCTTTACCTGGTTTACTGACCAGTCTGATGCAGGTGCTGATGAATTAGGAGAGGTCATCAAAGATGATATTTGGCCAAACCCATTACAATACTATTTGGTTCCTGACACGGATGATGAAGAAGGAGGAGGAGAAGAAGATGATGATGATGATGAAGAGGAGGAAGGAGAGGAGGACGAAGGAGAAGATGACTAATAGAACACTGATGGATTCCAACCTTCCTTTTTTAAATTTTCTCCAGTCCCTGGGAGCAAGTTGCAGTCTTTTTGTTTTTTCCCTTCCCTCTTGTGCTCAGTCACCCTGTTTTTGAGGTCTCTTTTCTCTACACCATGGTTCTCAACTTATTTTGGGGGGAAATATCTTGAGCAGGATACAATGGGAAAAGAGTCTCTACCCCTTTCTGTTTGAAATTCATTTTTATCCCTTCCTGTCTTAACAAAAACTGTATGGAATCAATACCACTGAGCTCTGTGGGAAAAAAGAAAAACCTGCTCCCTTCACTCTGCTGGAAGCTGGAGGGTGCTAGGCCCCTGTGTATTAGTGCATAGAATTCTAGCTTTTTTCTTCCTTTCTCTGTATATTGGGCTCAGAGAGTACACTGTGTCTCTATGTGAATATGGACAGTTACCATTTACCAACACGGATCTGTCTACTTTCTCTTGTTTAAAAAAAAGAAAAAAAAAACTTAAAAAAATGGGGTTATAGGAGGTCAGCAAAGGGTGGGTTTGAGATGTTTGGGTGGGTTAAGGGGGCATTTTGACAACATAGCTTCTCCTTTGGCATGTTTAATTGTGATGTTTGACAGACATCCTTGCAGTTTAAGATGACACTTTTAAAACAAATTCTCTCATAATGAGGACTTGGGCACTGCCACTCAATGGGAGAATCAGCAGAACCTGTAGGATCTTATTTGGAATTGACATTCTCTATTGTAATTTTGTTCCTGTTTAAGTTTTCTTTTTGTTTCACTGGAAAGGAAGATGATGCTCAGTTTCAAAGTGTACAAGTTGCTTTGTTACAATAAAACTAAATGTGTAAAAAAAAATCAGTAGAAGCAAAGGCAAAGCTTAGTGGATGTAATACATGCAGTTAACTTGCTTGTTCAAACTTCCCTCCGCTCTCTTTTGAATTACAGAAAACTTCCCTCACTCACTCTCTCTCTCTCTCATGTTTTGCATCCATCCTTCCCCTAGAATGATTTTCAATTTATAAGTATTCCTGTTAAGTTTTTCAAATAATGTAAAGTATTCTTCAGCCTTTGCCTTAAGAAAGTTCTTATGCAAGTTTCTTAAAAGTGCTTGTAACACTTGGTGATTTTTGAATTTGTTTGTACATTTTGTAGATGAGTACTTAATTCGCAGTGTTTACCAGTGCCCCCTAAAAGTGAATCAAAGACCAGACAGTGTGTTCTGTTAACTCCTGAAGAGGTACATGTTAGTCTTTTGAAAGAAATGCATCCTATGATTTTTTAAAGGAGAGTGGGAGAAAAACCTTAACTGCACAAAGGAGAGGTCACCTTGTTTATAAATAGAATCAGCATCAGTTTCTCAATTATTATTAGCACAGGAAGGTACTTTGTTAAATACTGTGTGTTTTCTGGGAAAGCCATTCAAGACCTAGGCCATAGTTTATTCTTCCCGCTGTTAAGATGATATCAGAGTGATAACCAGTGGGACAACCTTTAAAAGAAAAGTCTTAAGAGTTAGCGAAATAATGTATATTTGAGAGAAGACACTAAATCCGAACTTAGCCAACACAAGTATGCAGCAGCCCTATCACTACTCTTGGGGATTTCTAACTTATAGTTCCCATAAAATGGGCAATTAATGCTAACTTACAAAAACACTATTTACAAATTTAGAAAAAGAGAGGAGACTTAATGTTTTACAATGAGAGATAGCCATCCCGCAGGCTAAGAAGAGCAGCTTCAGGCAAAGACCAGAGACAGGCACTTTGAAGGAGGAGAGGCTGGGATAAGAGCTGTATGCTGAATGGATTAGCAGAACATACATATTAAACATGTTACAGGAGGAGCTATGGATATTCGTGAAGATGGTCCTGACACGTGCATGTTGAGCAAACATACATATAACACAGGTCTCACGTTTATTTTGAAATGGAGACTGAGCCTTCAAATGTTCATAATTAGGCCCTAGGTGTCAAAAAGTCTTTTCAGAACACAAAGGCTCATACATTTGCAGCTTCCATAATCCAGCTAGGACCAGTCCGTGGTCAGTGGTCTTCTTATCAGGAGAAAGGTACTGAAATCAGTCTCTCGTCCAATCAAAGCTGTAGTTATGGCTGGTGGAAAGAGGGTCAGGTAGTCAGGGTCTGTGAGCTGGATGAGTTGTAATTGGTTTAACATTGTTTATCCAAAGCCAGTATTTGTTTAGCTGCTAGAGAAAAGGAAAGACCTGTGGCAGTTAGAGCAGAGTTTATCCTTTAAGTGTAAAATGACTTAACCCTTTCCTGGCATGACCTTTGGTCTTATTTATAATCCAGTATCTTACGGCCACAAAGAGTCTGTTCTGTCAGTCTTGTGATCTCCATTTTACATTAACGCTGGTCAGTTGTTGTGTCTATAAAAGGGAGAGGAGGATAACAAGGTGTGTCTGACCCCCCGTCCCGTCATGGCGGGGAGCTCAGTCTTAAGATTGTTCCTGGGACCCTCTTGACCACAAGGAGGTCCATTCAGTTAGGAAGGGGGATGGGCTTAGGATATTATATTTAGTTTACATGTGTCATTCCAAATTATATTACCTATCCCTTCTGTAGCCCCTAGGAATTTGGGAAATACGGTCATTTTCTCCCTGTCTTTTCAGCTAAATGGAACAGGGCCTCATAGAAGCCCACAGAGGCTCTCTTTTGAGTGTGGCCCACTATGGACCACAGGAAATAATTATCCACTGCTTACCCTCATAGGCTCTTGGAGCGTAAGCTGATCCTAAAGATCCTGTCTCTTGATTTTTCATGTGACAGTCGTGTCCTTCAACGTCAGGGGATATGTATCAAAATCTTCTAGTCCTTGTCTTGAATTCTGCCCCCTTTTCAAGGTAAAGGAGAAAGAGATGCATCTTTCCCTCCTCCTCTTGGTAGAGTCAAGACTCACAGAATAACATTTACGAAAGAAATCCTATCCACAGTCCTACTCTACCTACCTTCGACAACCTGAAACTTCACACACTCAATGTGAAGGAGGGGGTCCGAAGCTGTAAAACTTGTGTTGCTGACGTTACCTTTGAAACTTTGCCACTTAGTCCCAGAGCCTCACTCTGAAATGTCATACACAGTATATCTTAGTACTTAATGTACTCACTATTGAAAATTTGGAACTCACAAGATCACACAACAACAACAGCAACAACAAAAACGTCACTCGTCATCTCACTTCCCATACAAATGTAACCACTGTCTGCACATGGAGGAATATTTGTTGTCTTTTTCCTTTGCCCAGGAATACATTTAAAGATACGTACTTTTATAAAATGGGGTTATGCTATACATACTGATTGCAAACTGTTTTTCTTCCTTTTAATATATTTTTGAACAACTTTCTAAGTTGACAAATGTGTTACTACATATTTTTTAAAGGCTGTTTCAGATACCATCTTTGGACACATAACTGTTGATTTAACAAATTATTTATTGTTAAGATACTTAGATTCTTTTTCAATGATTTTACCACATAGAAATCACTCTTCTGAGCATCTTTGTGGATGCATTTTTGCATTTGTAGTAAAATATAAAATCAATCAATAAAAAAGTATATTTATATAATAGTTTATGCAAATATAAAAAATAATATAAATAAAGAATAAATAACAAAATTACATATGTAGTCAATAGTAAAAATACAAAGTAAAATATATGTCCTACCATTCAGGAGTAACATGTTAGGCTGTAATCTATAATCACTAAAACTCACATAAGCCTCAGTTAAAGATCTAGAGCAGAATTTGATTCAATATGCACGACAGAGAGCAAAGCCTAGAAAGTGGATTCCAGAATCGTGAACACAAATTTTACCCATTTTCACAACTTCATTTTCTAAAGTCAGCTCTTATTATCATGTACCTCTGAAAGTCACCAAATACTACTAATTCTATTTCAGAAATATTTCCAGGATTCAGCCCCTCCTCTCTAGCTTCACGCTCATTACTTTAATTCATGCCTTCACCATTTTTTCACCTAAACTGCTATAATCATGTTGGTGCCCTCCCTTACCCTTCATTCACACTGACACCAGAATGGGCCCCTTAAAACATATATATTCTTGCGTTATTTCCCTGATTTAAGTTCTGTGCTGTTCAGACAACTAAAGGGCAAGTTACAGCAACTCAAGGCCCTCCTTGTATAGTTTCCTCATCTCCAGTTTCACCTGCCTGGCTCTCCCGTTGCCTGTGCCCTGCACTGAGGCTTTGTCCATACTCAGTTTCTCCTATTCCCTAGATGCCCTGTGCTTTTCTAGTGGTTTCCATGCAAGTGCTCTTTCCTTCTGTCTGGACTGTCCTAGCCTTGCCCTTTATTCATCTTTCAAACTCTGACCTACTGTCTCCTCTCTCTTCTCCCAGAGTGGCTACATGCAATCCGTTGCCTCCTCTTATGGCCGTCTGCAGTTCAGATTTCTTAGTCTCATACTTGCCTGTCTCACATTGTATTGCTTTTTGTCAGCTTGTGAACCCAACGGTCTGTTTCATTAGACTGAGAAATGCTCAAGGGCAGGAATTTTATCTCTTCCACATGTGGCTATTAGACAGGTAGAATATTCTCAATAAATTAGTATCATTTAGTGATCTTTTTAAAATTAATAAAATAACTTCTCCACTTGCTCAAAGATAATATAGAAATGTCTTCCTTTCTCCTCTTTCTCGTCTTCTTCTTTTTCTTATTCTTCCTCTTAGGGTCTCATTTTGTCACCTGGGCTGGAGTTTAGTGGTGTGATCATAGCTCCCTATAACTTCAAACTGCTGGGCTCAAGTGATCCTCCCTCCTCAGGGCTCCAATGTAGCTGGGACTACAGGCATGCGCCACCATGCCCAGCTAATTTTTAAATATTTTTGTGGGGGTGGGGTGGAGTGGGGTCTCACTATATGGTCCAGACTGCTCTTGAATTCCTAGCTCCAAGCAGTCCTCCTGCCTCAGCCTCCCAAACACTGGGATTACAGGTATGAGCCACCATGCATGACTTCTTCCCATCATTTTATACCTAAAAACATAAATCCAAGGGAGATGGAAGTCATAGCTTCAAGTCTGAAGCAAGAGACTGAGGAGGCTGAAAGCGCCCTTCTCTCTGATGTAACAGATGACAGCAGACCCAAGTTGACTCCAGTAGTGTACATAACAGAAAACCACAGATTGCCATGTTAAAATTGAACTCTGAAGATTTTAAAATATATTTATCATCCCACTGTGCTGGTTGTGTACAATGATACCATACATGATGTTTCTAAAACACAAGCCCAGAGAGCTTATCTGGGCTGCACGGAATAGGACTCCAACTCAAGTCAGCATCATTTTTAAAGCATGCACTAAATGATAGATTTAAATTAGAATAAAAAGACAGAAAACAGCATGTGAAACACTTCACTACCTTTTACATTTTTATGAAGCCTAGGGTAGAGGCAAGTATTAAAATAACAAGATTGAAAGTGGTGAAAAGGTCTTTAGTGCTTCTTGGCTGACATTTTTAAAAGGGCTTATTAATGCAAAAACCCTGCGGCTTTCATCATGCACACACAGAAACGGGATCTCTAAGGCAGAGACAGACAGGAAGAGAAGTCTGCCCTATTTGAAATGTTTAATGGAAGAGGGTGAAAGTAGCTTGCAGCTTTTCCTCCTTCCATGTTCCCTCATTGACCCCCTTCCATCACCACCTTCCCAAAAGTCAAGCTGAAATAATGTGGTCAGTACATATCCCAAACTCTGCTGGCTACCATGCCCCTGCCTGGAGCTACCCCAGGCTGCTGAGCAGTGAGGCTCCACTGCTTGTGGAATTACAGGATGATAGTCTCACTGCTGTGGGGCAGAAGTGGGCATCTAACTGGACGCTCTGGTTTTGGACAATGCATGTCCTCTTTCTTTTCAAATCCAGTGAACTGAGAGTCTCTGCAATCTCAGGAAACTTTTCCCAGTACTCAGAAGTTACATAAGACTGTTTTCTATCATTATTCCTGTTGGCCCACATTCTAGAACCCTGTTCCCTGCTTTTTATGTCCTATCTCAATATATTCTTAAACCATGGGATGGTCTTCACTGTACCCTTTGGAAGCCATGCCCCATTCTGCTCTGTGATGATGAGACGGTTAATATTGTCAAGTTGGTTGGATTGAAGGGTGCAGATATTCTTCCTAGGCATGTCTGAGGGTGCTGCCAAAAGAGATTAACCTTTGAGCCAGTGGACTGGGAGGAGCAGACCCACCCTCAGTCTGGGTGGGCACCATTTAATCAGCTGCCAGTGTGGCTAGGATAAAACAGACAGAAGAAAGTGGAATGAGGAGACCTGCTCAGTTTTCCAGTCTTCATCTTTCTCCCATGCTGGAAGCTTCCTGACCTCAAACATCAGACTCCAAGCTCTTCAGCTTTCAGACTCTCGGACTTAACACCAGTGATTTGCCAGGGGCTCCTGGGCCTTCGGCCACAGACTGAAGGCTGGACTGTTGGCTTACCTACTTTTGAGGTGTTGGGACTCGGACTATCTTCCTTGTTCCTTGGCTTGCAGATGGCCTGTTGTGATGCTTCACCTTGTTACTCTGGGAACCAATTCTCCTAATAAACTCCCCTTCCTATATATGTATATCCTATTAGTTCTGTCCCTTCAGAGCATGACTAATACATGCTCCCATGTCCTTGTACTCCAGGCAACCAGAGATTAGAACAAAGTTGTCAAAAGTCCTTTATTCTTGGTAAGTGCTTCTTTGAAACACTTTCTGAAACTTTTGCCCTCTTGTTTATTCTGTACAACTCCTACGGTGTCCCTCCTCCACTCCTCCCAGTGCATTCTAACCCCATCTCTAAGGGTTTGACCCTCTTATACTGGTAACATGTAACAGACCTTTTGGAGGACCCCATGGAAAGACTGCAAGTCTGTCCTGTCACCACCCTCACCAACCCAGTCACATTGTGTTAGTTGAGAGAGAGCAAGCACTAGGTAGGGGCAATCCCTACATTTTCCAATTCCCTATTCATAGGAAGAAGAACATTTCAAAAATACTTAAAATTCCTTTCTGTACCTCAAAGGCCCGAGCCAAGAATATGGTAGTTCCTTGAAAGTCTATCACATTCACACAAGTAGAACTCATTATTTTAAGCCTGTACCTTTTAAAGCACGGCTGAGTCTTTGCTGTGTAGTAGATCAAATATCATCACAACTAAAACGATCCTGATATTCCACTGTGTCTCTAACTACATTTTTAGAGCCAAGGATCCATACAGCTTAATGGCGATCTGAAGATCATCTCATAAAAATCTCATTACACCCATTCTCACCATTTACAAAAAGAAAACAACAAGATTTTTCTATGTGAGAAGTGAAAGTAATGTTTATTAGCATTTAGGCCTCCTGACTACAACCCACTGCTCTTTCTGCCATTCCATGAAAACTCCTACTTAACTTATTAAAGATCACCTCACAGTACTTCCCCACATCCTACGACAGCAGAAATTGGATGCCCAGCACAAGACCTAATACGCAGCAATCATTAATAAATAAATGACACGTCAAATGGCAAAAGTTTTATAAGAAAGGCCTAAACAGTGATTTTCTTTGTTTTCCCTTTTCTGACCGAGACCAGATTCTCTTCTGCCTCAAGATCCTGAAGAAGCACCCTGCTAACATCAGGGCAGGGATATCTTTTGGGGTGGCATTGCAACAACAGTGTTCAACCCAAGGGCACCTAGAGGGACAGAGCAGCTAGAGAGACGAGTGAACTCATAGGGCATGACCACTTCTTGAGAATATTTCAAGATGAGGGGAGAACTATAATATAAAATAACATGTTTAGCAAACACAGTGAAACTAGCTTATATAAATTTCTTTTTAACCCTAAGTAGTTGTTTAGTAAAAATATATATAGAATATATCCTAATGCACAGCCATCTCATAAATACTTTCAAACATCTTTTTTAGAAATTGCTATTAAAAGCCTATGAAACATTCTTTTAAATGTCATCAGTGTTCATGGATTTTCCTTAAAGATGGATTTGGTTATTAGGCAAAAGTGACTCAGCTAATTGGAAAGAACAAGGTAAGTAAAATTTTATTTTGGTTTAAAAAACTGTACACAGAAAACAACACCAATTTTCTGAGTTATTTTGAAGACATTTACAAAAACATCATTTCAAAAATAATCTAAGGAATGACAGTGTCATTGGAATAAGAATACAATCTCTGTAGGTGATTAAATCAGAATCAACATCCATTTCTTCAAATTAAGTTTTGGTATTGTCATTCAAAGACCAGCATAAGTATGACACATTTCCACAATGACATGCATGCTGTCATTTACATGAATGTTTGAAAAGATGTTTAATTGCTTAGAAAATATTGTTTTTATATGGTTAACTTTTAAAAAGCAAGATATGAGTAGGAGAGGTGGAGCAAGATGGTGAAATAGAAGCCTGAAGCAATTGGCTCCACCAGAGGACCATCAACCCGAACAACTATTGACACAAAAATCACCTGTATAAAGACCGACAATTGAGCGAGTGATCACAGCACCTGGTTTTAACATCGTATTAAAGAAAGAAGCAGTAAAGACGGCAGGAAATAGACTTGAATCACCTCCGCCACCCTTCCCCATACCTTGGCAGCAGCCATGTGAGGCTTAGATAGAATCTGTGCACTTAGGGAAGGACAGCACAGTGGTTGTGGGACTTGGCATTAAAACTCAGTGCTGCCCTGTTAGAGCAGAAAGCTATATAGGGTAGAAATGAACCGGTGCCCACAGAGGGAGCATTGAGACCAGCCCTAGCCAGAGAAAAATCATCCATCCTAGAGGCTGGAACCTGAGTCCCTCAAGCCTCACCACAGTGGGCTAAAGTATTCTGGGGTCCTACGTAAACGCTAATGGCAGTCTAAGCTACAAGGACTGCCATTCCTGGGGACATCCTGTGCTGTGCTGTGCTCAAAACCAGTGGACTTGGGGTGCACATGACCTAGTGAGACACTAGCTGGGGTTGCCAAGGGGTGCTTGTGACCCCCCTCCCCCAACCGCAGGAAGTGGAGCTGGCAGCTCTGGGAAAAACTCCTTCCCTCTGCTTGAGGAGAAGAGAAAGGGAGACTAAAAAGGACTTTGTCCCACAACTTGGATGCCAGCTCAGCCAAGGTAGTACAGGGCATGAGTCAGATTCCTGAGGCCCACATTCCAGGCCGTACCTCCTATTTAATGTTTCTAGATATGCCCGGGAACAAAAAGAAACCTGCTCCTGATGCTTCATTACACCCATTCTTACCATTTACAAAAAGAAAAAAAATGCTTGAGGAAAAGAGATGGAAGAATAAAGACTTTGTCTTACAGCTTGGATTCCAGCTTGGCCACAGTGGGCTAGAGCACCAAGCATGCTCCTGGGGCTCCCAGTTTCAGGCCTTGGCTCCCAGATGGCAACTCTGGACCACCCTGGGCCAGAAGTTAGTTCACTGTCCTGAAGAGAGAGACCCAGGCCTGGCAGCACTCATCACAAACTGACTGAGGAACCCTTAGGCCCGGAGTGAACATGGATGATAGCCAGGCAGCACTCACTGAGGGTCTGGGTCATTGGTGGCCACATGGAGGGACTCCTCTGCTTGAGGGAAGAGGAGAGAACGGGAAGAACTTTTTGTCTTGCAGCTTGGGTACCAGTCCAGCCTCAGAGGAATAGAGTACCAGGTAGATTACTAAGGTTCCTGAGTTTCTGAGCCCTGGCTTCTGAATGGCATCTCTGGACCCAGCTGGAGCTAGGAGGGACTCACTACTCTGAAGGGAAGGACCCAAGCTTGGCTAGATTCAGCACCTAGATTGTAGAGTCTATGAGCCTTAAGTGAGCATAGACAGTAGCTAGGTGGTAGGCAACACGGGACTTGACGCCCAGTGCTATGCTGGCTTCAGGTCTGAACCGTGCAATTCCTGTGGTGACCACAGAGTTGCTTTCATCATCCCTCCCAGAAAGCTCAGCACAGAGAGAAAGAGACTCCGTTTGTTTAGGAGAAAGTAAGGGAAGAGAAAACGAGTCTCTGCATGGTAATACAGAGAATTCTCCTAGATCTCACCCAAGACCACCTCAGTGGTGCTTCCATGAGTCTACAGGAGTAACTGTTACTGGGCTTAGCCTGTCTCCTAATGGATGTACAGCTGCAGTGACAGAGTTAGATCACAATACCCATGTTCATTCAGATACTTGGAAAGCCTTCCAAAGAAGGGCAGGTACAAACAAGCCCAGACTGCAAAGGCTACAACAAATACCTAACTCTTCAATGCCTAGACACTGATGAACATCCACAGTATCAAGGCCATCCAGGAAAACATGACCTCACCAAACAAACTAAATAAGGCATCAGGGACCAGTCCTGGAGAGACAGAGATATGTGACCTTTCAGAGAGAGAATTCAGAATTGTTGTTTTGAGGAAGCTCTGTGAAATTCAAGATAACACAAAAAAGGAATTTGGAATCCTATCAGATTAATTCAGCAAGCAGATTGAAATAAATAAAAAGAATCAAGCAGATATTCTAGAGATGAAAAATGCAATTGTCATTTGCAAGAATGCATCAAAGTCTCTTACCAGTGGAATTAATAAAACAGAAGAAAGCGCTAGTGACCTTGAAGACAGGCTCCTTGAAAATACACAGTCATAGGAGACAAAGAAAAAAAATTTTTTTTAAATGAAGCACATCTATAAGATCTAGAAAATAATCTCAGCGGGGCAAATCTAAGAGTTATTGACCATAAAGAGGAGGTAGAGAGAGAGAGAGAGAGAGAGAGAGAGAGATCAGGCTAGAAAGTTAATTCAAAGTATAACAACAGAAAACTTTCCAAACCCAGAGAAAGATAAATATTTAAGCACAAAAAGATTACAGAACACGAAGCAGAGTTAACCCAAATTGGACTGCCAAAGGTCAAGGATAAATAAATAGTCCCAAAAGCAGCAAGAGAAAAGAAACAAAGAAGATACAAAGAGGTGTTCCACTTTGTCTGGCAGCAGACTTCTCAGTGGAAAGCTTATAGGCCAGAAGAGAGTGGCATAACATGTATTTAAAGTGCTGAAAAAAAAAAAATTTCATCCTAGAATAATATATATAGTGTAAATTTCTTTCAGATATGGAGGATAAATAAAGACTTTCCCAGACAAATAAAAGCAGAGACATTTCATCAAAACCAGATCTGTCTTATAAGGAATGTTAAAAGAGGTTCTTCAATCTGACCCAAAAAAAAAAAAAAAAAAAGACGTTAATGAGCAATAAGAAGTCATCTGAAAGTACAAAACTGACTGGTAATAGTGAGTACACAGAAAAACATATTATAACACTGTAATGACTAAAAGATGGGCCTATCAAAAATATCTATGACAACTTTTCAAGACATAGACAATATAATAAGATGTAAAGAGAAACAAGAAAAAGTTAAAAATGGGGGAATAAAGTTAAACTATACAATTTTGATTAGTTTCTTCTTTGCTTGCTTGTTAAATTGCTTCTTTATGCAATCACTATTAATTTCTCATGAGTTTAAATTAATGGGGTATAAGAGATTTTTTTCCAAACCTTACAGTCACCTCAAACCAAAATCATACAGCAGATACACAAAAAGTTAAAAGCAAGAAATCAAAACATGCTACCACAGAAAATCACCTTCACTGAAAGGAAGACAGAAAGGAAGGAAAGAAGAAAGAGAAGACCACAAAACAGCCAGAAAACAAATGACAAAATTGCTGGACTAAATCCCTATTTATCAATAATAACACTAAATGTAAATGGACTAAATTATCCAATCAAAAGACACAGAGTATCTGAATGGATTAAAAAAACAAGATGCAATGATCCATTGACTACAAGAAACACACTTCACTTATAAAGACACACATAGACTGAAAATAAAGAGATAGAAAAAGATATCCCATGTGAATGGAAACCAAAAGGAGCAGGAGCAGCTATACTTATAACAGACAAAACAGATTTTAAGATGAAAACTATAAAAAAACACAAAGAAATTTGTTATATGATGATGAAGAGGCCAATGTCACAAGAAGTTGTAATAATTGTAAGTATATATCTACTCAACACTGGAGCACTCTGATATATATCACACACATTATTAGAGCTAAAGACGGAGATAGACCCCAATACAATAATGACTTTGATACCTCACTTTCATAATTGGACATATCTTCCAGACAGAAACATCAGATTTTAATCTGCACTATAGACCAAATGGACCTAACAGATGTTACAGAATATTCCATCCAACGGCTACAGATTACACATCCTTCTCCTCAGCACATGGATTATTCTCAAAGATAGACCATATGTTAGGCCATAAAACAAGTATTTTAAAATTCAGAAAAATTAAAATTATATCAAGTATCTTCTCTGATCATAATAGAACAAAACTAGAAGTCAGTAACAAGAGAAATTTTGAAAATTTTAGAAACACATGAAAATTAAACAATATGCTCCTGATGACCAGTGGGCCAATAAAGAACTTGAAAAGAAAATTTTTAAATGTCTTGAAACAAACAATGGAAACACAACATACCAAAACCTATGGGATACAGCAAAAGTAATACCAAGAGGAGAGTTTAGAGCAATGAATGCCTACATCTGAAAAATAGAAATAGTTTAAATAAACAACCTAATGATGAATCTTAAGGTATTAGAAAAGCAAGAGCAAACTGAACTCAAAATTAGTCTGAAAAAAATAATAGAGCAGAAAGAAATGAAATTGAAATTGAAAAATACAGAAGATCAATAGAATAAAAAATTGTTCTTTTTTGATAAAATTAGCAAAACCTACAAACCTTTAGACAGACTAAATAAGAATAAAGAGAGAAGATACAAACAAATAAAATCAGTGATGAAGAAGGGGTCACTACAACCAATACTGTAGAAATTCAAAAGATCATTAGAGACTATGAGCAACTATATGACAATAAAGTGGAAAACCTAGAATAAATGGATACATTTCTAGACAAATACAACCTATCAAGATTAAACCACAAAGAAATCCAAAACCTAAACATACCAATAAGTAATGAATTTGAAGCTATAAGAAAAAAATTTCCCAACAAAGGAAGGCTATGGCTTCACTGCTGAATTTGATCAAACATTTAAGGAAGAATTAATACCAATTCTACTCAAACTATTCCAAAAAATAGAGGAGGAATGATTACTTCCAAATTCATTCTATGAGGCCAGTATTACTGTGATGCCAATACCAGACAAAGATGCATCAAAAAAGAAAAACTATAGACCAATATTCCTGATGAACATTAATGTAAAAGTCCTCAACAAAATACTAGCAAATTAAATTGAGCAACACATTAAAAAGATTATTCTTCATGACCAAGTGGTATTTATCTTTGGGATGCAAGAATGGTTAAACATATGCAAATCAATCAATGTATTACATCAAATCAATAGAACAAAGAATAAAAACCATATGATCATTTCAATTGATACTGAAAAAGCATTTGCTAAAATTCAATATCCCTTCCTGATAAAACACTCAGAAAACTGGGTATAGAAGGAACATTACTCAACATAATAAAAGTCATATATGATAGACCCACAGCTAGTATCATATTAAATGAGGGAAAACTGGACACATTTTCTCTAAGATCTGGAACACAACAAGGATGCCCACTTATGCCATTGTTATTCAACGATGCCTGGAGTCCTAGCTAGAGCAGTCAGAAAAGAGAAAAAAATAAAAGGTATCCAAATTTGAAAGGAAGAAGTCAAATTATCTGTATTTGCAGATGATATCATCTTAAATTTTGAAAAGCCCAAAGACTCCACCAAAAAACTATCAGAACTGACAAATTTAGTAAAGTTGCAAAATACCAAATCAACATAAAGTATCAGTAGCATTTCTGTATGCCAACAGCTAACAATATGAAAATGAAATCAAGAAAATAATCTTATTTATAATAGCTACAAAATAGTAATAATTAATAGTAATAATAAGGCATCTGGGAATAAACTTAACCAAAAAAGTGAAATATCTCTATAATAAAACTATAAAACATTGATGAATAAATTAAAGAGGGCACACACAAAAAAATGAAAAGATATTCCATGTTCATGGGTTGAAAGAATTGATATTGTTCAAGTATCCATACTGCCTAAAGCAATCTGCAGATTCAATGCAAGATACCAATGACATTCTTCACAAAAAATTTTTAAAAATTCTAAAACTTACATGGAATCACAAAAGACTCAGAATAGCCAAAGCTATCCTTTAAACAAGAAGAACAAAACTGGAGGAATCACATTTCCTGATTTCAAATTATGCTAAAGACCTACAGCAACCAAAACAGCATAGTACTGACATGAAAACAGAGGCATCGACCAATGGAGCAGAGTGGATAACCCAGAAATAAATTCACGCATTTACAGTAAACTCATTTTCAGTAAAGGTACCAAGAACATATCTTTGGGAAAGGGCACTCCCTTCAATAAATGATGCCGGTAAAACTGGATATCTATATGCAGAGAAACAAAACTAGACCCTTATCTCTCATCATATAAAAAAATCAAGGTAAATGGATTAAAGACTTCAGTCTAAGACTTCGAACTATAAAACAACTAGAACACATTGGAGAATATCTCCAGGACATTTGTCTAAGCAAAGACTTCTTGAGTAATACCTCATAAGTACAGGCAAACAGAGCAAAAAAACAAAGAAATGGGATCTCATCAAATTACAAAGCTGCTGCAGCGCAAAGGATGCAATCAACAAAAAAATGGGACAATCCACCGAATGGGAGAAAATGTTTGCAAACTATACATCTGACAAAGAAGTAATAACCAGAATATATAAAGCGCTCATACAACTTAATAAGAAAAAAATCATAATTTGATTAAAAATGGGCAAAAGATCTGAATAGACATTTCTCAAAAGAGGACATACGAATGGCAAACAGGTATGTGGAAAGGTACTCAACATCACTGATCATCAGAGAAATGCAAAGGAAAACTATGGAGATATCATCTCACTGCAGTTAGACTGACTTTTATGCAAAAGACAAGCAAAACTAAGGCAGGCGAGCATGTGCAGAAAAGGGAATGTTGGTGGGAATGTAAATAAGTACAGCTACTGTGGAGTACACTTTGGAGATTCCTCAAAGAACTAAAAATGAAACTACCGTATGATTCAACTACTTCACTGCTAGGAATGTACCCGAGTGAAGGCAAAGCAGCCTACTGAAGACGTATCTGCCTTTCCAAGTGCGTTGCAGGACTATGCACAAAAGCATGATTTGGAAGGAAAGTAAGTGTCCAGCAACAGATGAACGGATAAAGAAAATGTGATACACATGCACGGTGGACTACAATTCAGCCATAACAATAGAATGAAATCCTGTTGTTTGCAACAACGCAGATGAAACTGAAGGACATTCTGTCAAGTAAATAAGCTAGAAACGGAAAGGCGAACTTCTCGTGTTCTCACTTATTTGTGGGTGCTGAAAATTAAAACAATTGAATTCATGAAAAATAGAGTAGGATGATGGTTACCCAAGGCTGGGAAGGGTGGTGATGGGGAGGTGGAAGTGGGGATGGTGAATGGATACAAAAATATAGTTAGATAGAATGAATAAGATACAGTGTTTCATAGCACATTGGGGAAACTACAGTCAATAATAATTTACTATACACTTCAAAACAACTAAAGGAGTGTAGCTGGATTGTTTAGCAACAACATAATAAAGCAGATGTGTTTGTTATGCATTGTACACCTACATTGAAATAGCTCATGTACCTCATAAATATGTACAACTAATATGTACCCACAAAAAATTTTAAAAAGCAATTAGAACATTGTACATGAAAGATTATCACAATTATGTAAAAATAGGCATAAATAATATGGAGGAAAAGAGGCCTAAATGATGAAAATGATGTATTTGAATAGAGAAACAGAAGGTCATTACACGTCCAGTTTTTGGTGTTTTCTATTTTTTTTCTAATGAACAGATATCACCTATAAAATGAGAACATCATTCCTTTCTTATTAAAAAATTATTATATATGTGCATTTTCTCAAAACCAGTAAGATAATTGCTTATATCGGCTTCCAACCATGATCACTTCCCTGCACCACACTTCACCTACGACATAAAGTGGCTGGGTAATTATTGTCACTCTAAAGGCTTTGAAAAAGAGCAACCAAAGAGGCTCAGATTAAAAACCTGGAAAAGTCACAGCACAATAAAATGGTACGATTTGCTTCCGTTAGAGTAATATTTTGTTAACTTGAATAACTTATACCATAATTAGACTAAATTTTAACCATATATTCATTTTAGAACAATGTAGTCATGCATATATTTAAAAGTTTAATCAGAGGTGGGGGAGAAATGGTGGATAGCAGGCAGGACTAACTTGCAGCTCCTACTCAGACAGAGTAGCGTGTGGAGACTCACATCGTGAAGTTTTGCTCCAAGAACCACCACAGGAACACACCAGGAAAGCTGAGAGAATCCACAGACCTTCTAAAGGAAGTAGACTGCTGCTGCTGGCTCCAGGACATAGCCAAAAAATGGTGAGTGCCCAAAGTGTGAAAGGGGATCATCCGCCCCTGAACATAATCCTCACTGGAGAACCAGAAAGTCCAGATCATGGGAAAAGAATTTGACCTTACCTGGAGCTGAAACAAACTTAGAGAGCCAAGAGAAATACAAAGGTAGAAGAAGCAGTGGTAAGAGCCCTGTAACCACTCTCAGTCCTTGGGGAAGCCATTTCTGTCTGTGTCACAGGGGTCCTTAGGGAGGGCTGCCAGTGGAGCTGGGGAAAGACAATGGGGAGTAGAAAAACTGAACTCTGTAAAAATTTCAACCAAATGCAGTTTCTTAGACAGAATCTGGAGGAGAGGGTGAACCAGGGATGCAGACACAGCACAGAAGTTGCAGTAGGTGGAGAAGCACAAAACCTGAAAACCCTGCTTGCTTTCCCAGAAGGGAGGCCTGGAGCCTGGGACAAATTCTCAACCCTGTTCACCCACTGCCTGGAAATAAATCCAGTGCTGTTGGAGGGCATGGTCAAAGTGAGACTGGCCTTTTTGGCTGCACGGGATCTGGCTGAGGCCTGCAACTGCCAGCTTTCCTCCACTTCCCTGCTTACCTCCATAGGCAGAAGAGGCAGCCATGATCCCCCTTGGAGCATAACTCCATTGGCCTAAAAACCACACTCCCATCCCACACAGCAGCTGCAGCAAGCTCTCCCCAAGCAGAGTCTGAACTCAAACATACCTAACCTCACCACATGATGGTCTTTCTCTACCTGCCCTGGTAGCTGAAGATGAAGGACATAATCTCTTGGGAGCTCTGTGGCTCCACCTACTGTCTGTGAAACATAACAGGAGATCCTAGGGCAACACTGTATCTTCGCTGTACTACTGCAGCTGCTACTCTCTCTCCTGGCGGGAGGCCAACCAACACAAAATGAGCACAATAAACAAAAACACAACCAAGGACCATCACAGAGCCCACTTAACTCCTCTGCTACCTCCACTGCAGCAGGTGCTGGTATCCAGGGCTGAGAGACCTAAGATGGATCATATCACAGGACTCTGCAGATACTCCCCAGCACCAACCCAGAGCCCAATAGCTCCACTGAGTGTCTGGATCAAGTAGAGAAATAATAGTCACTGCAGTTCATCTCTCAGGAAGACACATCCCTGAGCATCCACATATAGGGAGCACCCTGTGGGACAAAAGAACCTAAATAGCAGCCCTTAAGCCCCAGATTTCCATCTGATATAGCCTACCCAAACAAGAAGGAACTACTCAAGGTGAACACCAACTCAAATAAATTTTTTTAATGTTACAGGATATGGATGGAAGAATCTTGGGATACATAGATAACATAAATAAAAAGCTGTCATGTTTTCTGGAATGAAGGACGTACTTAGAGAAATGCAAAATACACTGGAAAGTCTCAGCAATAGAACTGAACAAACAGAAGAAAACTTCAGAGCTCAAAGACAAAGCTTTCGAATTAACCCAATCCAACAAAGATGAAAAAAACATTAAGAAAGAACAGGCTGGCTACAATGGCTCACACCTGTAATCTCAGCACTTTGGGAGGCCTAGGCGGGTGTGTCGCCTGAGGTCAGGAGTTAGAGACCAGCCTGGCCAACATGGTAAAACCTCCTCTCTACTAAAAATACAAAACTTAGCCAGGCATGGTGGTGGGTACCTGTAATCCCAGCTACTTGGGAGGCTGAGTTGGGAGAATCACTTGAACCCAGGAGGTGGAAGTTGCAGTGAGCTGAGATCACACCACTGAACTCCAGCCTGGGCAACAAAGTGACATTCCATCTCAAAAAAAAAAAAAAAAATGAACAAACCCCTCCAAGAAGTTTGGGATTATGTTAAATGACCAATCTAAGAATAATTTATGTTCCCAAGGAAGAAGAGAAATCTAAAAGTTTTGAAAATGTATTTGAGGAAATAATTGAGAAAAACTACACTGGCTATGCTAAAGATCTAGACATCCAAATACCAAAAGCTCAAAGAACACCTCAGGAATTCATTGCAAAAATATTATCGCCTAGGCACATACACATTAGTTTATCTAAAGTTAAGATTAAGAAAAGAATCTTAAGAACTGTGAGGCAAAAGCATCAGGTAACCTATAAAGGAAAGCCTATCAGATAAATAGTAGATTTCTCAGGAATCCTGCAAGCTAGAAGGGATTTGGGGTCCTATCTTTAGCCTCCTTAAACAAAACTATTATCAGCCAATAATTTTGTATCCAGTAAAACTAAGCTTCATAAATGAAGAAAAGATACAGTCTCTTTCAGACAAGCAAATTGCTGAGAGAATTCACCACCACCAAGCCAGCACAAGAACTGCTAAAATGAACTCTAAATCTCAACATAAATCCTGAAAATGCACCAAAATAGAATCCCCTTAAAGCATAAATATTACAGGACCTATAAAACAACAATACAATTTAAAAAAAGGTATTCAGGCAGCAAACAGCACAATAAATAGAATAGTACCTCATATTGCAACACTGTTTAATGTAAATGGCCTAAATGCTCCACTTAAAAGATACACAATGGCAGAATAGATAAGAATTCACCAACCAAATATTTGCTGTCTACAAGAGACTCAGCTGACACATGAGGATTCACACAAACTTATGGTAAAGGTGTGGGAAAAGATATTCCATGAAAATGGACACCAAAAACAAGCAGGAGTAGCTATTCTTATATCAGACAGAACAAACTTTAAAGCAACAGCAGTTTAAAAAGACAAAGAGGGACATTATGTAATGATAAAAGGACTAGTCCAACAAGAAAATATCACAATCCTAAATATATATGGACCTAACACTGGCACTGTCAAACTTATAAAACAATTTCTACTAGAACTAAGACATGAGATAGCAACACAGTAATAGTCTGGGATTTCCATACTCCACTGACAGCACAAGACAGGTCATCAAGACAGAAAGTCAACAAAGAAACAAAAGACTTAAACACTACTCTAGAATAAACAGACTTAACAGATATTTACAGAACATTCTACCCAAAAACTGCAGAATCCTAAAATTCATATGGAATACAGAACCAGAAAAGAGCCTGCATAGCCAAAGCAAGACTAAGCAAAAAGACCAAATCTGAAGGCATCACACTACCCACCTTCAAACTACATTATAAGGCCATAGTCACCAAAACAGCATGGTACTGGTATAAAAAGAGGCACACAGACCAATGGAACAGAATAGAGAGCCCAAAACTAAATCCAAATGTTGCCGCCAACTGATCTTCAACAAAGCAAACAAAAACATAAAGTGGAGAAAGGATACCCTGTTCAATGAATGGTGCTGGGATAACTGGCTAGCCACATGTGAAAGAACGAAACTGGATCCTCGTAGCTCACCTTATACAAAAATCAACTCAAGATGGATCGAGGACTTAAATCTAAGACCTGAATCCACAAAAATTCTAGAAGATAATATCAGAAAAACCCTTTTAGACATTGGCTTGGGCAAAAACTTCATGACCAAGAACCCAAAAGCAAATGCAACAAAAATGAAGACAAATAGATGGGAGTTAATTAAACTAGTAAACTTCTGTACAGCAAAAGAAACAGCTAGCAGAGTAAACAGACAACCCACAGAGTGAGAGAAAATCTTCTCAATCTATACATCTGACAAATGGCCAATATCCAGAATCTACAAGGAACACAAATAAGCAAGAAAACACAATCCCATCAAAAAGTGTGCTAAGGACATGAATACACAATTCTTAAAAGAAAATATACAAATGGCCAACAAACATGAAAAAATACTCAACCCTAATGATCAGGTGTGCAAATCAAAACCACAATGCAATACTGCCTTTCTCCTGCAAGAATGGCCATAAAAAATGAAAACAAAAAATTAATAGATGTTGGTATTAATGTAGAGAAAAGAGAACACTTTCACACTTCTGGTGGGAATGTAAACTAATACAACCACTATGAAAAACAGTGTGGAGGCCGGGCGCGGTGGCTCACGCCTGTAATCCCAGCACTTTGGGAGGCCGAGGCGGGTGGATCACAAGGTCAAGAGATCGAGACCATCCTGGTCAACATGGTGAAACCCCATCTCTACTAAAAATACAAAAAATTAGCTGGGCATGGTGGCACGTGCCTGTAATCCCAGCTACTCAGGAGGCTGAGGCAGGAGAATTGCCTGAACCCAGGAGGCGGAGGTTGTGGTGAGCCGAGATCGTGCCATTGCACTCCAGCCTGGGTAACAAGAGCGAAACTCCATCTCAAAAAAAGAGAAAGGAAGGAAGGAAGGAAGGAAGGAAGGAAGGAAGGAAGGAAGGAAGGAAGGAAGGAAGGAAGGAAGGAAGGAAGGAAGGAAGGAAGGAAGGAAGGAAGGAAGGAAGGAAGGAAGGAAGGAAGGAAGGAAGGAAGGAGAAAGAAAGAAAGAAAGAAAGGAAAGAAAGAAAAAGAAAGAAAGAAAGAAAGAAAGAAAGAAAGAAAGAAAGAAAGAAAGAAAGAAAGAAGGAAAGAAAGAAAGAAAAACAGTGTGGAGATTCCTTAAATAACTAAAATCAAATCTACCATGTGATCCAGCAATCCCACTTCTGGGTATCCGCCCAGAGGAAAATAAGTCATTATATGAAAAGCACACTGGCACACAGATGCTTACAGTAGCGCAATTTGCAATTGCAAAAATATAGAACCAACCCAAATGCCCATCAATCAATGAGCTGATGAAAAAACGTCACACACACACACACACACACACACACACACACACACACACACGCACACACACAGTACTACTCAGCCATAAAAAGAAATGAAATAATGTCATTCACAGAGACCTGGATGGAATTGGAGACCATTTTTCTAGGTAAATTAGAATAATGTAACTCAGGAATAGAAAACCAAATGTTGTATGTTCTCACTCATAAGTGGGAGCTGAATTTTGAGGATGCAAAGGCATGAGAATGATACAATTGAATTTGGGGATTCAGGGGAAAGGGTGGAAGGTTGGTGAGGCATGAAAGATTACACACTGGGTACAGTATGCACTGCTCAGGTGATGGGTACACCAAAATCTAGAAATCATCACTAAAGAATGTATTAATGTAACCAAACAGCACCTGTTCCCCCAAAACCTACTGAAATTAAAATATGTATTCAGTGCCAAAAAAAGACAGAACATGGAATTGAAAAAGGAAAAGCTTAATCGTAAGCACACAGAAAAAGAGCTATATTTTACCTAAAGACATGTGGTCTTTAACCAAATAACCAGTTGGCATACTGGTTATTAATTCCTTTACTGGTCATTTCTCAAGTGCCAGAAATTAACCAGCACTCCATATGCAGCTAATACATATAAGCAACTATATCTGACATACTTATGGCACTTTCCGTGTCCCCAAAATATGCTGATTTATGTTACTTCATTTGATTTCTATACAATTCTATATTTACATTACAGCTATTATTAGTGTTAATCATAATGAATTAGGAATAGTTTGATTAGGAGAAGTTTTAAGGCTAGATTGTTAGCTTTTTGAGGGTAGGGAACTTGCCTTATTTATCTTAACTATCAAGAGGTTTGCCAAGTTATATTCCTATTGTACAGATGAAGAAACTGAGGCTTTCGGATCTGTTCATGGACATACAGTCAGTGAGTGGCTCAGGACAGCCAACTTGTATGCCTTTTCTCTTATAATACCTGAACTTTGAACCCTCTAGGATCTTTCAGCTGTGGCCAACGAAAAAATTATTTCAATATCTTAATTATCTTAAAAAATTATTTCAATATCTTAATTCCCAGAAGAGATAGAATTGACAATTAAGACATTAATTCTTTATTTTAAAAACCTATCATTATCACATAAACAATTAAGGGTGACTAAATACATTTATAGCTGGGCAATTATAAACAAAAAGTGCTATCATAGTAATGAACCAAGCAAATTGAATTTATTCTCACGGGGATAGGCAAGATCCAGTGTGACGTAATAGAAGTTCTTAAAATCCTAAACAAAATCAATAAGGTTTGAGAGAGATAAATCGTCCATATGGCTGATACACTAACTACATTGTCTAGAGACAATCATCTGAGAATAAGAAATGAGAACACAAAGGATTTGGGACAGCATATTTTCTCACAAAGAGTAATAAACAGAGGCTCCCTGAATTCAATCCGGTATCAGCTCAAATGCTACCTCCTTCTTTTGTCTACCTCAAGCAGAACCCCCTTCCCAGTGTTGTGCTGGTAAATGTTTACAATCGGGTATCTACAGAAAAATATATGCATGTGTGTACATACTTACGTTCATTATAAACTTCACTGATATCAAAGATGCCTATCACACAATCTACAAATCATAACATATGCATCATTTGTTTTAGTAAATTTTGCATAGTCGGTGAAAGATCACAGACGGCTTTTCTTAATGTTTGCCATACTTTTGTATCCATAGGCCACTTGTGGTTGCAATTGAACGAGTATAGTTTAGACTCATCCATGTCATTGAATGCAGACTTGGAAAGAGACGTAGAGTATTTCTATCATACTATTCAGATACAATAGATGTAAATAACTACAACAGTATATATAACAGCAACATGTAGTAAAATGAGAAAGTGTTGTTTTGAATAGGCATTACTTTTGTTCCTAATGTGATTTGTTTTTAGATATATAAAATTTAATTTTTCAATATTCACTGTTTAGCAACTGGGTTGCAAAATTTCTGTGGACTTAATAATCGATCCTCATGAGCCAGCCTGAGACAGCTCCAGCATACCACCACCCTACCCTACCCCTATGATTCTCTAATCTCTTACCCTGGTTTATTTTCCTACCAGGCTCTTATCACCACTCAACATCATGTATTTACATGTTTACTGCTTGTCTCTCATACTAGAATATAAGCTCAATGAGGGCAAGCATTTTGTCTGTCCTGATCGTTACTGCCGTGGTTCCTGACACATGGTAGACAGCAGTGTGAGGAACCCAGGCTCATATGAGTGGGTATGGAGAGCTGGGGTCAACTAATCCATGCTGTGCCATCATGTGCTCGGTCAGCAGACACTGACTTGGAGATTCAAGTGAAGGAGTTCATTAGGGAGGAATCATATATCATCAACACCAGTGAAGGAAGGGGAAGGAAAACATCTTGGTAGAGGAAGAAGTTGAGCCATGACAAGGTCCTAATCAAAAGGCCAACTTATTTGACAGGGCCTCTGGAGCCGGCACAGCCCATCAGAGTTTTCCTGAGTTGGGCAAAGGGTGATCCTTTATACCCTTATGTTGGTCGTCGGCTATAAGCTGCCCCTGAAGAGAGGTGACCTTGAATGAGACAATTCTCTTCAGGTAAGGCCATCCCTGAAGGAGTTTGATAACTGAGGAATGTCTGTTGGAAGCACTCCAGCAGCTGAGGCAGCATGCTCTACACAGGGTTAGATTCAGGGCAGGGGGCCAGTGCCACCGGGAAATTGGAGAGCAATTACAGAACCAAGAGAGGTGCCAGTCATAGGAGTCCTCGGCAGGGAGCACATCTGTTGGGGATTGGGAGAAAGACTGCAGCTTGGAAGGCATTCAAGTTCCCAGGGCTTTCCCCAGGACTGTTGGTTTCTGGTGGTCAGAAGCGACAGTAGAATAAGCAGGATAACACACTGCCTGCCTCTCTAAATTATCTTGGCACATACACTCCATAAACCCTCATACAGGCCCGAGCTCGTTAGCCTCCACCCAGGATTCTTACAAAATACAGGTCATTCGAAAGCATTTATCGAATATTTAAGTGTCAGCCCCTGTGCTGCACTTGAGAAATACAAGAGTAAATGAAATGGACGTGATCTATGCCCCAAGTGAGCTCACACCTGGTGTCGTGGCTCTTAACTCTGACTGCACATTAAAATCACCCGAAGAACTACTTTCGAATGCTGGAGCTTCCAATAGAATTGCCAGGAAAGACAACCTTAGCATTTGTATTTTCTAGCTGATTTTTATATGTGGTCAGGGTTGAGAACCACTGCTTTAAGCCGTTGGAGGAAAAGACAGTAAACAGGTGCACACATCCAGTGTTCTGAAATTCAGACTAACGCACACACAGGAACAAAAACCTAAACGATGGTTGATATGATTTCACCTTATCCTCTGTGTCCCAGTCTGAATCAACATTCATGACCAGATTAACTCATTGATACCGTATCTCTGGAATGAATGCTAGGTCTTTTTGCTGATCTCTTGGGAGTGCCAGCTGTATCCCCCGTGCGCTGTTTGACAGCACAACCAGAAGTTCTTTGCACACATCAACAGACATCAGGGCAACCCAAACATGATCCGAATGGCTCCTGCTGAAACTGGCCGCACCTTGGGCTTCTGGCTCCTAATACAGCTGACAACAAGTCAGCCTTTCTCTCTCAATTCCTGACTCTGGTGCCCAGACACAGCATTCAATTAGTGTTTCAATTATCATTTAAATGTTTGCACATCAAGTTCGATGAGATCAAGGAGATGAATTTTGGGACAAGTGGTTGTAGCATCAGTGATTTCCCCAGAGATAGCTTATTTGAAGGTTAACCATTCAAGCAGAGGGCCTTCACAAGTTGTTAATTGCTGTAAATACGTTTTCAGCTGCAGAACTCGGCCCTGCCAACAAGTGACTGGCTCCTTTGATCTTAATGAAGAAAGATGTTTTTCATGCCTCACAGCAGCTTGCTGGGTCCTAAGCTGCTGCTCCAGGAGCACAGAGGTCATCTCCTTCTGAGCAATCTTTTGTATTGACTAAATTGCAGTCACCCTATATACAATTAGCCCTCAACTCACTGGAACAGCTTTATGGCCTGGAATGTTTCTTTAAAAAATCATGCAAATAATAATGTTTGCATGGAACATGTTTTAGAGGGGAGAAGTCTGCCTTTATATCACTATCAAAAATGAAAGAGACATGGAGGACGCCTGTGATCAGATTGGCTGTTAATTTTACCTTTTCTTGTGCTTAAAGGATGGTAACAATGCCTGTGATCAAAAGAAATGGAGAGGAGAAAAGAGGGAGGGAGAACGAAAAATTAAACGAGACTCCTGTGCACAGCACTTCATCAGGACTGAAACAACTTTAAATGCTATGAAGACTGAGCACACGCCTCCACCTCTACCCATGTTTTAAGGGAGAACAGACAGATTTTCATTTAATTCCTAGTTTTTCCTAACTACAGGCCTTAAGTTGTTTTGGTTTGTTTTCAACTCAGGTTCAGTATGGAGAAGGGAATGCTTAATAACCCACTTCAAAATGAGATGAAAGTACTCCGGAAAGTAGAAGATTCCAGAAGTAAGGCAGATCATCTGGAAATCTCTCAAAATGGAATTTCTTGCATTCTTGGACAGTTTTAGGCTTTGTTTTCTGAGCATCGATTTTTATTTTAATTTTTATTCTCTTTTAAGCAACACAGTCTAGCTATGTTGCCCTGGCTGGCCTTGAACTCCTGACCTCAAGTGATCCCTTCGCCACAGCCTCCTGAGTAGGTAGCATTACAGGCATGAGCCACTGTGCCTGGCTAGCATCCGGTTGCTAAAGAGGGGGGAAAAAACCACATAATGTGTTTCAGTCCCCTAAGTCATTTTCCCAAAATTAAGATTTACCCCTCTGTTTTCTAGAGGTACCAACAGCCAGTATTTTATAAATCTTTCCAGGATTCTTCTAGAACTTGACTATTCAGTTGTTGTTTCTGGATTTCCCTCCTCTTCTCAAAGAAATTTGCCTGCTCTCTAAGGCTGCCTTTTCCCAAGGACAGGGACCTCATATCTTTAGTCTTTTGGGTTGTGTCACCTCTTTATACTCCAACCTTCAGAAGACAATGTTGGATACAATCTTGAAGTAGGAAGCGACCTATGAATCAAGGACATTTTCTTCAGTTTGGTTACTGCGGCTCAAAGCGGTTGGTTGACTCTCTGAAGCCCCAGTACTCTGGGCCACAGTGATTAAAAGCTCCGCCTCCAGGGTTCCACCCCCGGCTTACACACCAGCACCAACACCCATAAGTTGTGGCTTTCAGCCCAAGGCTTATTCATTCTTGTCATCTTTTCAAGTCGTTAGAGCTCTACCATCAAAATCAGTGTATACTGCTGGGGTGATGGCTGCACCAAAATCTCACAAATCACCCCTAAAACACTTACTCATGTAATCAAATACCGCCTGTTCCAAAAAAACGATGGAAATTAAAAATGGAAAAATAACAACAAAAAACCTAGGCTTTCTTGCTCTAGAAAGAAATGTTTCTTCCTTCTGTATTTGAAGGTGGCTGCCAGGCTCCCTTGAAGAAGAAGTGAGTCAAGACGATTGTATCTTTTTTTTTTTTTTGAGACGGAGTTTCGCTTTTGTTACCCAGGCTGGAGTGCAATGGTGCGATCTTGGCTCACCGCAACCTCCGCCTCCTGGGTTCAGGCAATTCTCCTGCCTCAGCCTCCTGAGTAGCTGGGATTACAGGCACACGCCACCATGCCCAGCTAATTTTTGTAATTTTTAGTAGAGATGGGGTTTCACCGTGTTGAGCAGGATGGTCTCGATCTGCCGACCTCGTGATCCACCCGCCTCGGCCTCCCAAAGTGCTGGGATTACAAGCTTGAGCCACCGCGCCCGGCCAAGGATTGTATCTTTAAGGTTGCTCTTCCAAAATCCCAGCAAAGGCAAAGTGAAGTTGGTGCCACGTTGTTATACTAGTCCCTCTCTAATTTCTTACCTATTTTCTTCTTAACTGTACAGTTAGCCACAGTTTGTTCCTCTGCTCCCGAGGTGCCAGTTAGGGGGCATACATTAATTACGCTCCCCAAAAAGGCAGCTGGCACCTAGGGTGCAGAACGGTACTACAACATAAAGTGGGAAGGCCACTCTGCCTCTGAAAAATGACACTGCCATTCCGAACGTTTATTTTGGGGATCATTCATTTAGAAAATGTGATGACATCTTTATAATAAGCAAAACAACACACTAAGCCCACCACTAGCCTTGATTACGTTTAGAAAGAACAGCTCCTGAAGTGTGTCAAGCATGAAAAGCAGTTAAGATGGGACATTTTCAATTTTCAACCCTGGTTCATACAAATTGCATTTTCCTCATCTGACCTGCAAAGCTGTGAGTAACAGGGACTGTGCCGCCACTTCTGACTGGCTGATCGGCGTGATGGCAGGAAGGCAGGTCACAGAACATCAGTGGGCTCAGCTGTCACATTTTCAAGGAAACTCCATGGTTGTGTTACTATGGAAAACGTCGAGGGAGCTTGCTGACACCACTGTCAATGATCATATAAAAAGACAGAAATGTCCTGAGAAAACCCCATTCCCAACTCTGTCAATTTGGACAGAAAAAGGAGTAACACAAAACTCAAACTGAACGTTTGAGACCCTTGTATCTGGAATCTACCTGATTCCCCACTGAATGAGCTTGAAAATTATACCTTTAGAGGTTGGATCAGAACTAAAAGAAACTTTAGAAGCCACATAATAATCTGCGTTCTTTCTTTCTTTGGACTTCTCTCACTTCTGCTCCCTCTTTTAATTCTTTATCACATTTTGCTGACCTTGCTCCTCCACATTTCTCAGATCTATGAAAATCTGTTCCTCTCACATCCACCACTGCTGTCATAGGCAAAATTCTTCAACATTCACACGTCGATTATTGTAATAGTCTCTTAGTCTGTCTTCTTCACAACCAATTACTTTATGACCCAAACCACCTTGCGATGTTATGTGGGATTAATCTTGCCTGAGTGGTAGTTTTCGTCATACCGCCTGCCTGTTTGCAGAGTCACAGTGATTCCTGCATCATGCCAGTACTCGTGTCCTTCCATCTTCGGATGCACATAGCTGCACTTCCATTGCGCACAAATTACCCTTCCTCCTCTTTTTACTCAAACACAACACGTTCATTACTTTTGGAGGCCGCTTCAGTGGGAAAGAAACTTCAGCCACTTCAGTATTCATCACTATTTTTTCCCTCAGCGAATTCTCTGGAATTTTTATTCTCTAAAAGTTTCTCACATTTTTTTTTTTCATTCTCACTCTTGGTAACTCCATCCCTCCTTCCCCTCTAGAATGCATAAGATCTCTAGGCATTTTCCTTTCCCCATTGCTCTGCTCCTAAGCACAACCAACCCACTAAAGTGGCATGAAACATAAACCTGGTGCAATACTGGGAATGGCACAGACACGCAGTCCAAAGAGCTTTCTGTTTTTAGCAATATTTTTAGGTGTCTAGAACATCAAAGTTCAAGGTAATATGTAAAAACCATCTTTTAAAAAATGCATGGCTAAGTCAGCTGGAAAGTAAGAGATACCCTTAGAGGTTAGAATAAAAGAAAACCCTCAAATCCAGAAATGGGCTCAGAATTTGCCATCTGGAAGTAACAAATTGGCATTTGTTCTCTGCCAATCCAATGGCCTAGAACTTGGTTTTAGCAGACCTAGAGGAGATCACCTGAATCACAGGTATCGTGGGAGTTCCAATCAGAAACATCTGCCTCAGGCCAGGGCCCTGAAAATATCTATGGGTAAAGTAGGAAAAATCCTGCCTCACAGATAGAAGTAGTAAGGATATTTATCTGTCTTGGCTCTGGCATAGGAAAAAAAAAAATAAGAATTCTCCTGAAATCTTAAACACAATTTTATTTGGGGCTAGAATTCTCACTGATTATAATACCTCCAAAATACCACAAACTAAAAATTTAGTTTAAAACAGTAGCTGGCGAACTATGGCCAACAGACCAAATCCAGTTTGCCATCTGCTTTTGTACAACCCATGAGCTCAAATGGCTTTCACATGTTTAAATGCTTGAAGGAAAATAAAAAAGAAGAAAATATTTTGTGACATATGAAAATGATCTGAAATTCAAATTTCAGTGTCAAGAAAAGTTTCACTGGAACATAGCCATGCTCATTTGTTTACATATTGCCTATGGATCCTTCTGCACTATAACGGCGGGCTAAGCAGTTTCACCAGGGACTATATGGCTCACAGAACCTAAAATATTCACTATCTGGTCCTTTACAGAGAAAGTTTTCTGACCCACGGTAATGTGGTTCTGATTAGCAGACGTAAACACGAATGCTCTCTGGTAAGCCAACTTTAAACATAAATTGCACAGAATTTCACAGATAAAGTTTTGGGAAATCTCCTCTAACAAAATATTTAAAATTTAAAAACTTTTGAAAATGTAAAAGCAGTGGATTAAACACAAAAAATAGAGCATGGGAACAACAGAGATAACTAAGTTGAGAGTCAGACCTCAAAGAACGCTGAAGCTCAAATGATCAGACACAGAATATAAAATAAGTATGTCTTATCACATTTACCTAAGCGCTTTTGGGGGGCTCTATCTAGGCTTACATAGTATGTATGTATTTGTTCACTCATCTATTTCTTTTTCTCTGCTCTGAGTTTTCTTCATACAGGATAATTGGAGGTGGGTTTTTTTCCCCACCGGGCATCATAAATGCTACTCCTTTTATAGAGCATAATTTTAAGGCTTAAACTGTGTTTAAAATAGTCTCTGGGAGCATTTTAGGTCCTAGGTATAGTCTCAACACACACGTTTCATCTGCTCAGAATTCAACTACTTATAATAGAATTGGAAAATGCCAGTCTACTGGAGTACTTAGCTCCAAGAAACATTAGAATCAGCAGTGATCCCCAGCCAGAACAAGTTCAAACTTGAACTCAGTACTCATTAAATTTAGAATACGGTTGAGTAGAAATCTTATATCTACTTGGCCTTCAATGGGTCTGCCAGCTTCAGACGCCAAGCCTTGCCTACCAGGGTTGCAGCTCAGACTCTTCGCTACAACTCCACGTTTCATTCAGGACTCAACTCAAATGTCTTCTCTTAAAAGAGGCTTTCCCGAGCACTCTTTATAGAACATACATAGTGCCCTTCACAGTACCTTATTTAATTGTCTTCAAGGACTTCACATTACACTTCATTTGTGTTCAGCACTGAAAACCCAGAAGAAAGAGTTCTATAGATTTTCAAGTTCAGTTGCTAATCAAAAGCAAACTCAACCCTTTCAAGAAAAGCAGCACATATGTGGCCATTCCCAGGACCATGAAGCAGCTCCAACTAAATTTACAAATAGAGATGAACAAGCAGCACAGCCTCTCCCACGGCCACATGGTCAGCTCCTTCTCTCTGAGATCAACATTGGCCGCCATGTACCCCCGGAGACTCTATCTTTATTGGAGTTAAACTGTCCTGACTCTTAGTGCTTATCTATCTGGCTGGCAGAATATATTTGTTATCTGATTATTACACAGGGGACTTTATTCCATTTATTACTGCCGCATAACAATCTATTCAAAAATGAATGATTTTAAAACACAACCATTTTGGCTGGGCGCAGTGGCTCATGCCTGTAATCCCAGCACTTTGGGAGGCTGAGGTGGGCGGATCACGAGGTCAGGAGATTGATACCTTCCTGGCTAACACAGTGAAACCCCATCTCTACTAAAAATACAAAAAAATAGCTGGGTGTGGTGGTGTCCAGCAGCAAGGGAGGCTGAGTCAGGAGAATTGCTTAAACCCAGGAGGCAGAGGTTGCAGTGAACAGAGGCTGCACCACTGCATTTCAGCCTGGTGCAACACAGTGAGATTCCATCTCAAAAAAAGAAAAGAAAGAAAAAAAAAATGAAAACATTTTATCATATGCTTGGATTAATAAGTACAAAGCAGCTGGCACAGCAGGGACGGCTTGTCTCTGTTTCCGGGTGTCTGGCACATCATCTGACAAGACGTAAGGACTGGGGGTGACAACGGTTGGTAGTAGAGACTTCTGGAGGCTCCTTCACACGTCTGGCCTGTGAGCTGTGGCACTAGTCTGGGTTTGTCCATGGAATTTTCATCACATTATAAGGGCCTCGTTTCTCACATAGTGGTACAAGACTCCAAATTCAAGTGTTTCAGTGAACAAGGCAGAGATGTGCCACTTGAACCCATCCTCAGTAGTCATGCAGCATCACCACCGCACTCTGATGGTCAAAGGTCACAAGTCCTTCCACACGCACAGAGGGAGGGGACGTAGACCGTACCTCAGCTCTCAGTGGGCGTGGTGTCAAAGAGTTTGTAGCCAACTTTTAAAACTTCAGCTCTCTCTTCCTCTAAAATTCACTCCTCTTTCAACGTAGCCGAGTGTCTCTGCATTCACGTTAAAAAATGGAACCGAACCTGTGTAATTACCACCTGTGTACTTTGATATTACGCCATCTACAGAATAAAGGGGCTAACCGTGGTGACTTCTAGGTTTCTTCACTCCAGCTTTTATATCCTGTGATTCTACATTACAGCATATTGAATAGTGTTAACCCAAGATGTACTTCAACCCAGAACCTAAGAATGTGATCTTATTTGGAAACAGAGTCTTTGTACATGTAGTTAGTTAAGGAGTCCAAAATTAAATCACCGACATCCAGAATGGGCCCTAAATACAGTCACCAAAGTGAAAAAGCTCACGCCTCACCTGCTTCACAGCAATGATTTCCTCTATGGGCACAGCAACTAGAATTAAAATAAAAGAAGAGAGACACTGGGGGAATATATGCTCATAATCCAGGCATTCGTGCACCCACAGAACTTTTTAAATGCTTTGTTGCGGTGGTAGTGGTGGTAGTGGTGGTATTTGTTGTCGTTTACCTTGAGTATGAGCAAAAAGTGAGGCTGATGAAGTCCCGGTGTGTGGAAGAACCACAGATGTGCTCAAATTCTGGCTCTAAAGGATGGAGGAAGGGAGGTCGTTTACTGTAAATGTCTACCCCTTGAGAAGAGAAACTCGGCATGACAACTGCTACGTCGACATGCAACTATTTGTATTCTCAAAAGGTAGACTAAGCAGGAAGATGAAGCCAAATAAACTTAAGCACTTTTTGAGAAATGCCTTAGAAGCTGGAGAAATAAAAAATAAAAAGAAGAAGTGTCATCAGCTCATAAATAATCTACAAGTAAGTCCTAAATCTGCAAATGATTCAATAGTTCACATGTTGACTTCTTCAGACTTTCCAAGCTACCAAACGCTGTCTGCTTCCGCTTGAAGAATGTTTTTGTTTCTTGCTCTTCACTCAGGCGGCTTTCTTGTGGTCCCCACGACTGCTGAGTCCAGAAATGTGAAGCCCTCTCGCAGGAGAGCTCTCCCTCCCGTCTTTCATCTTTCACATCTCATTTAAATTTCTAATTTCCCACAGCTTAAAAAGAGAGAGATGCCTCTAGACAAGCTGAATTGGGAAAGTCAAGGTGAGTAGTGATAAGGGGTACAGCCCGTATATTCTCCTTACCTGGCTGCCAAACACACGCATGTAACGTGAGTTCCTACCTTCGTTTCACTTTGAAAGTGATTAGAAGCCCTTAATATATTTGGGAAAAACAGCAACTCCTCTACTGTATTCTACATAGACAGCATGCTACGCTAGCCTGAAATAAGAAATTACATTTCAAAGAAAGATTAGAAAGTGCCTTTTCTAAAGCTATCAAGGCTGATACAAGATGCGAAAGGTAAACTAATCAGATATTTCGGATATAGAGCCTTGCACCATTAAAAGCGTACTTTTTTATGCAAATCATTTTAGGTAGATTGTGAGGAAAAGGAATGTATGTAATAAGGACATTAATTTTCACTTTACAAGCAGAAGATCACAAGGGAACAGCAAATGAGCTGAGCTGATTATCTTGAGCTTTCAGTTGAAGAAGAGCAAAATGAGCTAGCTAGCACAGCGGGTAGGTCAATGTCCACCGAGGCAATGCTCAGAGCCCTTTAGAAGCTGCGGAAATTAAACTTTTTGTTCTTTTATTGTGGCCTGGTTGACTCTGCAGCAGGTCGAAGCAATGGTCTGTATAAGTGCAAACCCTTCCCAATTACCAGAGCTTGTCACTTCAGAAAGTGAGGTCTGGATTGCAAGCCAGATTCTGGTCTCACCTCAGTTTCCAAGATACTCCATATTGATTAAAGGGAATGTATGATGGTCTATTAACCAGGGAGGAAGCAGACTGTGAGAGGGAGAGAAAAAGAGGAAGCGAAGGCCGGAGAAAAAGAGTAGGGGAGAGGAAAAGATAGGGAGGAAAACAGAATGGAAACTCGAGGGAAGATTGAGCAGGAAGGTGAAATCACCTGAAAGAGTAGCGTGTCTGTGTTTGTTTGTTCGGGAAAAAGCAGTAAGAGGAGACTGTAAGAAGGAAAAGCAGGTTTTCTATGAAAGTTTTACTTCCCTCCATGTTTTCCCCCCAAACATTTGCTCAGCTCCCCCTAACTGGGAGGAGTCTGTCCCCCATTATAAATAAATCTCTTTGAGAAACCATGGAATGCTGGTTCTGGGGCAGACCCTGGAGAATATCCAGAGGGTTACAGGAAAAAGTTTGCAAGGGAGTCCAGTCTCCTGCCTGAGACAGGCTCTTCAGAAACCTGTGAATGAAAGAATATGGTTCCTGCATGGAGCAGAGCTGGGCGTACGGCAGTGCCCAACAAATATTTGCTGACCACACTGAGTCTAGCCAAAATATATGCTCTGCACAGTAAGAACACATAACTTAATTTAAAATTATTAAAATAAGACATAATCTTGAAATGAACTTTTATTCAAAAGTGTGGGGTTTTTTTTAAATCCCCAGAAATTCATCTTAAAGCTGAATCCCCTCATTCATTTTTCTCTTGTATCCACATAGAACACCCTCCCCTGGATCATCATGGATCTTTTAAGGTTTCATGACATTAGGTGGTTCTCCAAGGTTACGAATTAAAGAATGAAGTTGTGATTGAAAAATATATATATATAATACAAAAAATCAGCAAGAAGAAAAAGAGCAAGAAAAGAACAATCCTCTTTTCGTATGCTCTGCTATGCTTATTCTTGCATATAATAATCACCATTATTTTTGAGATTCGTATTCAAAGAATAATTGTCATCTTAAATTGTGCATGATGATTTATTATTTAAGTTGCAAAGTGCATGTAAAACATTGTAGCGTGGGAAGGTGCAATTTCACGTTGGTGGTGGAAAGGGATATAAAATTACAATGTGGTGGGATGTGATCACAACGTCACTGTCATTCTGTGGAACTAATGTCTTCTGAGAAGTATTTATAAACTATAAAAGTCTCTGAAAAATAGCAAAAAAATAGCCCATCATTTCTAGAAGCTCAGATCCTCGTATAGGTTGTTGCCATCTTTTTCCTTTGAGAAACATTAATCCATCTTCCTTTTAATTTGTTTTTGTCCCAGGATTATAGTAAGTCCACAATGGATGACAGTAAAAATCAGGTGATCTGGATAGTCGGTAGTAATACAGAATTTTCTCACAGACACAGGAATGGGGAAGAAACAGTAACATAATTGCTTTCTGACTGGCAGGTGAACAAGTCAGACAGTGGCACACCAAACTCCATCACATTCAGACGTTTTACCCAAGAAGAGAGCAACACTGCACCCTCACAACCTCTCAACACTTGAGTGGATAAGATCACCCCTCTGTATTCTCCTTTGAATCTCCAAGGTGACCAGGTACATGCCTCACACCCCTTTAATACCTTTGTTTCATTCCCAAAGCACATTCACATATGTTAGCCCATTTGGTCTTCTAACCATTTTGGTCTCTCTAGGTGAAGAAAGTCACAGAGATAATAAGTGGCTTGCTCAAGTTTTAAGTATAGTAAGGAGGTGGTCTGCACCAGGAATCCAGGTTTCTTCACATTATATCCTTGGTTGAACTAGATCCACCAAGCTTCTCTGAATACGGCATTTTGAATACTCTGAATACAGCATTAATACAACAGGTAATAACAGTAAATGTTCATCTAGAAAAAACAGGTAAGAAATGTAGTTGTGAGTCTGTCTCCTGGCCATGGGTAATAAACCCAAACAAAGAACTCAGATTGTGGATTATTACCAGCAGAATAATTTTCTGTTTATTCAAAAGTCTTGGTGCTTGTGTTTTTAAATTGACAGAGGGAATAACAGAAGTTATGACCAATCACTAGTCTCACAAATGAAGTTAATTAGTGCATATTTTAGTGGCTGAAATATCCTTAAAGCTGTGGGAAACATGCTAGTGTCTTCTAAGTTGTGCCTACTGTAATTAAAATATGATTGTGAAGTTATGCCTGATAAAGGGGAAGAAAGCAGTTACAACTTCTGTTCCATTCCTATGGTATATTAAAATTAGATAATTAATAGCTTTCTGCAAGAGTCTACCCCTAGCTGGAACTTTTTCCCACTCATCTAAGCAAACCTCTTCACCATTGCTTTTCTTTCTCCCTATCCATTCAAAACCACTGCTTCATCTTATTCTGCTTCTGTTGCAAACCAAAATCTGCCTTTTCATCAGCACTTCTGTGAACACACCTATCACAGTATTAATTGTGAGTATATCATGTCCCAAGATGTATGTCAGACAACAAGGGTACAGTAGTAATCTAGGCATTGGCCGGGCATGGTGGCCCACCCCTTTAATCCCAGCACTTAAGAAGCTGAGGCAGGCAATCACAAGAGGTAAGAGGTTCAAGACCACTCTGGCCAACATGGTGAAACCCCGTCTCTACTAAAAATACAAAAATTAACCAGGCATGGTGGCAGGCATCTGTAATACCAGCTACTCGGGAGGCTGAGGCAGGAGGATTGTTTGAACTCAGGAGGCAGAGATTGCAGTGAGCTGAGATCATGCCACTGCACTCCAGCCTGGGCAACAAAATGATTCTCTGTCTCAAAAAATATATATATAGTGATCAAGACATCAATAGCAATCATTTCCTTATAAGTATGAAGGACAAAGTACATATTTGTTACAAAGTAACGACTATTAGTGAAAGTTGTATAGTTTGTTGGAGGCTGATTTTTTTTTTTTAATCCATCTGAGAATGGTTATCCTCCAGGGTCAATGTAAGAGGATATGGTGACTCCGTCTAGCTTCCCCAGCCTTCATCTCCAAGGTAGGGAGGGTCAGTGCTTAAAATATAAAACCTTGGAAGACTAAACCTGTGACAGTCCTAATCATAAATGCATAACAGAGTATGTGGAATAAAAATCTCAAACTATCGCAAAGTAGGTATTTACATCAGCTGGCAACTCTAGACTTCCCCACAATGCACCACAGATTGCATTTTTAAAGTTCGTTTTCACTCTTGTCAATAGATTTGTTCTTAATCAATGATTGATAAACATGGTAGTCTGTTAGGGAAGGTGGGGTTAGGTCAGACTCACAAAGCACCCCTGTTTCAAATATCAAGGTCTCTCTGAAATGTTTTCTAATATTAATTGATTTGAGAGCCTATTTGGTCCAGAAACTGTCTTCGTCATTCTTCTAATTCTTTTTTTTAAATTTTTTATTGGGTTATAGGTTTTGGGGTACATGAGCAGAGCATGCAAGACAGTTGCGTAGGTACACACATGGCAGTGTGCTTTGCTTTTCTTCTCCCCTTCACCCACATTTGGCATTTCTCCCCAGGCTATCCCTCCCCACCTCCCCCTCCCACTGGCCCTCCCCTTTTCCCCCAATAGACCCCAGTGTTTAGTACTCCCCTTTCTATGTCCATGTGTTCTCATTTTTCATCACCCACCTATGAGTGAGAATATGCGGTGTTTCATTTTCTGTTCTTGTGTCAGTTTGCTGAGGATGATGTTCTCCAGATTCATCCATGTCCCTACAAACGACACAAACTCATCATTTCTGATTGCTGCATAATATTCCATGGTGTATATGTGCCACATTTTTCCAATCCAGTCTATTATCAATGGGCATTTGGGTTGATTCCAGGTCTTTGCTATTGTAAACAGTGCTGCAATGAACATTCGTGTACATGTGTCCTTGTAGTAGAACGATTTATAGTCTTTTGGATATATACCCAGTAATGGGATTGCTGGGTCAAATGGAATTTCTATTTCTAAGGCCTTGAGGAATCGCCACACCGTCTTCCACAATGGTTGAACTAATTTACACTCCCACCAACAGTGTAAAAGTGTTCCTTTTTCTCCACATCCTCTCCAGCATCTGTTGTCTCCAGATTTTTTAATGATCACCATTCTAACTGGCGTGAGATGGTATCTCAATGTGGTTTTGATTTGCATCTCTCTGATGACCAGTGACGATGAGCATTTTTTCATATGATTGTTGGCCTCATATATGTCTTCTTTCGTAAAGTATCTGTTCATGTCCTTTGCCCACTTTTGAATGGGCTTGTTTGTTTTTTTCCTGTAAATCTGTTTGAGTTCTTTGTAAATTCTGGATATCAGCCCTTTGTCAGATGGGTAGACTGCAAAAATTTTTTCCCATTCTGTTGGTTGCCTATCCACTCTAGTGACTGTTTCTTTTGCCGTGCAGAAGCTGTGGAGTTTCATTAGGTCCCATTTGTCTATTTTGGCTTTTGTTGCCAATGCTTTTGGTGTTTTGTTCATGAAGTCCTTGCCTACTCCTATGTCCTGGATAGTTTTGCCTAGATTTCCTTCTAGGGTTTTTATGGTGCCAAGTCTTATGTTTAAGTCTTTAATCCATCTGGAGTTAATTTTAGTGTAAGGTGTCAGGAAGGGGTCCAGTTTCTGCTTTCTGCACATGGCTAGCCAGTTTTCCCAACACCATTTGTTAAACAGGGAATCCTTTCCGCATTGCTTGTTTTTGTCAGGTTTATCAAAGATTGTATAGTTGTATGAATGTTGTGTTACCTCCGGTGCCTCTGTTTTGTTCCATTGGTCTATATCTCTGTTTTGGTACCAGTACCATGCTGTTTTGATTACTGTAGCCTTGTAGTATAGTTTGAAATCCGGTAGTGTGATGCCCCCCGCTGTGTTCTTTTTGCTTAGAATTGACTTGGCTATGCAGGCTCTCTTTTGGTTCCATATGAAGTTCATGGTGGTTTTTTCCAGTTCTGTGAAGAAAGTCAATGGTAGCTTGATGGGGATAGCATTGATTCTGTAAATTACTTTGGGCAGTATAGCCATTTTCACGATGTTAATTCTTCCTAACCATGAACATGGAATGTTTCTCCATCTGTTTGTGTCCTCTCTGATTTCGTTGAGCAGTGGTTTGTAGTTCTCCTTGAAGAGGTCTCTTACGTTCCTTGTGAGTTGTATTCCAAGGTATTTTATTCTTTTTGTAGCAATTGCAAATGGCAGTTCGCTCTTGATTTGGCTTTCTTTAAGTCTGTTATTGGTGTAGACGAATGCTTGTGATTTTTGCACATTGATTTTATATCCTGAGACTTTGCTGAAGTTGCTTATCAGTTTCAGGAGTTTTTGGGCTGAGGCAGTGGGGTCTTCTAGGTATACTATCATGTCGTCTGCAAATAGAGACAATTTGGCTTCCACCTTTCCTATTTGAATACCCTTTATTTCTTTTTCTTGCCTGATTGCTCTGGCTAGAACTTCCAGTACTATATTGAATAGGAGTGGTGAGAGAGGGCATCCTTGCCTAGTGCCAGATTTTAAAGGGAATGCTTCCAGTTTTTGCCCATTCAGTATGATATTGGCTGTTGGTTTGTCATAAATAGCTTTTGTTACTTTGAGATACGTTCCATCGATACCGAGTTTATTGAGGGTTTTTAGCATAAAGGGCTGTTGAATTTTGTCAAATGCCTTCTCTGCGTCAATTGAGATAATCATGTGGTTTTTGTTTTTGGTTCTGTTTATGTGGTGAATTACGTTGATAGACTTGCGTATGTTGAAACAGCCTTGCATTCCTGGGATGAATCCTACTTGATCATGATGAATAAGTTTTTTGATTTGCTGTTGCAATCGGCTTGCCAATATTTTATTGAAGATTTTTGCATCTATGTTCATCATGGATATTGGCCTGAAGTTTTCTTTTCTCGTTGGGTCTCTGCCGGGTTTTGGTATCAGGATGATGTTGGTCTCATAAAATGATTTGGGAAGGATTCCCTCTTTTTGGATTGTTTGAAATAGTTTTAGAAGGAATGGTACCAGCTCCTCCTTGTGTGTCTGGTAGAATTCGGCTGTGAACCCGTCTGGACCTGGGCTTTTTTTGTGTGGTAGGCTCTCAATTGCTGCCTCAACTTCAGACCTTGTTATTGGTCTATTCATAGTTTCAGCTTCCTCCTGGTTTAGGCTTGGGAGGACACAGGAGTCCAGGAATTTATCCATTTCTTCCAGGTTTACTAGTTTATGCACATAGAGTTGTTTGTAATATTCTCTGATGATGGTTTGAATTTCTGTGGAATCTGTGGTGATTTCCCCTTTATCATTTTTTATTGCATCTATTTGGTTGTTCTCTCTTTTCTTTTTAATCAATCTGGCTAGTGGTCTGTCTATTTTGTTGATCTTTTCAAAAAACCAACTCTTGGATTTATCGATTTTTGAAGGGTTTTTCGTGTCTCAATCTCCTACAGCTCAGCTCTGATCTTAGTTATTTCTTGTCTTCTGCTGGGTTTTGAGGTTTTTGATCTTGCTCCTCTAGCTCTTTCAATTTTCACGATAGGGTGCCAATTTTGGATCTCTCCATTCTCCTCATATGGGCACTTATTGCTATATACTTTCCTCTAGAGACTGCTTTAAATGTGTCCCAGAGGTTCTGGCACGTTGTGTCTTCGTTCTCATTGGTTTCGAAGAACTTCTTTATTTCTGCCTTCATTTCGTTGTTTACCCAGTCAACATTCAAGAGCCAGTTGTTCCGTTTCCATGAAGCTGTGCGGTTCTGGGTCGGTTTCTGAATTCTGAGTTCTAACTTGATTGCACTATGGTCTGAGAGGCTGTTTGTTATGATTTCAGTTGTTTTGCATTTGTTGAGCAGTGCTTTACTTCCAGTTATGTGGTCAATTTTAGAGTAGGTGTGATGTGGTGCTGAGAAGAATGTGTATTCTGTGGATTTGGGGTGGAGAGTTCTGTAAATGTCTATCAGGTTTGCTTGCTCCAGGTCTGAGTTCAAGCCCTGGATATCCTTGTTGATTTTCTGTCTGGCTGATCTGTCTAGTATTGACAGTGGAGTGTTAAAGTCTCCCACTATTATTGTGTGGGAGTCTAAGTCCTTTTGTAAGTCATAAAGAACTTGCCTTATGTATCTGGGTGCTCCTGCATTGGGTCCATATATGTTTAGGATCGTTAGCTCCTCTTGTTGTATTGATCCTTTTACCATTATGTAATGGCCTTGTTTGTCTCTTTTGATCTTTGTTGCTTTAAAGTCTATTTTATCAGAGATGAGAATTGCAACTCCTGCTTTTTTTTGCTTTCCATTAGCTTGGTAAATCTTCCTCCATCCCTTTATTTTGAGCCTTTGTGTATCCTTGCATGTGAGATGGGTTTCCTGGATACAGCACACTGATGGGTTTTGGATTTTTATCCAATTTGCCAGTCTGTGTCTTTTGATTGGTGCATTTAGTCCATTTACATTTAGGGTTAAGATTGTTATGTGTGAATTTGATACTGCCATTTTGATGCTAAGTGGCTGTTTTGCCTGTTAGTTGTTGTAGATTCTTCATTATGTTGAAGCTCTTTAGCATTCAGTGTGATTTTGGAATGGCTGGTACTGGTTGATCCTTTCTATGTGTAGTGCCTCTTTTAGGAGCTCTTGTAAAGCAGGCCTGGTGGTGACAAAATCTCTGAGTACTTGCTTGTTCGCAAAGGATTTTATTTTTCCTTCACTTCTGAAGCTCAGTTTGGCTGGATATGAAATTCTGGGTTGAAAGTTCTTTTCTTTAAGAATGTTGAATATTGGCCCCCACTCTCTTCTGGCTTGTAGTGTTTCTGCCGAGAGATCTGCTGTGAGTCTGATGGGCTTCCCTTTGTGGGTGACCCGACCTTTCTCTCTGGCTGCCCTTAGTATTTTCTCCTTTATTTCAACCCTGTTGAACCTGACGATTATGTGCCTTGGGGTTGCTCTTCTTGCGGAATATCTTTGTGGTGTTCTCTGTATTTCCTGCAATTGAGTGTTGGCCTGTCCTGCTAGGTGGGGGAAATTTTCCTGGATGATGTCCTGAAGAGTATTTTCCAGCTTGGATTCATTCTCTTCGTCCCCTTCTGGTACACCTATCAAACGTAGGTTAGGTCTTTTCACATAGTCCCACATTTCTTGGAGACTTTGTTCATTCCTTTTTGCGCTTTTTTCTCTGATCTTGGTTTCTCATTTTATTTCATTGAGTTGGTCTTCGACTTCAGATATTCTTTCTTCTGCTTGGTCAATTCGGCCATTGAAGCTTGTGTTTGCTTCGCGAAGTTCTCGTATTGTGTTTTTCAACTCCTTTAATTCATTCATATTCCTCTCTAAGTTATCCATTCTTGTTATCATTTCCTCGAATCTTTTTTCAAGGTTCTTAGTTTCTTTGCATTGATTTAATACATGATCTTTTAGCTCACAAAAGTTTCTCATTATCCATCTTCTGAAGTCTAATTCCGTCATTTCGTCACAGTCATTCTCCGTCCAGCTTTGTTCCCTTGCTGGTGAGGAGTTTTGGTCCTTTCTAGGAGGCGAGGTGTTCTGGATTAGGGTGTTTTCCTCCTTTTTGCGCTGGTTTCTTCCCATCTTTGTGGATTTGTCCGCTGGTCGTCTGCGTAGTTGCTGACTTTTCGATTGGGTCTCTGAGTGGACACCCAGAATGCTGCCGAGGCAACCCGCCCCAACTGAGATACACGCCCACTGCTGACGCAGCCAGCCGTCGCAGAGGCAACACGCTACAACAAAGAGACTCTGCCGCAGGGCGTGGCGGAGACCACAGCAGAGCCTGCAGGAACAGGGCGAATCACACAACAGCAGGGCGGAGCCTCGGCAGCCAAACAGTGGCTAGTCTGCCTTCTAGCTGGGCAGGACACCTCATCGAACATCCAAAAATAAAGCCCAAACCCCTCAACACAGAGCATTTGAGAAAAAAAAAAAAAAAGAGATTTTTAATGAGCTCTGTTGTAGCAGAATCAAACATAGCAGCCTAACAGCCCTGAATGAACAACAGAGCGCACAGCTCAGCAATTAAGCCCGTATAAAGTACAAACTGTCTCCTCAAGCAGCTCCCTGACCCCTCTATATCCAAAAGACTGACATTAGGCAGGCATCATCCTGGGACAAAGAGAGCAGAAAAAGAAACTGGTAGCATCCCTCGCTGTGCCACAGCTGCTAGAGGTGCACCCCAGACAAGCAGGGTCTGGAGTGGACCTCAACAGTCGTACAGCGAAGGGGCTAGACTGGTAGAAGGAAAACCAAGCAACAGAAATACTTCATCATCAACATTCTGGGTGTCCACTCAGAGACCCAATCGAAAAGTCAGCAACTACGCAGACGACCAGCGGACAAATCCACAAAGATGGGAAGAAACCAGCGCAAAAAGGAGGAAAACACCCTAATCCAGAACACCTCGCCACCTAGAAAGGACCAAAACTCCTCACCAGCAAGGGAGCAAAGCTGGACGGAGAATGACTGTGATGAAATGACGGAATTAGACTTCAGAAGATGGATAATGAGAAACTTTTGTGAGCTAAAAGATCATGTATTAAATCAATGCAAAGAAACTAAGAACCTTGAAAAAAGATTCGAGGAAATGATAACAAGAATGGATAACTTAGAGAGGAATATGAATGAATTAAAGGAGCTGAAAAACACAATACGAGAACTTCGCGAAGCAAACACAAGCTTCAATGGCCGAATTGACCAAGCAGAAGAAAGAATATCTGAAGTCGAAGACCAACTCAATGAAATAAAATGAGAAACCAAGATCAGAGAAAAAAGGGCAAAAAGGAATGAACAAAGTCTCCAAGAAATGTGGGACTATGTGAAAAGACCTAACCTACGTTTGATAGGTGTACCAGAAGGGGACGAAGAGAATGAATCCAAGCTGGAAAATACTCTTCAGGACATCATCCAGGAAAATTTTCCCCCACCTAGCAAGACAGGCCAAACCTCAATTGCAGGAAATACAGAGAACACCACAAAGATATTCCGCAAGAAGAGCAACCCCAAGGCATATAATCGTCAGGTTCAACAGGGTTGAAATAAAGGAGAGAATACTAAGGGCAACCAGAGAGAAAGGTCGGGTCACCCACAAAGGGAAGCCCATCAGACTCACAGCAGATCTCTCGGCAGAAACACTACAAGCCAGAAGAGAGTGGGGGCCAATATTCAACATTCTTAAAGAAAAGAACTTTCAACCCAGAATTTCATATCCGGCCAAACTGAGCTTCAGAAGTGAAGGAAAAATAAAATCCTTTGCGAACAAGCAAGTACTCAGAGATTTTGTCACCACCAGGCCTGCTTTACAAGAGCTCCTAAAAGAGGCACTACACATAGAAAGGAACAACCAGTACCAGCCATTCCAAAATCACACTAAAAGTTAAAGTGCATCAACATAATGAAGAATCTACAACAACTAACAGGCAAAACAGCCACTTAGCATCAAAATGGCAGTATCAAATTCACACATAACAATATTAACCCTAAATGTAAATGGACTAAATGCACCAATCAAAAGACACAGACTGGCAAATTGGATAAAAATCCAAAACCCATCAGTGTGCTGTATCCAGGAAACCCATCTCACATGCAAGGATACACAAAGGCTCAAAATAAAGGGATGGAGGAAGATTTACCAAGCTAATGGAAAGCAAAAAAAAGCAGGAGTTGCAATTCTCATCTCTGATAAAATAGACTTTAAAGCAACAAAGATCAAAAGAGACAAACAAGGCCATTACATAATGGTAAAAGGATCAATACAACAAGAGGAGCTAACGATCCTAAACATATATGGACCCAATGCAGGAGCACCCAGATACATAAGGCAAGTTCTTAATGACTTACAAAAGGACTTAGACTCCCACACAATAATAGTAGGAGACTTTAACATCCACTGTCAATACTAGACAGATCAGCCAGACAGAAAATCAACAAGGATATCCAGGGCTTGAACTCAGACCTGGAGCAAGCAAACCTGATAGACATTTACAGAACTCTCCACCCCAAATCCACAGAATACACATTCTTCTCAGCACCACATCACACCTACTCTAAAATTGACCACATAATTGGAAGTAAAGCACTGCTCAACAAATGCAAAACAACTGAAATCATAACAAACAGCCTCTCAGACCATAGTGCAATCAAGTTAGAACTCAGAATTCAGAAACCGACCCAGAACCGCACAGCTTCATGGAAACTGAACAACTGGCTCTTGAATGTTGACTGGGAAAACAATGAAATGAAGTCAGAAATAAAGAAGTTCTTTGAAACCAATGAGAATGAAGACACAACATGCCAGAACCTCTGGGACACATTTAAAGCAGTCTCTAGAGGAAAGTATATAGCAATAAGTGTCCATATGAGGAGAATGGAGAGATCCAAAACTGACACCCTATCGTCAAAATTGAAAGAGCTAGAGGAGCAAGATCAAAAAAACTCAAAACCCAGCAGAAGACAAGAAATAACTAAGATCAGAGCTGAGCTGAAGGAGATTGAGACACGAAAAACCCTTCAAAAAATCAATAAATCCAAGAGCTGGTTTTTTGAAAAGATCAACAAAATAGACAGACCACTAGCCAGATTGATTAAAAAGAAAAGAGAGAACAACCAAATAGATGCAATAAAAAATGATAAAGGGGAAATCACCACAGATTCCACAGAAATTCAAACCATCATCAGAGAATATTACAAACAACTCTATGCACATAAACTAGTAAACCTGGAAGAAATGGATAAATTCCTGGACTCCTGTGTCCTCCCAAGCCTAAACCAGGAGGAAGCTGAAACTATGAATAGACCAATAACAAGGTCTGAAGTTGAGGCAGCAATTAAGAGCCTACCACACAAAAAAAGCCCAGGTCCAGACGGGTTCACAGCCGAATTCTACCAGACACACAAGGAGGAGCTGGTACCATTCCTTCTAAAACTATTTCAAACAATCCAAAAAGAGGGAATCCTTCCCAAATCATTTTATGAGACCAACATCATCCTGATACCAAAACCCGGCAGAGACCCAACGAGAAAAGAAAACTTCAGGCCAATATCCATGATGAACATAGATGCAAAAATCTTCAATAAAATATTGGCAAGCCGATTGCAACAGCTAATCAAAAAACTTATTCATCATGATCAAGTAGGATTCATCCCAGGAATGCAAGGCTGTTTCAACATACGCAAGTCTATCTATGTAATTCAACACATAAACAGAACCAAAAACAAAAACCACACGATTATCTCAATTGACGCAGAGAAGGCATTTGACAAAATTCAACAGCCCTTTATGCTAAAAACCCTCAATAAACTCGGTATCGATGGAACGTATCTCAAAGTAATAAAAGCTATTTATGACAAACCAACAGCCAATATCATACTGAATGGGCAAAAACTGGAAGCATTCCCTTTGAAATCTGGCACTAGACAAGGATGCCCTCTCTCACCACTCCTATTCAATATAGTACTGGAAGTTCTAGCCAGAGCAATCAGGCAAGAAAAAGAAATAAAGGGTATTCAAATAGGAAAGGTGGAAGCCAAATTGTCTCTATTTGCAGACGACATGATAGTATACCTAGAAGACCCCACTGCCTCAGCCCAAAAACTCCTGAAACTGATAAGCAACTTCAGCAAAGTCTCAGGATATAAAATCAATGTGCAAAAATCACAAGCATTCATCTACACCAATAACAGACTTAAAGAAAGCCAAATCAAGAGCGAACTGCCATTCGCAATTGCTACAAAAAGAATAAAATACCTTGGAATACAACTCACAAGGAACGTAAGGAACCTATTCAAGGAAAACTACAAACCACTGCTCAACGAAATCAGAGAGGACACAAACAGATGGAGAAACATTCCATGTTCATGGTTAGGAAGAATTAACATCGTGAAAATGGCTATACTGCCCAAAGTAATTTACAGAATCAACGCTATCCCCATCAAGCTACCATTGACTTTCTTTACAGAACTGGAAAAAACCACCATGAACTTCATATGGAACCAAAAGAGAGCCCGCATAGCCAAGTCAATTCTAAGCAAAAAGAACACAGCGGGGGGCATCACACTACCGGATTTCAAACTATACTACAAGGCTACAGTAATCAAAACAGCATGGTACTGGTACCAAAACAGAGATATAGACCAATGGAACAAAACAGAGGCACCGGAGGCAACGCATCATACATACAACTATACAATCTTTGATAAACCCGACAAAAACAATCAATGGGGAAAGGATTCCACGTTTAACAAATGGTGTTGGGAAAACTGGCTAGCCATGTGCAGAAAGCAGAAACTGGACCCCTTCCTGACACCTTACACTAAAATTAACTCCAGATGGATTAAAGACTTAAACATAAGACCTGGCACCATAAAAACCCTAGAAGGAAATCTAGGCAAAACTATCCAGGACATAGGAGTAGGCAAGGACTTCATGAACAAAACACCAAAACATTGGCAACAAAAGCCAAAATAGACAAATGGGACCTAATGAAACTCCACAGCTTCTGCATGGCAAAAGAAACAGTCACTAGAGTGGATCGGCAACCAACAGAATGGGAAAAAATTTTTGCAGTCTACCCATCTGACAAAGGGCTGATATCCAGAATTTACAAAGAACTCAAACAGATTTACAGGAAAAAAACAAACAAGCCCATTCAAAAGTGGGCAAAGGATATTAACAGACACTTTATGAAAGAAGACATATATGAGGCCAACAATCATATGAAAAAATGCTCATCGTCACTGGTCATCAGAGAGATGCAAATCAAAACCACATTGAGATACCATCTGACGCCAGTTAGAATGGCGATCATTAAAAAATCTGGAGACAACAGATGCTGGAGAGGATGTGGAGAAAAAGGAACACTTTTACACTGTTGGTGGGAGTGTAAATTAGTTCAACCATTGTGGAAGACAGTGTGGCGATTCCTCAAGGCCTTAGAAATAGAAATTCCATTTGACCCAGCAATCCCATTACTGGGTATATATCCAAAAGACTATAAATCATTCTACTACAAGGACACATGTACACGAATGTTCATTGCAGCACTGTTTACAATAGCAAAGACCTGGAATCAACCCAAATGCCCATTGATAATAGACTGGATTGGAAAAATGTGGCACATATACACCATGGAATATTATGCAGCAATCAGAAATGATGAGTTGGTGTCGTTTGTAGGGACATGGATGAATCTGGAGAACATCATCCTCAGCAAACTGACACAAGAACAGAAAATGAAACACCGCATATTCTCACTCATAGGTGGGTGATGAAAAATGAGAACACATGGACACAGAAAGGGGAGTACTAAACACTGGGGTCTATTGGGGGGAAAAGGGGAGGGCCAGTGGGAGGGGGAGGAGGGGAGGGATAGCCTGGGGAGAAATGCCAAATGTGGGTGAAGGGGAGCAGAAAAGCAAAACACACTGCCATGTGTGTACCTACGCAATTGTCTTGCATGCTCTGCTCATGTATCCCAAAACCTATAATCCAATAAAAAATTAAAAAAAAAAAAAAGATGCTGATTTTCTATGCTGTGGATTGAAGATAGTCCTGAGTTTTGATGTGGACATGAAATAGATTTTTATTGAGCAAAATGTAGGTGAGATTCTCAAATGTTTACTACAGGATGCTAACCTTGACATTCCCTGCTCATCTGGTATCTCAGTCAGAACGAGCTGTCCTATTCAAGAGAGTGACGCAGCTTACTCACTCCACTGGATACGATCAAGAAGACAAATCACGATGTTAGCTCATCTGCATTAAGCCTTTGTCAGTAATTCATTTGTTTTTGATAACACCAATTAGCTCCAACATGTAGTCAGAGAATCGGAATATTAAAATTGGGAGATACTCTTTTAATACTGAAATGATTAAACATCTCCTGTGAGTGACAACTTACTACCAAATGAGATAGGCTCTCAAACTTTTAAAGCACTTGAAATGGAAGAATGTTCTATTTAATGTTCTCTAACAATTATAGAACAATTGCTTCTGCCTAATTCTAGCTGAAAGCTCTCTTTTTGCCCTCTGTCACATATAGAAAATGCATAATAAACAGAAAACATTCACTTAAAACCGCTACTACGCTGACATTTTAATTATGCCAGAGGCCAAAAGTTTGGTTTTGCTCATAGTGATGTACAGCACAACGAGGTCATTTCAACACAGGAAGCTCATAAAAATAGAGTGAGCCCTTCATAGGCAGGGGCTCTGTGTGTCTAGATGGAAACAAACACAAATCGAGACTATCTTAAAATCTGAAAATAATACAAATTTTAACATGCAGTTTAACAAATATTTATATAGCATTTACATTGTAGTTGATATTGAAAGTAATCTAAAAATGACTTAAAATATAGAGGAGGAAGTGCACAGGTTAGATGCAAATACTATGCCATTTTATGTAAAGGACTTGAGCAGATGATGGTATCCATGAAGGTCCTGGAACCAATCCCCGCGGACACCAAAAGATGATTGGATTGCTTCTTGTGATGTCAGCATTTGTCTCTATTGCCTTAACCCAACTTCACCTCCCCCTAAGGTGGAAAGTAAGTCCATGCTTTTTATGGGCTGCCCCCAACACCCACCCTTTCTAAATGATTAGATTAGGGAATATGTTAGCAATTTGATGGCGGACACTTGAAAGCTGGTGAGTAAAATAAATGAATATTTAAAGAAAGGAGAATAGAGAGTATATGCAAAGGAGAACTGAGCTGGCAGATCACCAGGCCCTAAAGAATGGAGAAACCATCTTTGATTTCTGGTGACTTACTGTTTCAACAATATCTGGTTACCGTGGTCCCAGTCCTTGGATCCGATGTGCTTTGTGTCCTGTGATATCCTCCGACCTTTATATGACCTTCTGATTTAATTGAATTTCCGTTTCTAAAAAGTCGGATAGCCCTGCCTGAAGAGGAATGAAATACATACTTCCTAAGTTTACAGATAGAGAATCTAAGGTAAAGAATTATATTTACAGTAACTTAAAAACAATGTTAGCTGTAAATCATATTAGCAGTTAAAATCCTCCCAGCTAAGTTCGATTGAATTTAGCACATAAAAATTCAATGACAACATTGTTTTAGAAACCTTTACATACAAAATAATGGCAGGTATCTGACTAAAAGAAATTAACCAGGACTCCAGTCAGCTTTTATGGCTCCCAGTGCAGGTATATGCGTACGAAGAATTAAGTGCACCTACTGCCATAGAGCCTCTGGAATTTGGCTCTGTTTCATGGTACAATGCTGATCCAACACACTAACTTCTCCCAGTTTTATACTCCTGAAAACCAGGGGCTCTGACTGACCTGAGAAGGCCCCACTTTAGAGAAGACTGTGAATTTATTTTTGAAATATATATGAGGACTCTTCTTCACACACCTTATATCTTTGAATGTGCTGTAATTCTAGGAAGATAGGTTACATCTGGTCAAGAGACAGTGAGAGCAAATGAGGGACAGAGTAGGTCATGGTGGTTCTATGGGAAGATATGGGTAACATGTGAGAATGACTAGTCTGAAACACGATTCACAGTATTTTCCAAAAGGGAGTTAGTACCTCATAGCACACAATTTTACATCATGCTGCTTCATATTTTCAAGCTGCTTCTCCATTCTATTCCAGACTTTCACGCGTCGTTTTTAACACATGCTGTATTGTTCTGGACACCAGTTATTTTGAAAATAGTATAGAATAAAGTGCTCTCTCATCACTTCATATTCCTGGAGCTATTGGTAATTTCATTTGGTTTGTAATATTTCTTTTTGGAGGGCTTATGAACTAAAGCCTCAAGGTAATTATGCATGAAATAAAAACAGTAGAAAGCAAAAATCTACCCCAGAAAATTACCATTTTCTTTATGCTACAGGGAGTTCTCTATTGAGAATTAGAGTGGGAAGTAAAAAGGAGAAAGGAAAGACAAGGACCTCATAGTTAAAGTAATTTTTAGTAGGCATGGGGGTGAAGACGACATAAATTACATTCAGTAAAACCAAAGCAAAAAGGCAGAGTGAAATGAATCACAGAAATAATGTCTATTCAGAATCTGGAAATTAAAATAACTGTTTTGAATAGACAACATATGATTCCCAATTGAACAATGAGCTGAAATTCAGGAAGCTTTCAAAAATAAATAAAAGGTAGTTACAGTGAATAAGGATGAGTGTACCTTCTCATTTACATAAGCGGACAGTCGTTCTGTAGCCGCTAGCTTATTAAAATGGATTGTTACCCAGACTGCAAGGAGCAAAATGAAATGGATCATAAAGCAGTTCACTTTAATGTTACATTCTCTCAATGAAAATTTATTTTTAAATTGAGGTATAATATGCAAGATGAAATCTTAACAACATTTGAACGATCACATTGTTGGGAAAGATTCTGAATTGGCCAACAAATTATTGTTTGGTTCAATATGAGTTTTTCTCTCAGTGAACTATCATTATAATTCACGGGCTTGTTAGGAGGCCCCTGTAAATCCCTCCCTCGTAGACAATCCCTCACTCTGTGTTGCGAGAGCTCACCTTTGCCAGGTAACTGCAGCTCTGCCTTCACTCCTGCAGAGTAACTGAAATCGCCATGAGGTTATTTATCTGAGCATATGTGAGAAAAGCTCTGTTCTCAGTGAATTTTCATATCTGTAAGTCAGTTATCTATTGGTGCTTCAGAAACTATTCTGAAACTTAGTGAATTAAAACAATTTATTGGCTCATAATTCCACAATTTGGGTTGGACCACTCAGTTCTTCAGCTGATCTTAACTAAGATCACTCGTGGCAGTGTGACGAGGTGGTTGGTCCAAGATGGCTTACATAACTAGATCTTCCAACTGGGGCACAGACTGGTTCTCTTCCACATGGCTCTTCCACATTTCTTACATTGGGGCAGCTGCCTTTGAAGAGGGCAAGCTTCTATACACAAGTGTTTATTAAGTCTCAGCTTACATCATATTTGCTGATTTTATTGGGCCATTCTTGCACTGCTATCGAGAAATATCTGACACTGGGTAATTTATAAGAAAAGAAGTTTAATTGGCTCAAGGTTCTACAGGCAGTATAGGAAGTATAAAAGTTGTATCTGTTCCTGGGGAGGCCTCAGAAAGCTTACAATCATGGTATAAGGCAAAGCAAGGGCAGGTGTCTCACATGGCGGGAGCGAGAGCGAGAGAGTGGGGGAAGTGCCACACACTTTTAAACAACCGGATCTCATGAGAACTCACTCACTATCATGAGGACAGTACCAAGAGGATGGTACTAAACCACTCATGAGAAATCCGCCTCCATGATCAAATCACCTACCAGACCCCACCTCCAACATCGCGAATTACATCTCAGCATGAGATTTGAGAAGGGACAACATCCAAACTGCATCACTGATATTCCATTAGCCAAAGTCACACAAGTCTCATAGCCATACTCAGAGTCAATGTGAGGAGAGAAACCACTCAAGTATATGGCATAGCAGAAGCTGTGATTCATTCAGGTTATCAATGTACTAATCTACCGAAACTTTCACTTAAGGTTGACCATAAAATACAAATGTCTCAGCCTGGCATTCATAACTATATTCTGCTTTCCTTCTGATGTCCCGCTGAGTCCCACAGAAATGTTACCATAAAAACAGCCACATGATGCCACTTGAAGGTATATTTGCACACTGTGACCAAAATTCTTTTTTTTTTTTTGGTTCTTGTTCCTGAATTGTACCTCATGACTCACTCCTCCAACTTACCCACATTCTTCAGGGACTGAGTCCTAAGTTAACTCTTCCATGAATGCTTCTATTATTGTTCAATAAATGGGCATTTTCCCATTCTCTGAACCTAGTACGAAGCTGACACAGTGTAGTAGAAAGAACCCAGGCTTTGGAATAAGATAGTTTCAAACCTGAACCATTCCAATTATTAGTTATATAATGAGGGCACACTACTTCAACTTCCTTAGCTACAAAATAGGTGAAATAATACCTATCTTTTAGGGTTGTTGGGGGGAATGAGGAGAGGGAACATGGCAAGGCATTGAGTAATTGATGATGCTGTGTGGATTTACGTGGTACTATGAGACAAAGCCCTTCTATTTATGACCTGGAGGTTTTGCCTGTTTTTATTCACTTGTTTTGTGAATTATTGTCTGTCATAAAATATGAATCTTTAAAGATGATAGGAATAAGTGTTTTACCCCATTTTATTGCTATGGGGTGCCTCTCTACCACTCTACTCTCTAGTGCTTGATCAGTGTTAGTTGAGGCAGAAAAAAGGAAAAAAAATAAAGAGGCAAGAAGTACAGTGCTTCTTCTTATGAAGGGAAAATAGTAATTACTGCTTGGTAATTAAGGGTTATTGCAACAACTGAGTGGCTAAGACATATTACGTGTCATTTTAGGAAAACATTTTTTAAACTATGGTACGTTTCCATTTGATTAATATTAATATTATGGATTTGTATGCTAAGAAATTGGTTAGCCGAGCTTCTCCCTTCATACAGAATTGCATCCAGTTCATCATGACAAAAGAGAACCTGCCTTGGCACTAGAGAAAATAGAGATTTTTTTTTTTCCTAAGAGAAAGCATGGCAAGTCCAAAACTTGGTTGGACTCTCACTGCAGAAGTGCTGCTAGGAAGATATTAATCATGGACATGTGACCTCTAGCAGGCCATTGATAACACTACTCGTTTTCCCCCAATCACAAGGATTTGTCTACCAGCCTGGTTTGCAGCAGGGCCAAAGGGTTGTTTGGGAGATTACGGGAGGCATTAAGCTAACAGACACGGAAACTTGGGACAATATGATTTGAGTTGGGGAAAGGGGAGCTTGGGTAAGTGGGTTTAAAAGTTACCCATAGAAGAATTCTTCAAAAGAAAATTTTCATTTTTATACAGATTTTTAAATGTCCTCATTTTGCACAGAACCATATAAAAATTTCTAAACCTATAATTACATGTAGTAATGAAAAACCACATTCCTTCCCCACATCAGAATAAGGCAAGGATACAAATATTATTCAACATTACTGGAAATTGTAGCCACTGTAGTAAGACAGTAAAAATGCACACACATTGGAAAGTAAGAATTAAAACTATCCCCACTTACGTATTTCATTCTGCTCTGTATATAAATAAATAATAATTAATTAATTAATTTACAAAGCATCAAACCCTAGAACTATGAGATTATTAAGATCGGAGGATACAGGGCCAACATATAAACAATCAATTTTCTTTCTTTCTTTTGTTTTTTTTTCAGCAAGGCCAGTTTTACTTTCTGCAGAAAGGGTGCTGCTCACTAGCAATCCTGTCACAAGAGCACACCAAACCAATGGGACAGGCACATTTATAACCTGATGCAGTCACCCTACTGCTGTGTCCAGTTTCCACTGGCCAAAACGGGACCACACATTCTACACTTGACCCAATTGGGTAACAATTTAAAACTTTCCTAAACAGGCAAGTGGAGAGAGAACAAAGAAAAGGAAGAAGTTAGTCATCAGATGGTCAGGAGATGCTACCAAATAAGGAATGGTATGGACCATGACCTAGGCTTGCCCAGGCCTGTCTGAGCATGTCTGCCTCAGTTAGAATATGAAAATAACAGCGAGCAAGGATATAATAAAGGATATACTAAAAGTATAGGGAATGGCTATTCTTTAGTGTTTAAAATGAAAACTTTAAAGAAGAACTTCTCTTTTACATTCCACACATATCTATAATTGTTATTAGTAAGTTATAGAATATAGCTACAGGAGAGAGATAAATTAAGGTCAGCAAAAAGGAATCTAACAAAGGGGAAAAAAATTTAAAGTTCCAAATTATTGTTAATATTTCGCATTCCCACCAGCAATATGACACTTTCAGTTACTACGGTACTTGGTATTGTTTGATTTTTTTATTATACTTTAAGTTCTGGGGTACATGTGCAGATCTTGTAGGATGGTTACATAGGTATAAACATATCATGGTGGTTTGCTGCCTCCATCCCCCTGTCACCTACATTAGGAATTTCTCCCAATGTTATCCCTCCCCAATCTCCCCAGCTCACACTATCATTCCCCTAGTCCCACAGCCTCTAACAGACCCCAGTGTGTGATGTTCCCCTCCCAGTGTTCATGTGTTCTCATTGTTCAACACCCATCTGAGTGAGAACATGCAGTGTTTGGTTTTCTGTTCTTGTGTCAGTTTGCTGAGAATGATGGTTTCCAGCTTCATCCATGTCCCTGCAAAGGACATGAACTCATATTTTTTATGGCTACATAGTATTCCATGGTGTATATGTGCCATGTTTTCTTTATCCAGTCTATCCTTGATGGGCATTTGGGTTGGTTCCAAGTCTTCACTATTGTAAACAGTGCCACAATGAACATACGTGTGCATGTGTCTTTATAAAAGAACTATTTATAATCCTTTGGGTATACACCCAGTAATGGGATTGCTGGGTCAAATGCTATTTCTATTCTGGATCCCTGAGGAATTGCCACTCTCTCTTCCATGATGGTTAAATTAATTTACACTCCCACCAACAGTGTAAAAGCGTTCCTATTTCTCCACATCCTCTCCAGCATCTGTTGTCTCCAGATTTTTTAATGAGCACCATTCTAACTGGCATGGGATGATATCTCAATGTGGTTTTGATTTCCATTTCTCTAATGACCAGTGATGATGACCATGTTTTCATTGTATTTCTATACACACACAATACACTTATGGAAAATGAAATTAAAAGTACACTATCATTTACAATTTCTCCCAGGAAAACAGAATAGATAAAACATGTACAGAACTTTTATGCAAAAATTACAAAAAAATACAAGAAATCAAAGAACTAAATAAAGGGAGAGACATGCCATACCCATAGATTAAAAGGCTCAACATAATAAAGATGTCATCCTCTCCAAATTGATCTATAAGTTTAATAAAATTACTATTAAAATCTCAAATAATTTTTGCTAACATAGATAAACTTACTGTAAAATTTATATGAAAATTCACTGGCCTCAAATAGCTAAAACAATTTAACAAAAAGTGAAAAGAGTCTGTATACCCTATAAGAGAGAGCCTTACTCTGTAGCTACAGAACTTAAGACAATGTGAGATTGGTAGAAAGAGACACACATAAAGCTATGGAACAGAATAGAGAAACCATCAAGTCACACAAATAAGTCCAGCTGATTTTTTTTACCATTATAATCATTTTGAAGTGTATGGTTGAGTAATGTTGACTATATTCACATTGTCATAAAACAGACCTCTAGAAATTTTTTATCATGCAAAACTAAAACCATATGTATTGAGCAATCCCCCATTTCCCAACAGCCCATGGCAACCACAATTCCACTTTCTGTTTCTATGAGTTTGATTACCTTAGATACCTAATATAACCAGAATTATACAGTGTCCTTTTTGTGACTGGCTTATTCCACTTAGCAAAATGCCCTCAAGGTTAATCCATATTGTAGCAAGTGACAGGATTTCCTTCTCTCATAAGGCTGAAGCATATTCCTTTTTATGTACACACCTCACGTTCTTTCTCCATACAGCCATTGGTGACATTTGTGTTGCTTCTGTTTCTTGGCTATTGTGAATAATTCTACAGAAAACATGGCTGTGCAAATACGTCAAACAGATCCTACTTTCAATTATTTTGGATATATACCCAGAAGACAGATTTCTGAAATAAATGGTCATTCTATTTATAATTTTTTAAAGAAACTCTATACTGATTTTTCATAGCAGCTGCACCATTTTACATTCCTACCAACAGTACACAGAGGTTCATGTTTCTCCATATTCTCAGCCACACTTTTTATTTTCTATTTTTTTATAGCAGTCATCTTAATAAGTGTGGGGCAATATTACATTGTAGTTTTGATTTGCATTTCTCTAATGATTGAGTGATATTGAGTTATATCTTAGTGTTGGCATATTTGGGTTTATTCTATTTGAAATTTGTTGAGATACTTAAACTTTTATGCCCATTCTTCCTCAAATTTGAAACTTTCGGGCCATTATTTCTTCAAATAGTCTGTCTGCTGATTTTTTTCTCTCTTCTTCTGAGATTGCCATAATGTATATCTTGGTCCACTTGATGGTATCCCATAAGTTACTCAGGCTCTTTTCACCTTTCTTCATTCTGTTTTTCTATTATCTGTGTCAATAATTTGAAATAACCTATCTTCAAGTTAACTGATTTTTTTCCTTCTGCTTTTTAAAGTCTTTTATTTAACATCTCTAGTGAATTTATCAATTTATTTATTCTATTCTTCACTCTGGAATTTCTGTTTGGTTCTTTTTTGCACTTTCTATTTCTTTGTTGATATTCTCAATTTGTTCATGCATCATTTTTTCTGATTTGGGTAATTGTCTCAATGTGTTATCTTTTAGCTTATTAAACATCCTTAAGACAGTTATTTTGACTTCTTTGTCAAGTAACAATAGATCTCTATTTCTTCAGGGCCAGTTTCTGAAGATCTAGTTTGCTCCTTTAAATGGGGTTTTACTTCTTGTTTCTTTGTATGCTTTGTGACCTTTTGTTAAATTTTGATTTAAAGACCACCTCTCCTGGTCAACATGGTGAAACCCCGTCTCTACTAAAAATACAAAAAATTAGCTGGGCACGGTGGTGCGTGCCTGTAGTCCCAGCTACTCAGGAGGCTGAGGCAGGAGAATTGCCTGAACCCAGGAGGCAGAGGTTGCAGTGAGCTGAGATCGCACCATTGCACTCCAGCCTGGGTAACAAGAGCGAAACTCCGTCTCAAAAAAAAAAGACCACCTCTCTCAGTCATTACTGACTGACTTCATTCAGGGAAGGCTTTCACCAGTCAGTACAGGTAGAGATTCTGGAAACTTCTCAAACTGTTTCTGGAGCTATGTCTTATCTGTGCTTATGAATGCAACTTCCCAGTTAAAAAGTTTTTCCTCCATTATTTTCCAGGAGTTCACACTTTGCTGCTCCTTGTGATGTCTTCGCATAGTAACATTGTCTCTCCAATGCTTCAAAAGCTGATTCGTTCACCTTTTTGACTCACTTAGCATCCCCAAAGCATGCAAACTGTTCCACCTCCCATCAGGATTTTGTGTCAGCTGAGACAGAAAACGGCCTTACAGAGAGCTTTAAAAAAGTCAGAACATTTAATGTACATTTTATTTTTATTTTTCCTTCCTAAGGGAGAAGCCACAAGTTGAGAGTCTTCTTCCAATCAGACCACATTGTGCCAGCCAGGGAGAGGGGATACAGCAAGTCAATGCAACAAACTTTCTTACCTGTTTGGATGTAGTTTTTATCGGCTTTATACCCACCTGGGGTTTGCAATCTATTGAATGGTTTCTGGAGTTCTCAGAAAGGGAATCAGGCCCACATATTGGTGTTTAGTCAGTGTCTCGAGGGAGGAAATAAAGACTAGAGCTTTCTACCATCACTCTGGTCAACTCAGTCAAAAGTTTAGCTCACTTCGGCTGTATCTAACTGATTGTTGTCTCTAGCCTCCTGCCCAAATGACTTTTGACAAGGGTTAAAAAGCAACTTAATGGAGTTTTCAACAAATATTTCTACAACAATTAGACATATTTAGGGGTAAAAGAAGCCTTTCCATAAACCTTACACTTTATTTAAAAATTAACAAGAATGAATCATGAATCTCAACGTAAAACTCGACAAAACTTTTCAAAAAAGGAAAAACAGAGAAAGTCTTCAGAATCTGGACCTAGGCCAAGAGCTCTTAGAGTTCATATCAAACACACAAATAATTGATAAATTAGACCTCCTTATAACTTTGCTCTGCAAAATAGCCTATGAAAGGGATTTTTTAAAAAAGCTACAGATATAAAGTAAATATTTGCAAACTACATATCCTATATAACTACTATCTAGAATACATGAAGAAGTCTCAATACTCAACAGTTAGAAACAAAAAACATCAATATACATTTCACTGAAGAAAATATACAGATGGTAAAAAAGCACATGAAAAGATGTTCAACATCACTAACCATTAGAAGACTGCAAAATTAAACCTCAATGAGGTATCATGACATAATTATTAGAATGGCTAAAATAAGAAGTAGTGAAAACAACAAATACTGGTAAGGACTCAGAGAACCTAGACAACTCAGACATTGCTGGTGGGAGGAGAAAATGGTATAGCTATTCTGCAAATTAATGTGGAAGTTTCTTATAAAATTAGCATGTGATTTCCATACATCCCAGCAATTATATGCTTGGTCATTTATTCCAGAAATATGAAAATTTGTTCACACAGAAACCTATACATAAATGTTTATGGCAGCTCATTTTTAACAGATTAAAAACTAGAAACACCTAAATGCCTTTCAATGAATGAATGGATACACAGTGTTACATCATTATCATGGAACACTACACAGCAAAAAACAAACTATTGATATACACAATGGTCTGGGTGAATCTCCAGAGAATGATGCTGAGTTTAAAAATCCAATCTCCAAAGGTTACATACTACATGATTACATTTATAAAACATTTTTGAAATGACAAAATAATAAATATATTACAGATTGGTAGTTGCTGGGAGTAGGTCGTTAGGAGTGAGTGTGGTTATAAGAGGACAGAAAAAAAAAGATTCTTGTACTGAAACTTTTGTACTAATAACTTTATCAATGTTAATATTCTGATTGTGATGTTGTACTCTACTTTGCAAGACATTATTATTGGAGAAACTGTGTAAAATTTACAGAGGATCCTTCTGTATTATTTCTTATGCTGTATGTGACTTTAAGATTATTTCAAAATAAAAAGTTAATTTAAAAAAATCACTAGAGAAGCAAGTATAGTAGTTGAGGGTCTCTAAACACTGAATGTTTATGCCCTCCCAAAATTCATTAATTGAAACCTAATTCCCAATGTAATTGTATTTGGAGATGGAGTCTTTGAAAGGTGATTTGGGATTTTAGGATCCAAGATGGCCGACCACTAACAGCTCAGGATTGTAGCTCCCAGTGAAAGCCCAGAGAACGAGACGACGCCACACTTTTAGACGAATTTTCGTCACTCACCGATCAGCCAATTCCCAGTGGAGGAGCCCCACGGGTCGCCAGCGCGGCTCTTGTGGCCGCCACAGCGGTTTTGCCGGCATCTCGGCGCAGCAGCTCTTCATGCAGAGCCAACGGGACTGCTTCCCCTACTGACCGGAGTTTGGAGCTCTGGGAAGTCAGAGCCGATTGTTGCGGACTCAAGAGGGAAGCCAGACCAGAGATTCCCAGGCAGAAGAGCACCATCAGTTTTATCGCTGCTATTTAGGCCACCACAGTGGGTTGCTCGGATCCCAGCACTGGGAATCAATAAGTTGGACGTCAACTCAGAAACCTAATTAGAAAGGCGGTTCATCTACAATGAAGGGAAAAAAACAGCCTAAGAAGGCTGAGTATACTCAAAATCAGAACCCATCAGCAACGGAACAAGCCCTGATGGAAAAGGACTCATCAGCAACCAAACAAGCCCTGATGGAAAAGGACTCATCAGTAACAGAACAAGCCCTGATGGAAAAGGACTGTGTTCCATTATCTGAAGTAGGCTTTAAAAGGTGGATGATAAGAAACTTCTGGGAGTTAAAGGAACTTGTTCTAACCCAATGTAAAGAAACTAAGAACTGGGAAAAAAGGTTAGATGAAATGTTGAAAAGAATAGACAATATAGAGAGGAATACAAATGAATTTATGGAGTTGAAAAATACAACACGAGAACTTAGTGAAATATGTACAAGCTTAAACAGCCGAATGGATCAAGCAGAAGAAAGGGTATCAGAGGTCGAAGATCAACTTAATGAAACAAAACAACAAGACAAGAATAGAGAAAAAAGGATAAAAAGGAATGAGCAAAGTCTCCAAGCAATATGGGACTATGTGAAAAGACCTAATATACGCTTGATTGGTGTACCTGAATGTGACGGAGAGAATGAATTCAAGCTGGAAAATACTCTCCAGGACATTATCCAGGAAAATTTTCCTAATTTAGCAAAGCAGGACACTATTCAACCCCAGGCAATACAGAGAACACCACAAAGATATTCCTCAAGAAGACCAACCCCAAGGCACATAATCGTTAGATTCACCAAGATCGAAACGAAGGAGAAAATATTAAGGGCAGCCAGAGAGAAAGATCAAGTTACCCATAAAGGTAAGCCTATTAGGCTTACAGCAGATCTCTCAACAGAAACCCTACAAGCTAGAAGAGAGTGGGGGCCAATATTCAATATACTTAATCAACAGAACTTTCAGCCCAGAATTTCATATCCTGCCAATTTAAGCTTTACATTTGAAGGAAAAATAAAATCTTTTAGGAACAAGCAAGCACTCAGAGATTTTATTACCACCAGGCCTGCTTTACAAGAACTTCTAAAAGAAGCGTTATACACAGAAAGGAACAACCAGTATGACCCTTTCTAAAAATACACCAAAAAGTAAAGAGCATTAACATAAAGAAGAATTTTTATCAATGAAAGGACAAAATAGCCAGTTAATATCAAACGGCAGCAACCCTAAATTTAAATTGACCAAATCTCCCAATCAAAAGATACAGACAAAATCTAACGGTATATCCAAAGATATACATAGACTCAAAATAAAGGGTTGGAAAAAAAAAACGTACCAACCAAATGGAGAGCAAAAATAAATAAATAAAAAGCAGGAGTTGCAATTTTCACATTTGACAAAATAGATTTCAAAGCTACAAGGATACAAGGATAAAAGGATTAATGTAATAATAAGAGATCTTAACACCCAGATACATAAGACCCATAATGAGATTTAGATTCAACAGACAGATAATTGATAACGATATCCGGGACTGGAACTAAGATCCAGAACAAATAAACTCAATAGTGCTCTCCATTTTAAACACACAAAATATACATTATCCACAAAATCTAACGATATATCTAAAGATATACAAAGACTCAAAACAAGGGGATGGAAAAAAACTCACCAACCAAATGGAGAGCAAAAATAAATAAATAAAGAGCAGGAGTTGCAATTCTCACACTTAATAAAATAGATTTCAAAGCTACAAGGATGCAAGGGTAAAAGGATTAATGCAACAATAAGAGATCTTAACACCCAGATACATAAGACACATAATGAGATTTAGATTCAACAAGACAACAAATTGATAACGATATCCAGGACTTGAACTCAGAGCCAGAACAAATAAACACAATAGAGGTCTCCATTTTAAACACATAAAATATGCATTAACCACTTAAACACTCAAAATATTGATCTGCCATTATTGAAACCCATTTCAGGAATGAAGTAATATTCCTTTTTCCCTCTTTTTCTTTTTTTCCCCTTCTTTTTCTCTTTAAAAAAAAAAAAAAAAAGAAAGCATAGATTCTTTAGGGACTTTATAGTGTTAAAAATGTATAGCCATATTACAAATGTATAGCCGTATTGTGTTAAAAATGTATAGCCATATCAAAGATAATACCAATGTCCAGCTCCTGCTGAGCATTTAGGCTCTAGTTGGGAGCTTGATATAGTCAGCCTCTTTGTCCCCACCCCAATCTCATCTAGAATTACAATATGCATGAGCTTGGGTAGAGGCCTGGTGGGAGGTGATTGAATCATGGGTGTGGACTTCTCCCTTTCTGTTCCTGTGACAGTGAGTTCTCATGAGGTCTGGTGTATTAAAGTGCGTTTCACCTTCCCCTTCACACTCTATCTCTCCTGCCATGACATGTGAAGAAAAAAAAAAAGAAAGGTGATTTGGTCATGAATGCAGAGCCCTGGTAAATAGAATTAGGGCCATTATAAAAAAAGGCCCCAAAGAGCGCCCTTGTTTATTTCATCACACAAAGACTGTCAGAAGATTGCCATTTATGAATCAGGAAGTGGGTCTTCACAAGACATGGACTCTGCCAGTGTCTTGCTCTTAAATTTCCCAGCCTCTAAAACTATTTGAAATAAATTTCTGTTTTTTGTACACTACCAGTCTGTAGTATTTTGTCTACAGCAGCCTGAATGGACTAAGAGATGAGTAGAGAGTTTGTTGTCAGATACAACAAATTTGCAGTCCCAGTTCCATCAATAGCTGTTTTACTCTGGACAATGTCTCAACATCCCTGAAACTCTAATCCCTTGTCTATCAAATGGAGTTAACAACAGCATCTACCCCACAAGCATTTGGCAAGGACTTAATGAATTAACGCATAGGAAGCCTTATCTCAGAGCTGGTCATATAATAAGTACTCCATAAAAAACCAGTCCTAATTATTATTACACAGCTCCGCTCTCTCAATATTGTTCATAGTCGCAAACATAATTTTAGATTCATAGGAGAAATAACAAGAAATAAAAATTGGAAGACTGAGCTTTACATTGAAGCTGTGCAAAGATTTAGTGTAGAATTACTCAGACGCATAAGTTATAATGAGATACAAATGCATTTGTAATTAAACTAAGTAACTTTTGGGACTCCTGGCAAAAAGGTCGAATAGGAATAGCTCCTGTCAGAAGCTCCCAGAGAGATCAACACGTAAGGCAGGTGATTAACTGCATTTCCAGCTGAGGTACCAGGTTCATCTCATTGGGACTGGTTGGACAGTGGATGAAGCCCAGGGAGGGCAAGCTGAAGCAGGGTGGGGCATTACCTCACCTGAGAAGCACAAGGGGTCAGGGAGCTCCCTCTCCTACCCAAGGGAAGCCATGAGAGAATAAGCTGTGAGAGACTGTAATGGGAGGAACAGTGCACTTTGGCACAAATAATGTACTTTTCCCAGAGTCTTTGCAATCAGCAGACCGGAGATTCCCTCTGGTGCCTACATGACCAGCACCTGGGTTTCAAGCACAAAACTGGGTGGCCATTTGGGCAGACACTGAACTAGCTACAGGAGTTTTTTTCTTTTTTTTTCATACCCAGTAGAACCTGGAACACCAGTGAGCCAGAACCATTCACTCCCCTGGCCAAGGAGCTGAAGCCAGGGAGCCAAGTGGTCTGGGTTGGTGGTTCCCACCCCCATGGAGTCCAGCAAGCTAAGATGCACTGGCTTGAAATTCTCACTGCCAGCACAGAGTTTGAGGTTGACATGGGACTATCAAGCTTGGAGGGGGCATCTGTCATTGCTGAGGCTTGAATAGTTGGTTTTACCCTCACAGTGCAAACAAAGCCACCTGGAAGTTCAAAGTGAACAGAGCCCACTGCAGCTCAGCAAGGCTGCTGTGACAAGACTGCCTCTTTAGATTCCTCCCTTCTGGGCAGGGCATCTCTGAAAAAAATGCAGCAGCCCCAGACAGGAACTTATAGATAAAGCCCCATCTCCCTGGAACAGAGCACCTGGGGGAAGGGGTGGCTGTGGGCACAGCTTGCACAGACTTAAACATTTCTGCCTGACAGCTCTGAAAAGAGCAGCAGATCTCCCAGCACAATGTTCAAGCTCTGATAAGGGACAGACTGCCTCCTCAAGTGGGTTCCTGATCCCTGTGCCTCCTGACTGGGAGATACCTACCAGTAGGGGCCAAGAGACCCCTCATACAAGAGAGCTCTGGCTTGCACCTCCTGGGTGCCCTCCTAGGACAAAGCTTCTAGAGGAAGGAACAGGCAGCAATCTTTGCTGTTTCACAGCCTCCGCTGGTGATACCCACGCAAACAAGGGCCTGGGATGGACCTCAAGCACACTCCAGGAGACCTGCTGCAGAGGGGCCTGACTGTTAGAAGGAAAACTAACAAACAGAAAGGAATGGTATCAACATCAACAAAAAGGACATCCACTCAGAGACCCCATCTGAAGGTCACCAACATCGAAGACCATAGGTAGATAAATCCATGAAGATGGGGAACCACCAGTGCGAGAAGGCAGAAAATTCCAAAAACCAGAATGCCTCTTATCATTCAAAGGGTCACAACTCTGTGCCAGCAAGGGAACAAAACTGGACCAAGAATGAGTTTGATGAATTGACAGAAGTAGGCTTCAAAAGGTAGGTAATAACCTCCGAGCTAAAGGAGCATGTTCTAACCCAATGCAAGGAAGCTAAGAACTGTGAAAATAGGGTAGACAAAATTCTTTCTTTCTTTTTTTTTTTTTTTTTTTTGAGATGGAGTTTCACTGTTGTTACCTAGACTGGAGTGCAATGGCACAATATCAGCTCACCGCAACCTCCGCCTTCTGGGTTCAAGCAATTCTCCTGCCTCAGTCTCCTGAGTAGCTGGGATTACAGGCACGCGCCACTATGCCCAGCTAATTTTTTTGTATTTTTAGTAGAGATGGGGTTTCACCTTGTTGACCAGGATGGTCTCGATCTCTTGACCTCGTGATCCACCTGCCTCAGCCTCCCAAAGTGCTGGGATTATAGGCATGAGCCACCGTGCCTGGCCACAAATTTCTAATTAGAATAACCAGTTTAGAGAAGAACATAAATGACCTGATGGAGCTGAAAAACACAGCATGAGAACTTTGTAAGCATACGCAATTATCAATATCCGAATCAATCAAGTAGAAAAAAGGATATCAGAGATTGAAGATAAACTCAATGAAATAAAGCGAGAAGACAAGATTAGAGAAAAAAGAGTGAAAGGAAATGAACAAAGCCTTCAAGAAATAGGGAACGATGTGAAAAAAACAAATCTACATTTGATGGGTATACCTGAAAGTGACAGGGAGAATGGAACCAAATTGGAAAACACTCTCCAGGATATTATCCAGGAAAATTTCCCCAACCTAGCAAGGCAGGCCAACATTCAAATTCAGGTAATACAGAGAACACTACCAAAATATTTCTTAAGAAGAGCAACCCCAAAAAACATAATCATCAGATTCACCAAGGTTGTAATGAAGGAAAAAAATGTTAAGGGCAGTACAGTTACCCACAAAAGGAAGCCCATCAGACTCACAGCAGATCTCTCAGTAAAAAACACTACAAGACAGACAGAGTGGGGGTCAGTATTCAACAATCTTTACCCCTTCCTTACACCTTATACAAAAATTAACTCCAGATGGATTAAAGATTTAAACATAAGTCCTGACACCATAAAAACCCTAGGAGAGGCTGGGCGCAGTGGCTCAAGCCTGTAATCCCAGCACTTTGGGAGGCCGAGGCGGGTGGATCATGAGGTCAAGAGATTGAGACCATCCTGGTCAACATGGTGAAACCCCGTCTCTACTACAAATACAAAAAATTAGCTGGGCGTGGTGGCGCGTGCCTGTAGTCCCAGCTACTCGGGAGGCTGGGGCAGGAGAATTGCCTGAACCCAGGAGGCGGAGGTTGCGGTGAGCCGAGATGGCGCCATTGCACTCCAGCCTGGGTAACAAGAGCGAAACTCCGTCTCAAAAAAAAACCCTAGGAGAAAACTTAAGCAATACCATTAAGGACATAGACATAGGCAAGGACTTTGTGACTAAAAAACCAAAAGTAATGGCAACAAAAGCCAAACTAGACAAATGGAATCTAATAAAACTTAAGAGCTTCTGACAGCAAAAGAAACAATCATTAGAATGAACCAGGAACCAACCGAAAGGGAAAAAGCTTTTGCAAGCTCCCCATCTGACAAAGGGCTAATATCCAGAATATACAAAGAACTTAAACAAATTTTCAAGAAACAAACAAACAAACAAACAAACCCATTCCGAAGTAGGTGAAGAATATGAACAGACACTTTTCAAAAGAAGACATTTATGCAGACAACAAACATATGACAAAATGCTCATCATCACTGGTCATTAAAGAAATGCAAATCAAAACCACATTGAGATGCCATCCCATGCCAGTTAGAATGGCGATCATTAAAAAAATCTGGAGAAAACAGATGCTAGAGAGGATGTGGAGAAATAGGAATGCTTTTACACTGTCGGTGGGAGTGTAAATTAGTTCAACCATTGTTGAAGACAGTGTGGTGATTCCTCAAGGATTTAGAAATAGAAATAAAATATGACCCAAATAGAAATCCCATTACTGGGTATACCCAAAGGATTATAAATTGTTCTATTATAAAGACACATGCACATGTATGTTCATTGTGGCACTGTTTACAATAGCAAATACTTAGAACCAACCCAAATGCTCATCAATGATAGACTGGATAAAGAAAATGTGGCACACATACACCACAGAATACTATGCAGCCATAAAAAAGGATGAGTTCATGTCCTTTGCAGGGACATGGATGAACCTGGAGATTATCATTCTCAGCAAACTGACACAAGAACAGAAAACCAAACACTGCATGTTCTCACTCATAAGTTGGCATTGAACAATGAGAACACATGGACACTGGGAAGGGAACATCACACACTGGGTTCTGTTGGGGGTTGTGGGGGCTAAGGAAGGGATAGCAAGGGGTGGGAAGATTGGGGAGGGATAATATTAGTAGAAATACCTAATATAGTTGATGGGGGGATGGATGCAGCAAACCACCATGGCATTTGTATACCTATGTAACAATCCTGCAAGATCTGCGTATGTACCTCAGAACTTAAAGTATAATAATAAAAAATGAAAAAAGATGAGAGAAAAAAAGAATTTTCAACCCAGAATTTCATATCCAGCCAAACTAAGCTTCATAAGCAAAGGAGAAATAAAATCAGATGAGTTTGTAACCACCAAGGAGACCTTACAAGAGCTCCTTAAGGAAGCACTAAACATGGGAAGGAACAACCAGAACTAGCCACTGCAAAAACATACCAAATTATAAAGACTATAGACACTATGAAGAAACTGCATCAATGAACAGGAATATAACTATAATCATAATGACAGGATCAATTTCACACATAAGAGTATTAACCTTAAATGCAAATGGGCTAAATGCCCCAATTAAAAAACACAGACTGGGAAATTGGATAGAGAATCAAGACCCATTGGTGTGCTGTATTCAGGAGACCCATCTCACATGCAAAGACACACATAGGCTCAAAATAAAGCGATCGAGGAAGATTTAAGAAGCAAATGGAAAGCAAAAGAAAGCAGAAGTTGCCATTCTAGCATCTGATAAAACAGACTTTAAACCAACAAAAATAAAAATAGGCAAAGAAGGGCATTACATAATGGTAAAGGGATCAATGCAACAAGAAGAGATAACTATCCTAAATATATATGTACCCTAAACAGAAGCACCAAGATTCATGAAGCAAGTTCTTAGAGACATACAAAGAGACTTAGACTCTCACACAATAATAGTGGGAGACGTTAACACCCCACTCTCGTTTAAAATCAACGAGACAGAAAATTAACAAGGATATCCAAGATTTGAACTCAGCTCTGGACCAAGCAGACCTAATAGACATCTACAGAACTTTCCACCCCAAATGAACATAATATATATTCTTCTCAGCACCACATAACACTTATTCTAAACTTGACCACATTATTGGAAGTAAAACACTCCTCAGAATATGCAAAAGAATGGAAATCATAACAAACAGTCTCTCAGACCACAGTGCAATGAAATTAGAACTCAGGATTAAGAAACTCACTCAAAAACACATTACATGGAAACTGAACAACCTGTTCCTGGATGATGACTAGGTAAATAATGAAATGAAGGTAGAAATAAAGATGTTCTTTGAAACCTATGAGAATGGAGCACAAAGTGCCAGAATCTCTGGGATACATTTAAAGCAGTGTGTAGAGGAAAATCTACAGCACTAATTGCCCACAAAAGAAATGAGGAACGATCTAAAATTGACACCCTAACACCACAACTAAAAGAACTAGAGAAGCAAGAACAATCAAATTCAAAAGTGAGCAGACGACAAGAAATAACTAAGATCAGAGCAGAACCGAAGGAGACAGAAACATGAAAAACCCTTCAAAAATTAATGAATCCAGGAGGTGGTTTTTTGAAAAGATTGACAAAATAGATAGACCACTAGCCAGACTAATAAAGAAGAAAAGAGAAAAGAATCAATAGACAAAATAAAAAATAATAAAGGGGATATCACCACCAATCCCACAGAAATACAAACTACCTTTAGAGAATACTATAGACACCTTTGTGTAAGTAAACTAGAAAATCTAGAAGAAATGGACAAATTCCTGGACACAAACACCCTCCCAAGGCTAAACCAGGAAGAAGTCAAATCCCTGAATAGGCCCAGTTCTGAAATTGAGGCAGTAACTAAAAAATGTCAAGGACCAGATGGATTCACAGCCAAATTCTTCCAGAGGTACAAAGAGGTGCTGGTACCATTCCTTCTGAAACTATCCCAAACTATAGAAAAAGAGGGACTCCTTCCTATCTCATTTTATGAGGCCAGCATCATCCTGATACCAAAACCTGGCAGAGACACAACAAAAAAAGAAAATTTCAGACCAATATCCCTCATGAACATTGATGTGAAAATCCTCAATAAAATACTGAATCCAGCAGCACATCAAAAAACTTATCCACCATGATCAAGTTGGCTTCATCCCTGGGATGCAAGCCTGGTTCAACATATGCAAATCAATAATGTAATCCACCATGTAAACAAAATGAATGGTAAAAACCACATGATTATGTCAATTGGTGTAGTAAAGGCCTACAACAAAATTCAACAACCCTTCATACCAAAGACTCTCAATAAACTAGGTATTGATGGAATGTATGTCCAAATAATAAGAGCTATTTATGACAAACCCACAGCCAATATCACACTGAATGGGCAAAAACTGGAAGCATTCCCTTTGAAAGCCAGCACAAGACAAGGATGCCCTCTCTTACTACTCCTATTCAACACAGTATTCAAAGTTCTGGCCAGGGCAATCCAGCAAGAGAAAGAAATAAAGGGTATTCAAATAGGAATAGAGGAATTTAAATGGTCTCTGTTTGCAGATGACATAATTATATGTTTAGAAAGCCCCATTGTCTTGGTCAAAAAAGTCCTTCAGCTGATAGCAATTTCAGCAAAGTCTAAGGATACAAAATCAATGTGCAAAAATCACAAGCTTTCCTACATACAAATAATAGACAAACAGAGGGCCAAATCATGAGTGAACTCCCATTCACAGTTGTTATTACAAAGATAATAAAATAGCTAAGAATACAACTAACAAGGGACATGAAGGACCTCTTCATGGAGAACTACAAACCACTGCTCAAGGAAATAAAGGATACAAACTAATGGAAAAAAAATGTTTATACTAATTGATAGGAATAAACTTTATCCTGAAAATGGCCATATTGCCCAAAGTAATATATAGATTCAATGCTATTCCCATCAAGCTACCATTGACTTTCTTCACAGAATTGGAAAAAACTACTTTAAATTTTATATGGAACCAAAAAGGAGCCCACATAGTGAAGACAATCCTAAGAAAAAAGAACAAAACTGGAGGCATCACACTACCTGACTGCAAACTATATTACAAGGCTATTGTAATAAAAATAGCATGGTACTGGTAGCAAAACAGATATATAGACCAATGGAACCGAGGCCGCCAAAATAATCACACATCTACAATCATCTGATCTTGAACAAACCTGACAAAAACAAGCAATGGGGAAAGGATTCCCTGTTTAATAAATGGTGTTAGGAAAACTGGCTAGCCATATGCAGAAAGTTGAAACTGGATCCCTTTCTTACACCTTATACAAAAATTAACTCAAGATAGATTAAAGACTTAAATGTAAGACCTAAAACAATAAAAACCCTAGAAGAAAACCTAGGCAAATCTGTCAGGACATAGGCATGGGCAAAGACTTCATGACTAGAACACCAAAAGCAATGGCAACAAAGGCCAGAATGGACAAATGGGATCTAATTAAACTAAAGAGCTTCTGCCCAGCAAAAGGAAAATCATCACAGTGAAAAGGCAACCTACAGAATGGAAGAAATTTTTCCAACCTATCTATCTGACAAAGGGCTAATATCAAGAGTCTACAAAGAACTTAAACAATTTGCAAGATAAAAACCAACAATCCTATCAAAAAGTGGGCAAAGGGTATGAACAGACACTTTTCAAAAGGACATTTATGCAGACAACAAACATGAAAAAATGCTCATCATTGGTCCTGAGAGAAATGCAGATTAAAACCACATTGAGATACCATCTCATGCCACTTAGAATGGTGATCATTAAAAAGTCAGGAAACAACAGATGCTGGAGAGAATGTGGAGAAATAGAAACACTTTTACACTGTTGGTGGGAGTATAAATTAGTTCAACCATTGTGGAAGACCATGTGACAACTCCTCAAAGATCTAGAACTAGGAATACCATTTGACTCAGCAATCCCACTGCTGGTATATAACCAAAGCATTATAAATCATTCTCCTATAAAGACACATGCACACATATGTTTACTGTGACCCTGTTTTCAGTAGCAAAGACATGGAACCAGCCTGAATGCCCATCAATGACAGACTAGATAAAGGAAATGTGGCACATACACACCATGGAATACTATGCAGTCATAAAAAAGGATGGGTTCATGTCCTATGCAGGGACATGGATGAATCTGGAAACTATCATTCGCAGCAAACTAACATAAGAACAGAAAACAAAACACTGCATGTTGTCACTCACAAGTGGCAGTGGAACAATGAGAACACATGGTCACAGGGAGGGGAATATCACACACCAGGCCCTGTCATGGGGTGGGTGGCTAGGTTGGGGATAGCATTAGGAGAAATACCTAATGTAAATAATGGGTTGATGGGTGCAGCAAACCACCATGGCACGTGTATACCTATGTAAGAAACCTGCACGTTCTGCACCTATACCCCAGAATTAAAGTATTAAAAAAAAAAGTCATGAGAGCTGGGTGTGGTGGCTCACGCCTGTAATCCCAGCACTTTAAGAGGAGAAGGTGGGCAGATTGTGTGAGGTCAAAAGTTCAAAACCAGCCTGGTCAGCATGCTGAAACCCTGTCTCTACTAAAAGTACAAAAATTAGCCAGGCTTGGTGGCGAGCACCTGTAATCCCAGCTACTCAGGAGGCTGAGGCAGGAGACTTGCCTGAACCTGGGAGACAGATGTTGCAGTGAGCTGAGATCACACCATTACCCTTCAGCCTGGGTGACAAGAGTGAAACCCTATCTTAAAAAAGAAAAAAAAAAAAAAAAAAAAAAAGAAGGAATGAGATAGTGTTGAAGATGAAGCCCACAGCAGCAGACCATCCATATCAATGTGTGAGGAAAAATATTCATCTTGTTCGTGCCCTAACTGAAGAGGACCAATGATTAACAGCAGAAACAATAACCAACCATAGACATTTCAGTTGATTCAGTTTACACAATTCTGACTGAGAAAATAATGTCATGCAAACTTTCCACCCTAAAATTTCTAAAAGCATTGCACCCAGGTCAGCTGCAGACAAGAGCAGAGCTTTTGAAGGAAACTTTTTACAAGTGGGACGAAGATCCTGAAGCATTTCTTCAAAGGATTGTACCAGGAGATGAGACCTGGCTCTCCCAGTACCATCCTGAAGACACAGTGCAATCAAAGCTGTGGCTGCCAGGAGGTGGAAGGGTCCAGTGAGAGTAAAAGCAGACTGGTCAGGAGCAGAGGTCACGGCATCAGTGTTTTGGGATGCTCGAGAAATTCTGTTTGTTGACTTTTTAGAGGGCCAAAACTTAAGGAACATCTGCTTACTATGAGAGTATTTTGAGAAGGGTAGCCAAACTTTCAGCAGAAAAATGACCGCAGCAATACTGCTGGCTCATTCCTCCTATGGAACAAGGTTAATTCTGTGAGAGTCTCTAAGGGAAATTATTAAGCATTCACCTTCCAGTCCTGATTTGGCTCCTTCTGACTTCTTTTTGCTTCCTAATCTTAAAAAAAAAAAAAAATCTAAAGGGCACCCATTTTTCTTCAGTTAGTAATGTAAAAAAGACTCCAATGACATGGTACAATTCCAAGGACCCTTAGTTCTTTAGATATAAACTAAAATGACTGGAATCATTGCTTACAAAAGTGTCTTGACCTTGATGCTGAGAAATAATTTTATTTTTTTCATGAACTTTTTGAAGTTTTTTTATATATGCTGCACAAAGTAGTCGCTGGTTTCACTTAAAATTCTTTAGTCTAAGAAACATTCCAGATAAGACAAATAAGCAAATTTTTCCCACTAAGTGTGTTGAAAGCATGTGGCTGCATCGTTTAATGATGATAAATCTAGGGATCAAACGGCTTGTCAATCACTATTAAAATTATGTTTTCACTGACAATATAGAGGAATTACTCAAATTTACCAAAAAATATGGGAAATTTTTAAGAATGATTAATAAGCATATCCAGTGGGAACAGCGTGCTTACTTCATATTTTGTCCTTAATTCATAATATAGGACAAAATATGAAATTTATTTTTTCTAAATTGTTCATTTCTTTGTATAATTTTCTTATTCATTTGTGACTAAATATAATCATATCATTGTATCATAATTAAATGCACAAATGAGAAAAAACACCTTTATTAGTCTCTACATACAAATTATTGTTTCAAAAATAAAAAAACTAAGCAACTTTAGGAACTCAAAGCAAAATCACTGCCCAGGTTTTTGTATCTTTTTGTTTTTTTATGAAACAAAGATCCAATCAAACAGCCTGAGTGAAAGCTTGAATGAGCATTGAACAGAAACATAAGAGTGATGAAAATAATTCCTTACTCGTTTTCTCAATTGCTAATGATACTAACCAAAATGAATTCAAGTATTTTTAAGATGCCCTTTTCTCTTGCTTGGAAAAAAACTTTTGAGATATTCACCCTTCTGTGAGAATTGAATTTTCCAGGTTGGTGTGCTGCTTTCATTTGGAGAGAAACCTTTTCAAAACCAAGAGAGGACGTAATGACATGAAGACCATCCTTTCCAGAATACTAGTCGAAAGAGATAAAGCAGGCACCTGAAGACTCTTTAAAACAATGTAAATTTGTTCTAGCAATTATTTTTATCTTCTTTCCTACCAAATATCTAACCATCAACCAAATAGACTGATCAGCAGTTTGCATGTTTATTTTGCCCTATTTTAACAGTATACCACCAAGTGATAAAAAGAGGAAAAGAAAAGCTCTTAGAAAGGACATATTTTAAACAATCTGCGGTATCCAGATTATCTGGATAATATTTGTACTTTGAAGCATATTGAATTCAGGAATTTATGGAACCTACCTAAACTATGAAGTACAGAACAAAAGAACACTGCATAACATGGAGAGTATTATTTTATTAATGAGATTCTGCTGTTACTGTAGATGAAGCTATTACCCAAGTGCAAGGATATTAAAATTGACAAAATTTAGTCAAAACTGAAGCTCCTCCACTTACTAGCTGCATGACTTAAGGTATTACTAACCTCTCTGACTTGCCTTTTTTTCATCTGTAAAATTGGGATTAAAGTAATTAACATGCTGGTAGGTGTGGAATCAAGTGACATCATGTGGACGAAGTGACCACCTCAGTGGCTGGCTTGTAGCAGGAGCTGAGGATAGTGTTAGATCCTTTCCTTCTCTGCCCGTATATCTTTTGAGTCTCTTGTGTTGTGGCTCGTGATAATGCTCAGGTTATCCCCAGCTTTTGATAATGACATTTCTTCTCAAAGACTGAACCCTGACATTTCACAGTCATACTTAAGGAAGATGTGATGCCTATCGAGCATAGATACTCCCTTTCCAGATTATTGTTGATAAAAAAAAAAATCCTTCTGAATTAAATGCAACTCATATATACCAAAGCTCACAGAATGTTCATTCTTTGAAATACTAATAAAGAGTGAAGGTTAAAGAAATGGAGTTTGGAAAAGTGCTTATAACCACCGACTGGAGGTACTTCATACATGTGTGGATTCGTTCTCATAATCTTGTAAATGATCTGCCCAACACCTTAATCAAAAATCCCTGGCTAATGAAGTAAAGCTTAAAAGTCTACCTTAAACCTACTTTCAGCCACCAAAGTTTCAGAATAACGAGAGTAGAACAGTGGTTGCCTCCTTGAAAGAGAGAAGGGTAGTAGTAGCTATCGATCAAGAAGCAAGAATCTAGGTTTAAGCCAAGGTTGGAGGCTCTACTGATTCTTTATCCATTATGCGTCACTTCTGCATTATTCTTTTCATGATTGAATAGAAACAAAATACCATTTTGGGATGTATTCTGATATGTGACAAAACACTAATACTGTGCATGACACAGTACAGAGTCAGAAAACTTTAATCCATTTACAAATTTCTGGTTGTTTGTTCTTCACAGTACATATGGTAGATTGATACAATAGTGGCTTTCAGTGAATGACATCTCTCTACGTCCACACCTCTTTGCAATGTGACTTGTCATTCCTCTCATCAAGAGTTAGTCGGGCTGGGCGCGGTGGCTCACGCCTGTAATCCCAGCACTTTGGGAGGCCGAGGCGGGTGGATCACGAGGTCAAGAGATCGAGACCATCCTGGTCAACATGGTGAAACCCCGTCTCTACTAAAAATACAAAAAATTAGCTGGGCATGGTGGAGCGTGCCTGTAATCCCAGTTACTCAGGAGGCTGAGGCAGGAGAATTGCCTGAACCCAGGAGGCGGAGGTTGCGGTGAGCCGAGATCGCACCATTGCACTCCAGCCTGGGTAACAAGAGCGAAACTCCGTCTCAAAAAAAAAAAAAGAGTTAGTCTGTTTCCCCATTATCTGAAACTGAGCTGGCCTTGTGACTTGCTTTGACCAACAGAAAGTAGTGAAATGACTGTGTGTGACTTCCAGCACCAAGCTCGAAGATGCTTTCCAGCTTCTGGTTTGCCTTTCTTAGAACACTTTTGCTATCATGTAAAGAAGTTTTTTATATGGAAAATGAAAACGCACATGGGCCGTGATTCTCAGTATTATACTTGACAAAACTGCAAACATTTGGAAATTTCTTAAAGGATCTTAATACTAAGAGATTTCCAACCTGACTGAAACTTTGTATATTAAACTGCACTCAAAGTATTTTGCATCTTCACTGAGAAAAGCAAAAAATGGGAGAGTACTATTCTTATTGCAAACCCAAAGATACAGGTGAATATGAAATTCAAGTGTTAAATACTCTCATGTAACTTGCTGCTTAATTACCTTTTTGTGGTCCTCACTTCTGTATTGAAGGATGCTTCTGCCACTTCCAAATATGAATTCACATGTAGCTCTGGGCTTCAAAGAATGAAATAAAATAATAATTTCCATTTTATAAGTCCTCGGAGTGAAAACAACTGAGATGTAGCTTTTCTTTGGCTGTTGTGTGTCCAATCCCTGCAGGACAATTAATTTCTTTCAAAGCCCCAGCAAGGGCTGGAAGGTTCATTAAAATGTGTGATTTTTGGAAAAGGAGAAAAGCAAACCAAGTGTAATATCTAGTGCACATTCCTCACAAGCTGCCTTGGAATCAGCATGTAATTAACCAGCAGTGAGGCGCAGCACCTGTTATTTTCTCCATTTCTGTACAGACGCGCACTGTGGGTGCAGGCACCGAAGTCTCCGTAGCTGATGTTTGCCGGGACTACTCTCACTATTTCCTCCCCTTAAACGGGACCCTGCTTTTTGGTGACTTTATCATTGCACCATCCTAATACTTTCTCCCATAAAAAGATTCTTCCGTACTGCCCCTCCTCCAAAACTCCAAAGGAAAAGTTTTCTTATGCCTCCTATCACCCCTCTACACACAACTTACCCACATATTATATTGCTGTGCTTGTCATGGTTGAAGCTCCTTGGTTAATTAATGAATGGCCTGTGATATGCTAACCCTCTCTGGAAACACCTGCATTTTAACTGACGGTCCCGTAAGATTGTCAAGTCCAGCCATGGAAAGTGTGGTAGCCAACCTCAAAGACCCCACTGACTTCTGCTTTCTGATATCACAACTTTGTAAAATCCCTTCCTGAATTTTATGAGGGTTTATCTGAGTGACCGATAACATGACAGAAATAATGGTGTGTCAATTCCAAGACTAGATTATTTTTTAAGATTCCATTTTATTCCTCCTCCTCTTCCCCCTGACACCCCCTTGTTACTTGCTATTTGCTCTGGGGAAAAGCATACTCCTGCTTTATCTTTGGAGAATCCGCCGTAGCAAGGAACTGAAATTCACGTGCATGATCTTGGAAGTAGTTCCTTTGGCCCATTAAGCCTTCAGAGACCGCAGACTTGATCAATTCCTCGGCTGTAGCTTCATGAGAGATCGTCTTCCAGAACTACCCAGCTAAGCCCCTCCCAGACTCCTAACCTCCAGAAACTGTGAAATAAACATTTTTTTTGTTTTAAGCCACTACGTTTTGAGGTAACTTGTTAATACAACAATAGATAACTAATATAGAAGGTCAGGACCTTTCTCACATGGTGGGGCCATTTAGCAGCACACTGAGGTGACCTGCTGCAGTAGAGGGAGCTATGACCTCTTTTTTCTGTGAGTCTAGTAAGAAAGAGAAAGGAAAGCAGGCATTTCAGGAAATGTACCACATGGTATGTGGGGACTAACAGGAAGATGTTGCTGGGCAGGCTCAGCTGGGACTGGAGAAGAGAAGGGGAGTTGAATGTTCGGTGGTCCAGGGATTTTCCCTTGTCAGGTTTGATGTTGAACCTTCCTCTTTTCCACTCTTTGTCTCTTCCTGAAGCCTCAGCCACTCTCAGGCTGTAGATAAACCAAGTGTTGCTGTCAGTCTGTTTAAGACTGCCCGTCTCATGTCATCTCTGTTTAGGTGTGCATCTCTTTTCTTTCTCTGGGCCAACAAGATAACAAATAAACCCTGTGGTACTCTTGTACTTGTTCAAGCCCACAGTAGATGCCCTAGTGTTCATGTTTGAGAAACAGTTTGCTAGTTTGGAAAGCATGTTATGGCACCAGACGCCTCTGAGTCCAAATGTAGCCTCTGCAACTGAATAGTGGTAGGTGGGGTCCTCTGAGCCTTGGTTTACTCATCTATAAAATGGGAATAATATCTAACTCATTAGCTTGTTAAGTTCATTAAGTGATATAACATACATGTATCTCCAGATACAGTTTCTGGCATCCAGAAAAAGCTCACCAAGCACCAGTACACTTTCCTTCTATTCTCCCATCTGAATTATTCAAAGCCACTCTAATAACTCACACAGATTTAGAAAGAATTCCAAGGTTTACTGTGTGATTCAAGAAAGAGTAAAAGTATGTTATGACCCATTTGGATGAGCAGGAGCTTACAAAGAAGGAGAAAATCAACTGTATGCCCCGATTGTATGTTATTTATGCTCTACCACCAGATAGTACTTAAAGTACATGTGATTCAAATACACCTAGACAAGTCATGTAAATCACAGATAAAGCGGGGGTGGATTTTATAACAAGAACAATCTCTGTTAAAAAGACTTAGAGGTGAAAGGCAACTCGAAGCACACCCAGACTAAAGTCATGTCACACATGAAAACCTCAACCTGACCACCTTTTAGAGAGAGATGGTAATGAAATGAATGTGTATATTCAAATCCCAGCTCTGCCCAAGTAGCTATATGAACTTGGGCAACAAAGTCTCTGAGCCTCAATCTCTTTACCTCTAAAATGGGAATAATGATCATACCGGACTTCAGGGGTTGCTGTGAGAATTGGCGGGGGCGGGGTGGGGGGGGAGTGTGTCGATAGACAGATATGTAAAATGCTTATACCAATGCCTCACAATGACTAAACGTAAGGAGTCGCTATCATTTTCAAGTGTCCCTTGAGCTCTACGCTGAAATTGTAGAGACAGAATTCAGGGCCCTAAAAGACAGACCTTTCATTGTTGGACAGTGCCAGTTCTCCCCTGTGGGTCAAAATAAAGCAAGGTTACTCTGTATCCAGCAAGGCAGATCTCTTGATAATCAGGGGCAACTAGGTCCTTTCTGTCCTGTCCCTCTTATCGTGAAGGCTTTCAGATCTCCCTACTCTGGCCGCTTTCCTCTAATTCCTCCCCGTTTGTCAATTATCTTTCTGGTATGTTTCATGCAGAATTAACGCAGTGCCCCGGATGTGACCAGGTAAAATAGGACTAGGGTTTCCACCAGCAAGGAACAACTCCGTAGTAACAGAATCTCAGTGTGTTCTTTTGTTGTTGTTTTTATCTTGTTTGTTTATATACAATGTTGTAAGATTAACCTTATTTTGTACTGAATATAGGTGTTTGTCTCTTGAGTTTTACCTCATTTCAGCCTTCCGTCCATTCTGTCTTACTGAGAGCACTTTGAATTCTATTTTTCCCAATTTTTTGTCAACCACAAAGCTACAAACCAGACAAGTTTTCATTCAAGTCATAGGGAAAAGAACATTTTCTTAAATTGCTGATAGTGGTCGGGAGTAGGTGGGGGAGAGGAGGTGAGAATTACTCTATCTCAGTGGATTGAAGAGAATGAGGGTGTTGGGCATTTTTGAACCCAACTGTCCATGTATGATGTGGCCTATAGCGGTATAATCTCTGTAGGCCAAGAAAAGCCACTGATCGATACCAAGATGAATGAATGAATAGTTAGGAACTCACGTGGAGGAAGAAACAGGCTAAAATTTACACAGAACTAGAAATTACTAACATCAGATACTCCTTGAGAAATGTTTTATGGGAGGTAGGTGACTGGATTTCTTAACAGGGCAGGGGGAAAAAAATCATAAAACAAGATAACTGGAAACATTCCATAGAAACTTGAGTTATTTCACAATTCACTGGGCTCTAATAGAAGCAAGACTTTTCTAGAAACTTTGGAGGATTTTTTAAAATTTCGCAATAGATATAGATTTCATGTCACATAATTTAGGCCTTCTGTATATGCAGATAACTATGTTGATATAAACTGCATAGTTTTTTTTCCTTAAGGAACTTGCTTTAGAATTAAAGAGAGAAGATGAATACACGTAAGTAGAACACAGGAATCTTAAACACGAGAAGCTATGGGAGACTGAAGGAAACACGGAAAGAAAACCAAAATGTTATTGAGAGCATATTGTGTGCTAAGTACTTTTCTTTTTTTTTTTTTTTGAGACGGAATTTCGCTCTTGTTACCCAGGCTGGAGCGCAATGGCGCGATCTCGGCTCACCGCAACCTCTGCCCCCTGGGTTCAGGCAATTCTCCTGCCTCAGCCTCCTGAGTAGCTGGGATTACAGGCACGCGTCACCATGCCCAGGTAATTTTTGTATTTTTAGTAGAGACGGGGTTTCACAGTGTTGACCAGGATGGTCTCAATCTCTTGACCTCGTGATCCACCTGCCTCGGCCTCCCAAAGTGCTGGGATTACAGGCTTGAGCCACCGCGCCTAAGTACTTTTCATTCATGATCTCTTTTATTCTTCTGCAAGATTTTTTAGTGTAAATAACCCATTTTTTATAGAGGCCAAAACTGATGCTCAATGAGTTTAAATAATTTCCTCAAGGCACACAGGTAATAAGAAGCTGAATATGATTCAAAGCAGGTTTGTCTGTCTCCAAATCCTACATTCCCTTAATGCAACGCTTTGTCTGTTTGGTTTATAGTCTGTCTGGGGAGGATATATATATGTTGAACAAAACAATTTATACCAGAAAAAGTTAAATTGAGAAGTTGATTGATAATATTGATAACCTCATAATATAGATTGAAAATAGTTTTAGGGATCAAAAGCAAAGAAAACCAAAGAAGCCTGGAGATGTCAGAGAAGGGAGCTTTGCAAAAAAAAAAAAAAAAAAAATGACCAATTGATCATGTTTTGTTAAACCTTGAAGGATGGGGATGGAATTTGACTGGAGGTCAAGGGCTAAGAAAGCATAGGCCAATTGAGGAAGAAAAGAGAAGTTTCTTAAGAAAATGTATTAAGACCTAATATGAGGCAGGACATGGGACGTAAAGGATAGGAAGTATAATGGTATAACCATTGAAAAGGGTCAACGGAAATAAGAGAGAAAGATGCTTTTAGGGGAAAGATAATCCATTATATTTTTAATTGTTGAATCTAGGGTAACAGTGAATTGTACAAAATAAAGTATCAATAAAATAAAATTGATGAGAAAATAGGGCTTGGGGTAGAAACCTGACGGGTACTCTCAATTGAAGTACTAACTGAATTTAAGGATCTTACCAGTAAAGATAAGAGCGTAAGACAAGAGATAGTATATTGCTGAAAATCCACAGTTTCCTAATCAAAGGATCTAGTGAAAGGTCATCAGAAATGCAGGAAGAGACACAGAATGACAGTCACAAAAGTCAGAAGGAGAGTGTGTCAGTGTGACAGACTGAAGGAATGGCTCCAATTCGCCACCATTACCAACATCTACACCTTTACCATGGAAACAGTTGTAGTGCTCCAAGCCTAGGCTTTGGGTGTATCCACGTGACTTGTTTTGGCCAATACTGTGTGTAACAAAGTGATTGTGCCAGTCCATGCCTAACCGTGTGAGGCTTTACATGTTTCCACTCAGCTTTTGTATCTCTACCATTTCCATGAGAAGAACATGCCCCAGATCGCTTTTTGGTCATAAAAAGAGGATGAGAGAATGTGCAGAAGAAAGAGCCCCCCACCAGATGGCATTAATATCAAACAAAGCCACCCCAGCAGCCATGAGCTGACGCAAGAGCCACCGCAGAAACTCATCCTATATCAACCAAATCCCAAGCAACCTACAAACGGAGTGAGCAGTAATATGTGGTTGCTGTTTCACGTCACTGAGTTTATGTTGGTTGCTATACAGTTTAAGCCTCAAGATAGTCGACTTTGGCGAATATGTCAGAAATGATACACAGAAAAGACTATTACGTTTGTAAACAGGAGAGTCACTATAGAGCTTAGAGAATAAATAATGGTGTTTTAGGAAAGTAGCAAGTGCAAAAACTACATTTCTTTTTTTTTTTTTTTTGAGATGGAGTTTCGCTCTTGTTACCCAGGCTGGAGTGCAATGGCGCGATCTCGGCTCACCGCAACCTCCGCCTCCTGGGTTCAGGCAATTCTCCTGCCTCAGCCTCCTGAGTAGCTGGGATTACAGGCACATGCCACCATGCCCAGCTAATGTTTTGTATTTTTAGTAGAGACGGGGTTTCACCATGTTGACCAGGATGGTCTCGATCTCTTGACCTCGTGATCCACCCGCCTTGGCCTCCCAAAGTGCTGGGATTACAGGCGTGAGCCACCGCACCCGGCCAAAAACTACATTTCAAGTAATTAAGCACAGCAGAAGTTTCCAAGAAATAAAGTCATAAGGAGAGATCACGTAGTTGAGAAGTCTTGAGGTTAAAATAAATGAGAACATAGTATCATATAGTATTGGAAGTGTCCTAATGTAGAGGAAGGAGTCTCTGTGGGCTGGGGGGAGTGAGGAGTGAATAGCTTATAGAGGCTGATGATGTTATAGTGGGGAAGGGTCCTCAGAAATCAAATAGGAATAAAGTACAACGCAGACAATAAAATCAGTGACTTCTGCAATCACCAAGGGGATATAACAAAGGAACTGATGTCAGGCAGTGTCAATAGGCCTCATTTCACGAAGGAGGTATTTTTTCAGGAAAATTATTTGACTCTGTTGATCGCCAATTACAAAAGTGTAAAAGATTTTCCTGTGCTTGTCTCTAAAAGTTCTGTTGTTTATACAACTCTTGACTACAACTCTGAAGAATAAAATTTGTAATCAAGACATCATTCAAAGAGTTATAGTTTTTGTGATGAGAGAAGGAAATTGACATGCTATGTAAAATTCAAGTCCATTGCTTTGATTTTAGGAGGTTTCTAAGTGAGCAGGCATAATTTCAAATGGGAAAGTGAAAGATCAAGTTGGTCACTACGTGAGGAAAGACATACCTTGTGCTGGTATGTTGGAAGGAAGTATGGTGCACAGATGCTGTTTGCTGTTCCTGGGCCACTCCAGGCTAACTAGAGTGCCAAGATCTTAGTGTTTCTATTACCTGGAAGTTCAAGAGATTTTCCTTTGTTGAACTGACTCACAATCTCCCGTCAAATATATGGGTTAGTATCTGTGTGGAAGCCCTTTAACATGACATAATAGGACGATGGAAAATGACTATAAGCAATTTATAGATGAGGCTGGTTCTATTTTGGAGCACTGGTTTCCAGTGACGTGCATCAAATGTATTAGAGCCATCTGTGTAAAGTGGAATGGGAGCCGACTTTCTAAGATGTATTCTCTGCAGGGCTACTGCTGACTCCCCAGGATAGAGAGTGAGCCCCACATCAACCACGCTGTCATCGGCAAGTTCTTCTGCCTCATTTCCTCTCTAATAGGAAGTCAGGATTATATTTACTTTGCCTGTTCTTCTCCCAGTGGAGTGTTAAGAAACCTGCCCCATGGTGCAGTGCCTCTTCCCGCCTACATACCTCAGGCTGTATCTAGATCATCGGTGAAAATTGGACACTCAGATATAAGATGCCACTGGCCCATTGGCTTCAGCCACACCTGTATAAGCAGCTAGTACCTGGGTTTATGTATCCACAGAGCACAGTCAGGTGGGAAAGCCTACTTCTTAGGGAACAGGAGAGTGTGAGGAATGAAGGAAGCATCTCTTAGAAGTTACAGTAAAGAAAATACAAATGCACTCTGCAATTGAAAGAGTAGAATTCTGCAATCTAGCATACTCCTAGACAGTCATTTCTAGAGGCACATTTGGAAGTATTACTTGGAGCAGGAGAGAAGCGTGCAGGATGGGTCTTACGATGTTAGGTAGAATATCCCTAGGTCCCCCAGGATGAGATTTAATTTGTCCTTTGCAGATGTCAGATAGCCGATTCCTGGCATGAATAAACTCTATAAATCATAAAATGAGAGTAGTTCTCTAATCAATGAGTGAATAATCTGTGCTGGATATTGTCTGTTAAAAATCAAAGCACTCCACCCTTTTCAGCTCTGCTCTGTAGTGCAGGTTTGAGGAACTGCAGTTCCCCGATTCCCTTGGGAACCTAACGGTAGCGCTCAGTCAGATTTGGTGAACGAGAAGCACTTGTTTGAGATTTTAAGGATAGAAAATAAGCGTTTTTTTCCCCTCAGCTGTAGATCAGTGTGTAGATATCCGCAGATGGAAGGTATGGCAGGGATTTTACCTGAGGCTTTAAGGCATTCTCCTGAGAGCCACCCACTGCTCCACACAGGAGTCAGCTGAAACCACTGAGGGCAGCTTCCTAAAGCCTGTTTTTCCAGGTTTCCTGGAAGCAGCCTCCATCCATGCTAATAATATTTACTGAAGGCCTCCTGGTGCCAACATGGTTTTATGTGAGCAGCAGCTCACATTTTAGCAAGAGAAGAAAGATTATAAACAAGTGAAAATATGACACATCAGATAGTGATGGGTGCTATGGACACTGTGCTGTGGGGAAGGGTTCTTTAATATATGGCAGTTGAAAAAGGCCTCATTGATAAAGTGATATTTGAACAGTGATCTGAAAGAAATGAGATAGTCATGGAACTTTCTGGAAGAGATTTCTCTCAGTGCAAGGTCTTCAAGGCATGAAGTTACGAAGCCTGAGTGAGGAAACAATATGCCTGGAGCAGAGTGAGAAACAGGGAGAAGAGAAAGAGATTGAATCAGAGAAGTGACAAGGTCTTATAGAGACCATGAGAAGGATTCTGGCTTTTACTTTAAGTGAAATGGGAAACTGCTTCACTGAAGAGTTTCAAGTATGTAATGTTTTTAAATGAAGAAGACAACAAACTAGAAGATACCTTTATTTTAGAAGAATAGAGCTTGAGATAACATAGATACCACATTCTATCCTCAAAACTGCACTTCACCGTCGTTTTGTTCCCACTGGTCAGTGACTCCTCAGACCTAATCCTATCAGCTTCTTGGTTTTTATTTGAATATCCCAGTTTCTGCCATCCTAACAATCTGGCTTTTAAAGTCATTATAAAGGAATTCCCCATCTAGCCTTTACCATAATATTCCACAAACTTCAAAATAAAGGCTGAGTTCCTTGGAGGGATACAAAATAATGTTGCATTTAAGGAGAGACAAGAGGCTGAGAAATAATAACTTAATACTAAGAGAGAAACGCATGTAATTTGGCTGAGATGATTTCCCTGGGAAGAGTGCCCACTTGATATTAGAGTGTCTCATTGGAGGGAACTGTAGCACGAGAAGCACCATGAAAGCTTCTTATAGCTACATTCCACATTCCACTGTGCTGAAGAAGACACCAAGAGGCACTCGTCCCTTGCAAGAGTTCATTTCAGTTCTTAAGGGCTGATCACAAATACTACACTAGGACTTGTCCAAGCTCAGGGACTCCAAGCAAACCTCGTAGCTAAAAGCCAAATGGGTATTGGAAAAAATGATGGCGGTGTTGAGGGAGGAAGAAGAGGGGAAGGGAGGAGAAGAAAAGAAAAAAAAAAAGAATATTTACTGTCCTAGGCAATACTCAGTGTGTGTTGTGAGGGGATGAAGGGAATCCCTCAACAAAACACTGGGAAACAGAGAGAAAATAACTCAGTTTAATTAACTAAGCATAGCCAGTAACACAACGAGGAATTCTAATTTGGCTTTAGAAACATTTTTAATGGAAGAATGAAAGAGGTTATTAGAGCTCTTATTTGCTGTTTGGTTCAATCCGGTCCTTTTCCTCATAAACTCTTCACCTAAAGCCTAGTTTGGGAAAATAACATGTATCTTTTAAAACATAAAAATCATCAAGCTCTATGTAGACATGAGAATGTTTTAAAATATCAGTTGTACAGCCAGAATTCAAAGGGTCGCTAACATACAAACAATCACATTTTTAATAAACGCATTTCCGTCTCTAGCAGCTGACCACATCAAGACCCTCCTCCCACCCCAGCCTTCCCCCTCCCATCCCCGGCCTTCCCCCTCCCCCACCCCCGGCCTTCCCCCTCCCCCACCCCCGGCCTTCCCCCTCCCCCACCCCCGGCCTTCCCCCTCCCGCCCCCGGCCTTCCCCCTCCCCCACCCCCGGCCTTCCCCCTCCCACCCCCGGCCTTCCCCCTCCCCCACCCCCGGCCTTCCCCCTCCCCCACCCCCGGCCTTCCCCCTCCCCCACCCCCGGCCTTCCCCCTCCCACCCCCGGCCTTCCCCCTCCCCAACCCCCGGCCTTCCCCCTCCCCAACCCCCGGCCTTCCCCCTCCCACCCCCAGCCTTCCCCCTCCCACCCCACACACACAATCCATACCGCACTCCTTTCACTCGGCTATCATTATGACCAGCTGCGCCTTCAATGATAGAAGGTTGACCGACCAACCATCCCAGTTTGCCTGGCACTCAGGTGTGTATTTGGGATACAAGACTCTCCACAGAATATTGAGAGGCCTATCCTTAGGGGCAGTAGGGTAGAGAAGTTCTTCCAGAACTTTCATGTGCATAAGAATCACCCAAGGACCTTGATAAAATGCAGATTCTGATTCAGAAGGTCTGAGGTGGGCTCTAAGATTGTTCATGTCTAGCAGACCCCCAGAGTGAGCCACGCTTTGCACGGCACTGGTTTAGTGGATGGCGCTGGTTTAGTGGACGGCGCCGGTTTAGTGGACCTACACGGGGCTTTGGAAGCACCTGGGATGGCACCCTAGCGGCAGCGCTTCCCAGATGTTATTCTCACTTTCCTGATTCACTTCATCCTACTGCCCTTGAGGATGCAATCACTTCCCACCAGGGCCCACTTCAAAACTGGGGATTATAATTTAACAAGATTTGGGTAGTGACACAGATTCAGACTATATTCAGAATGCCAAGAGTTCGGCCAGCAAACATTTGATAAGATTAGTATAGACAGAAGGAAGCCAGATGCTACAATTCATCAGGACAATGGAAGAGACCCAGAAGGCATTTCTGAGACCTTTGTGGCTGCCACATCTATCACAGGCCCAGTGATTCAGGGTCTTCAAGGCACAGTGATTTCAAAGAGGAGCCCACATCGCCCCTGGGATCACGAGGCTCATTCCCCAGGGTCTCCTGAAGTTTCTTCTCCACACATTCAGGAGGAGTTCCTTGGCCACCCCAATTATGGCTCATGTGGGCCAGGTTTAGCTCAGGCTAATCCTTTAGAAGGCACAAGCATTAAGCCTTGGTGACATCTACACAGTGCCAACTCTGCAGCTGTGCAGACTGCAAGAGCTGGGGAGGTGTGGCCACCTCCACCTAGATTTCAAATTGATATCTCAGAGAGCCTAAAGGCATAGGAAGAGAACTGCCAGGGGAGCAGGACTGCAACAGAGAGCCCCCAGTAGGGAAAGGCTTAGTGGAGTCATGGAGGACAGGGTATCCTGTAGAGCTCACAGTGCGTTACCCCAGCCTGGGAGAGCCACAGGCACCAGACTAAAACCTGAGAGCTGTGGCATAAGCTGTGCCCAGAAAAGCTATGGGGGTGACGCTGCCCAGAGCCTTGGGGGCCCAACCCTCGTACCAGGGTGTCTAGAAGACAAAATACAGAGTCAAAGAAGATTACTCTCAAGCCTTGAGGTTGCCTTGTTGGGTTCTGAATTTTGTCGGGACCCATCAATCCTTTCTTCTTTCCTCTTTCTCCTTTCTGAAATGGAAATGTCTCTCCCATGCCTGTCTTAACTATTGTATTTTAGAAGCATGTGACTTGTTTGATTTCATGGGCTCACGGTTGAAGAGAAATTTGCCTCAGGATGAATTATACCTTGAGTTTCACACATATCTGATCGTATAAAATGTAACTGAGACTTTGGACTTGAACTTTAAAGTTGATGCTGTAATAAGTTAACATTTTTGGGGCTATTGAGATGGAATGAACATATTTTGTAAGAGAGAAAAGGCCAAGAATGGAATGCTATGGTTTAAATGTTTGTGTCCCCTTCAAAATCTATGTGGAAACTTAATCACTTAATCCAAGTGCCACATAATTAAGAAGTGGGACCTTTAGAAAATGATTAGACCTTGAGGGCTTTGCCCTCATAAATGGGATTAGTGCTTTATAACAGGGCAGCAGGGAACTAGCTAGGAGTCTTTTCCTTCTACTCCTCCACGATTTGCGAACACAGCATTCATCCCCTCTGGAGGACATAGCAACAGGGCACCCTGAAAACCATAAATAAAATTCTAAGCTCCCTAACTTACTGAAGAGTTGGCCAAGGGGATCCCCAAGAAACCTGAAAAACTGGTTCAATCCATGACCGGAAGTGGGGATTGGACATGCCTCATTATTTCCTCCTCCTTTTGGAGTTTAGGCACAACTGACTAGCATTAACTTTAAAATGGAGATCTTCAGACTAACAAAGCAGACTCTTTGTGGCATAAATCTATGAAATTCCAGCTTGACTCTTGTATAGCATCTCATGACAGGTAGTGGGCCCTGAAGTAAATCAAAGTATTTTACCCTAAAATGTATTCCTTTGACATATTTTGAAATGGATCTGCAAAGCTGTCTCTTATGAGAGAAATTTGCATTCTGTAGAGAATCGCCTCCTCTTACTAGGTCCTTTCCAGAGTCTGGCACCTTTTAAGGTTCAGTAAGAGACGTTTACTATCTATTCTCTCTGGAGCCTGCAACCTCAAGCTTTCCTGTACGTGACAACAACCTTGCTTTCCACAACTCCCTCTTTTCTCAACTCAAGCATTTGTTTATGCTGACTTCAAACAATTCAGGCAAAGTTTGGCACTTTCAACCAGCTGCAAACCACCTGTGACCCGGAAGGCCTCACTTTGAGAAGTCCTATCTTTCCTGGCTGAACCAATGTATACCACGCATATATCGATTTGTATCTTGGCCCATACTTCTCTCCCCCTAAAATGTATAAAACCAAAGTATAACCCGATCACATTGGGCTCATCTTCTCAAGACCTCCTGAGGACGTGTCACAGGTCATGGTTCTTAACCTTGCAAAACAAACCTCCAAATTGATTGATTCCTGTCCAAACGCTCTTTGGTTTACATCTCCCTTGGAAGCAGGCAGCAAGTCCTTAACAGACGCCAAAACTGCCAGCACTTTGATCTTTGGGTTTTCAACCAAAATAATTTCATAGTTATTTCTCCTAACTGTGAGAAGTAAATTTCTGTTACTTACAAATGACCCAGTCTACGATATTTATTATAACAGCAGAAACAACTAAGACGCCCGCCCACACCTACTCACATCCACACACCGACTCTTCTTCACTTCATTGTCTCCCAAGCACTTATTAACATTTAAAATGTTTTATTTATTTATTTTCTTTCTGTTTGCCTTTCCCTCCTGGAGCATAAATTCTGGGAGGTCAGGGATTTTGTTTATATGTTCACTCTTCTAGCCCCAATACCTACTAGAGATTCTGACACATGGTAGGCCCTCAATAAATATTAATAGATAAATATTATAAATGTTTTGCTCTATTAAGACCTTCTATATAAGAAGATGACCATAGTTAGCCAGATTGAGACACATATTAACCACAAAAAAAATGTATCTGACTTCTATTCCCTTTACAATTTTTTTTGTAGCACTTACGACCTGAGCTTAAATAATTCCAATGCCTAGGTAGGTGTCTATACATTTTCAGATGTGTACATGGGCACAAATGCACACACATACACAGACGGTTAATACAGACCACAGGAAATATGCACTATAAATGTTTCTTCTGTGGCTGAGTGAATTCTTCATGAGCCCTGAAATGCAGCATGGTGCCAATTGCCTTAGCAGAAAGCAGGAGAAAACTTGTCTTGGAAAGAAAGAGAGTGGTGATTTCTGGATAAAGCAGAAAGATAGAGGTGTCTAAAAGGCTTCTTGGCTGTTTCGCGATGGCCTTAATTTAGTGTTAATGGTTTAATTTCCAGGTTGTACCTCCTCCCTCCTAAAACAGCACTTAGTGTAATTGATGTCAAGTTAATCACTGTGCTGCCAAGAGAAGTGTCCATGGGGTAGGAACCACATGCTGCTCTACCTGTGCTTAAAGAGGAAAATGTCACGCATCTCTGAAGAAACAATGTGGACTGAAAAATAGCGCCAAGTCTCACACAAGATCTTTGTGAGGAGTAAAGCATGAGCACAAAATGAGAGTAAACCTTATCATTATTCAAGAATTAAAATGGTGATTAAGGTGATTACCTTTATCTTCTTTATTTTTAAGTAGTTTGCAAAATTTTAACAATAGGTATGCCTTATTGTATAATTATTGACAACATGGTGTTATGTAAAACAAAGTATGTTATATGAAGATATTCTCAATTTTAGTTGGAGCTGTAAAGAACTATAAGACCATGCAGTGAATCTGAATAGCGGGATTATTGCTAAACTTTATCTATTCTCCTTTGCTTCTTATTATCTTCTAAATTGTAAGCAGCGATTGTATGCTACCTTCGTAATTTAAAAATAAAGTTGGTCAATTTTCTAAAAATTGTTACCAGCTTCTATTTGCAATAACAAAGTATTTTGTCTGCATTGGGTTTATTTTAAATAAGTGTCATCTCTTTTTCTTGTGTCATACTAATAAGAAGAGAAAAATTTAATTTAGGGGAAATAAGAGGGTTTCTCTTAAAGTGTGTCACCTTTTAGAAGAAATCTTTCCATCCCACTGGTTCCTGTGATTTCTCCATCCCTAGTGGAGACAGGGCAAGCATGAAGCTTTGCACCCCGGGGTTACATCCTTTTGAGTCTAGGGCTAGAGCATACCTTCAAGATCAACCAACGGCATCTTCCTTCACAGCGGAGGAAACAGTTCCTGAGAGAGAATGAGATTTGTTCATGGTCACACAGTGTTGTGGACATTATAACAAAGCCAGGTCTAGAACCCCAGCAAGAACATGTGTCTCTCTTTTCTGTATGTTTATTCTGCTTATTCTTTGCATTCAAAAATAAAATAGGAAAAGAACTCCATGCACAGTGCCTTGTATATAGAATACTCAGTAAGTGAATAATTAATGAATAGGTAAATTAAATTAAAAATGTTGAACATCGATAATAACGACTTTACAAAGAAAAAGAGGCTCTGGAAGTAAGCATCGGCTCCTTTTTCTTATCTTAAGAAAAAGAAAGAAAACACAGAGAAAGAGCTACCTTAAAAGTAGAGAGTGTACCACTGTCTGTGGCACATGCTGGCAGTGGGTGCCCAGGACGGTCTCAGAGAGGCAGCAAATGCCTCTGATGACAGAAATGCATGGACAGACCCACTTATATCCTCCCCTGAGGGCCCAAAGAACTCAGAGGAAATATGAAAGTGTTTCTATATGTTCCTGGCAGGTCAAGAGAGAACTTGATTCGGTAGTCACAAGGGAGCTCCTCTAAGAAATTGACTGAAGCACCTGCAAAACCCAATGGGATGTTGCTTCAGTGAAAACCGAAGAAGCTGACACGTGACAAACTATAAGTAGCAAAGGGAGGTTTAAATACACCCTGGAGGACATAAAAGGAACAGAAAACATTTAGTCTTAAAAGTAGGGATGGTTTTAGAACCAATAACAACATTTTTAGGATTTAGTAAGACGTAGTAATAACAATACACAGGTTTCTTAAACGACAGATCTACATAAAATACAGGGCTTGCTTTTCTTCTATCATATTCAGACCAACTAAATTTTCCTGTTGCTTGGATTACTCTGCAAGGCACAGTCATTGCATTCAACCTTTCATGCAACTTGGGAAGCCACAGCATTCACAAAATATGGCAGCTGCCCTAGTTGACAGAAAATTCCATCATCCCCATTTCAAGATGCTCCAGCACCACACTTCATATTCATCCATCCAGAGATACCTTTCCTGAAGATTTTAAATGGTCTTTTTTTTCTTTTTTAGAGGCAGGGTCTTGCTCTGTTGCCCAGGCTGGAACATAGTTCCATGATCACAGCTTTCTGCAGCCTCAGACTCCCAGGCTTACATGATCCTCCTGCCTTCACATCTGGAGTAGCGAGGAGTGCGTCATCATACCTGGCTATTTATTTTACTCTTTCTTTCTTTTTTTTTTTTTTTTTTTTTTTGAGACGGAGTTTCGCTTTTGTTACCCAGCCTGGAGTGCAATGGCGTGATCTCGGCTCACTGCAACCTCTGCCTCCTGGGTTCAGGCAATTCTCCTGCCTCAGCCTCCTGAGTAGCTGGGATTACAGGCACGTGCCACCGTGCCCAGCTAATTTTTTGTATTTTTAGTAGAGACGGGGTTTCACCATGTTGACCAGGGTGGTCTCGATCTCTTGACCTCGTGATCCACCTGCCTCGGCCTCCCTGGGATTACAGGCTTGATATTTTACTCTTTTTTAGAAGCTGGAAAGGTAAGGATATAAATTTTCCCCTGGAGCCCCCAGAACAAATGCAGCTCCACTGATGCCTTAATTTTGGCCCCGTGAGAGCCATCTCAGACTTCCGCACAGCCGTAAGATCCTAAATTTGTTTTGTTTTAATCCACTAAATTTGTAGCAATTTGTTATAGCAGCAATTGAAAACTACTACATAATCTAATTGAAAAGAAATATTTGAGAGTTACTCATCAATTCATTCCTCACTCTTCCTTAAAGAGATGATTAAAAGATGGGAAAAGCCATCCCAGAGATTTCCAATATGGACTCTTCCACTAGACTCTTCCAACAAAACCACGCCCCAATGACCCACAAGAATGAGCACAAGAACCATGCCCACCTTTACTTTGGCCAGTGTGCATTTCACCAAGCTATACGTAATCACAGCAATCAGTTCTAAATTATAGAGAGTTTTGCTCTGAAAATCAGCTCTCTGGCCTCCTTTTTAACTCCAGATTATAACAAATTCAAATACCTCTGTAGCACATGAAACAAAGACATCGCCTAATGTGTAATTTGGGAGGGAATTTAATGATACATCTGTCTGTTTTGACAAAGCACAGCCTTGAAGTATCTATTTAAAATAAAATCAGCAGATTGGCAACAATTAAAAATGAAAGCCTATAAAAAGTTTAGGGAAAAAAGCATTAAAGTCTAATAGCTCTTGGTTTATGTGCCAGCACTATAGTAAATATTTCCAGCACCAAATTTCTCTACTGAAATCTTGGCATTAGCTACTGCAGAAAATACCACCATTAAACACACATACAAAATCCATCTTTTATGAAAAATAGGCAGTGAGTCCATCTGGGCTCCAGTAAGACTGAGAATGCCTAATAGTTTAAGATATTTTATTGGATGTTGCTAAGCATTATCTTCCAAACCAGGAAGGTAGTAGCAATGCTATTACTTTGTATAAAGTGCCTTGAAGCCTTTCTGTTCACTACACTGTTATTTTACCTGAGCAATTTACTAAGAAATTTTGGAAGTTTATGAGTTCAGGATATTTTTAATGATCTTGGAGATATGGTACATAGCCATAAAATGTATCTATATCTTTTCTCAAAAGCTTTAGAATAGTTACACTTTAAAACAATCTGCAATGATGAGACAGATACTACAAAATGAACTTCTAAGTCAAGTTAGTTATAAAATTGCAGGAATTGTCAGTGACTGAATGATACCTGTGAGAACTGTGGGGGCAAACGTTACTTCCTATGCAGCAGTCCCAGCCCTGGCACCTACTCTGCCAGCCTCTGGTACATGAATTATATCCCAATGACCGATGTCTGTTCCCTCCTGACGTTAATTTTGCCGTACTCTCTGGCTCTGATCATACTTTGCGTCTAGTTAGGTCTCCTGCTTCCTTTTCTCAAATTATCTTACTAAAATTTTTTGGGGGATTATATCTTATCTGGTGTCTACCTAGTGATATAAATTCTGTTGGCCAGGCGCAATGGCTCACGCCTGTAATCCCAGAATTTAGGGAAGCTGCGGTGGGCAGATCACGAGGTCAGGACATCAAGAACATCCTGGCCAACATGGTAAAACCCCATCTCTACTAAATATACGAAAATTAGCTGGGTGTGGTTGTGCACACCTGTAATCCCAGCTACTTGGGAGGCTGAGGCAGGAGAATCAATTGAACCCAGGAGGCGGAGATTACAGTGAGCTGAGATGGGACTGCTGTGCTCCAGCCTGGTGACAGAGTGAAACTCCATCTCAAAAAAAAAATTATCTTGCTCAAGTTCCTCATGCTATGGTGAAGGCTTAGCCACACTTAGTGGCTCTCCCAAGAATTACTAATGGAGGCTTCCTAAGAATTCTGGAGTTTTATGGAACTAATTAACTGTGTAAGTGGCTAGAGATGATTTGTGACACGGCATGGGACTGCAAATGTGGATATTTATTCTATTATCATAGCTACTTCCTAAGCATATAATTGTCCAGGCCTCTCCAAGGACAAAGTAGACGTAGAAGAGAAACTGATAAAGGAAAGATGTTTATTCTTTTAGTCAATATTTCTTGTATACCTACTATGTTCCATGGCTTGTGCCAAGTATTGGAAATACAATGAAGGATAAGACAGACATGATCATGGCCCTTTTCTTCATAGTTAAAATAAATGCTACAGATCCAGCCATCATATATACATTCCAACATGTAGGGAGGGATAAAAAAAGTACATGTCTCTTCCCTTTAAGGGAGGAGTTGTTTACACTATCACTTAAATTCCATTGACCAAATTGGAATTTTCTTAGCTTTCTTGTAGGACAGTGCGAATATTATTACATATTTTAGCTGTGTGTCCAGCTCAAAATTAGTATTCTTGTTTCTATGAAAGGAATAATAGATCCTTGAATTCAACTAGAATACTCTGACACTGCATCTTTATTTCTTTTGCATTCAATAGCATGTAACCTAACTATAAGCATAGGAAATATTTTGTTTGTATGATGATCAAATGTGACAAAACAGCTTTGCAATCTGTAAAGTGTCACATAAGTGTAGAATATTATTACTGAAGATAAAAATCTATTCGCTGTTAATTCAGAAAATTGGTACTTTCAACATCCAGTGTCTGAAAGTATATAGTAGGAAAAGACCAGGATCAATTACATTATATATAGACCTCTTCTTTGCTAAATTAATAATTATTTCAATCTCAGATTTATTTGGTTGCTAATATTGTTATTCTTATTAACATTGTCTTTTAAATATTTAATGTTTTCAATGAAGATCATCTGTTCTCAGGGATTTCCATCTAGAATACACCACATACATTTCTTATTTGTTAAAATGAGTCAGGTATAAATTCACTCATTCACTCATCCGACATATGTCTACTGAATGCCTACGTTGTGGCAAGTTTTAGATCCCAGACGATAGACCATTCAATATTTAAACAATTCTGCGATGGTTACTTTCAGGTGTCAACTTGAATAATGAAATACCTAGAGAAACGGTAAAGCATTAATTCTGGGTGTCTCCTGGAGGGTGTTACCAGGGGAAACTGGCATGAGAGTCAGTAGATTGAGGGAAGATCTGTCTTCAGTGTGGGCAGGCGACATCCAACTGGCTGGGGCCAGGATGAAACAAAGGCAGGGAAAAGGATTTCCTCTCCCTCCCTGAGCTGCGACACACAATTCTATTTCTGCCTTTGGACATCAGGTCCCCCAGCTCTTCAGCCTTGGGACTCCAGGACTTACCATCGTCAATCCTAACTCCCTCTAACCAGGCTTTCAGACCTTCAGCCTCAGACTGAGAATTATACCATTGGTTTCCCTGGTTCTCAAGCTTTTGAACTTGGACTGAGCCACTTGACCAGCATCCCAGGGTCTCCAGTTTGCATAAGGCCTGTTGGGGGACTTCTCCACAATCGCACAAGCCAATTCCCCTAACAAATGTCTTTTCATGTATATATATATACATGAGCTACATATATCTTACTGGTTCTATCTTTCTAAAAATGCTGACTAATACACATGCTTTTATATTTTAGGGGGAGAAGAGAGGAAAACATCGAAAAGATAACCTTTCTTTTTCTTGCTTTTCAATGTGTGTGTGTGATACGAAAACAGAAACAGAAAACCACTTAATGCCTCTTCTATAATGATAAGACAAGCACAGCAATAGTAAAAGTAAAGATGGTACCCAGGACAAGCAAAGTTTGTAGCATTGAATGAACAAGTTCCACAAGTCACTACTTTATGGTAAGAACAGTAAAAACAGTATAACAAGAGAGAATGTTGATAAATGTTAATTAAAGAAATAAGTGGCTGGGTGCGGTGGCTCCCGCCTATAATCCCAGCACTTTGGGAGGCTGAGGCGGGTGGATCATGAGGTCAAGAGATCGAGACCATCCTGGTCAACATGGTGAAACCCCATCTCTACTAAAAATACAAAAAATTAGCTGGGCATGGTGGCGCGTGCCTGTAGTCCCAGCTACTCAGGAGGCTGAGGCAGGAGAATTGCCTGAACCCAGGAGGTGGAGGTTGCGGTGAGCTGAGATCGCGCCATTGCACTCCAGCCTGGGTAACAAGAGCGAAACTCCGTCTCAACGTCTCAAGAAAAAAAAAAAGAAAAGAAATACACTCCCCCGCCCCACCCTATCACATCCCATCATAGCAAATGGTAATAGTGCAGAATGTTTTGCTGATGTGGGCGTGATTTGGAATCAGACAGACGGAAGGAAGGGCAGTGGCTTTTATTGTTCTTTGACATCTCAGCCAATTAAAAAGCTCATTGACTAAGTGAACAGAGGCGGGGCCCCCCAACACAGAACGGATAAGGCATCGTCAAGTTGGATTTGAATGGGAATTTATTTATCCATCCAGTCATTGTGCTACTAGGGCTAGAGATAAATAACAGACATAATCCCTGTTCGCAAGTAGTTTCTAGTCTAGAAACATAGATATTAAGGAAGAACAAATATGTATATATTTGTGTATGTGAATATATTTAGAGAATTTTTATATTATTTATAAATATATATTCATAAATTATGTACAGTTCTGTGAAAGAAAAGACAGCAATGAGGCATTATAACATGTGGTTCTTAGTTAAACTGGGATAGAGGGTGGTCAGTGGAAACCTTTCTAAGAAAGAGACCTCTAGGCACAGATAAAGATAAATAGATGTTGATGGGAGAAGAGTGCGTCACTTCTGGGAAAGCAATAAACATTAGAGGTCACTGCTGAGAAAATAAATTTTGAGACCAAAGTCACTTAAAAACTCACAATGTGTCCGTATTGCAGATGATGCATTTGAATTATATATTGTAGAGCATTTTCCATTAGTTCTGTTTAATATGTCCCTAGCACTGGCGTGCTGGAGCCAGCTCATACGGACTCACCAGAACCTATTCTACGTGTCCTTTCCAAAATCTGCATTCAGTGGCATCAAAATGGTAACAGGAAATTGGCAATAGCAGGAGTATTTACATTATGGAAATAATTGTAAAATTGGCAAATGTGACAAATCAGGGCTTCCCCGACCCCCGCCAAGATAGCTAGTTGTAAAACAGTTATGCCAGGATGGCCAAGTAAGGAACCTGGAGAGAGGCGATAAAAAGCAATAATTAAATTAAATAATTCAATTAATAAGTTAATATAATATTTTTATATTTCCATAGTGGTTTAACGTCTTTATAGAGAAAGCATCAAGGTTATTTTGTGAATAAAATATGATAATCGGACATTCAATTTGCTGTATCTTTAGTAAATTGATTAATAAAAATGATTCTAGAATATACTTATATCTGATAATATCACTTCTAAAGAGAAAGTTGGTAATTTTTGAAAATGACAGTGTGTTTTATTGATTCATGCCGCCTTTTATCTATTCAACTCGAATCATTCAAAAACTATTTTCTAATTACTAATTTTTGTGTCTGGTTCTGTGAAGGAAATACAAAAGGAAATAATAATCCCAGGATGCAGAGTTTTCAAATTCATTGGAATTAAACTTTAAAATAAAAAAATATTTAAATGTTAAAAGGTCACACTTGTGAAGGAATAGCTCAAATATTATGAAATATAAGCTAGAACTGAGGACAGATAAAAGTAATGAGGGAAGGATAACCTCCCTGAGAACTTAAATTAAGCTACGTCATCAGACATGTGTGGAATTTCATTTTATTATAAAAACAATATTGCATATTGCTGGTAGAAGTGTAAAATAATGCCGCTATTCTGGAAGAGTATGGAAGCTTCTTACAAAACTAAATATGTGCTTCCCATAAAACCTTGCAATGGGGCCGGGCGCGGTGGCTCACGCCTGTAATCCCAGCACTTTGGGAGGCTGAGGCGGGTGGATCACAAGGTCAAGAGATCGAGACTATCCTGTTCAACATGGTGAAACCCCGTCTCTACTAAAAATACAAAAAATTAGCTGGGCGTGGTGGCGCGTGCCTGTAATCCCAGCTACTCAGGAGGCTGAGGAAGGAGAATTGCCTGAACCCAGAGGCAGAGGTTGGGTGAGCCGAGATCACGCCATTGCACTCCAGCCTGGGTAACAAGAGCTAAACTCCGTCTCAAAAAAAAAAACCTAGCAATGGTGTCTTAGGGCATTTGTTACTGAGAAAGAAAATTTATGTTTAACCCCATATTCATACACAATTATTTGTAGCAGCTTTATTCATAAGAGTCCAAATCTGGAAATGAACCACAGTTTGTTTAATCATTTACCCTTCAGTAGAGGGAATGATTAAACAAACTGCAGATCTATACCGGGGAATACAAGTCGGTTAGATCTCAAGGGAATTATGCTGAATTTAAAGAGCCAGTATCAAAATATTACATATTATGTGATTCCATTTATATTGCATTCACAAAATGGCCAAAGCATAGAGATAGAGAACAGATTAGTGGTTGTCAGGGGTTAGAGACTGGGGAGAAGGAGGGAAGTGGCTGTAGCTGTAGAAAGGTAGCCTGAGGAATCCATATGAAGAACTGCTTTGGGTTTGACTGTGGGAGTGATCACAGGAATCCATTCATGTGATAAAACTGTATCACACTAAATACATAAACACACAAATGAGTACAAGTAAAACTGGTGAAATCTGAATTAGGTTCATGAATTGTATCAATGTCAATTTTTTGTGATATTGTACTATAGTTTTTCAAGATATTACTACTGGGGAAAACTGCATAAAAGATATACCTTCTATCTTGTTTCCTCCAACTGCCTGTGAATCTATAGTTATCTCAAAATGAAATGCTTATTAGAACACCATAACAGAATAGTAGGTAGAAAAGAGAAAATAATTTTTATAATGCCATCACACTGTGAAAACTATATGCCATTCCTTTTAGACTTATGATAGTAGTCAGATTAACACAAAGAATGAGAGGGAGATTATTAGAATACCCAAATAATAATGTGCTATTTTAATAAGAAAAAATGTCAGTGTTATTTATTATCCACAAACATAGACTATAAGAAGAAAACAGTGCAGAACCACAGTACACTAATGCGGTTCTGTATGTGTCCTACCCACTGTGATCAGCATGTCATACTACAACCGTGCAGAACCACAGTACATTAATGCGGTCCTGTATGTGTCCTACCCACTGTGATCAGCCTGTCATACCACAACAGTGCAGATCCACAGTACAGTAATGCGGTCCTGTATGTGTCCTACCCACTGTGATCAGCATGTCATACTACAACAGTGCAGATCCGCAGTACACTAATGCGGTCCTGTATGTGTCCTACCCACTGTGATCAGCATGTCATACCACAACAGTGCAGAACTACAGTACACTAATGCGGTCCTGTATGTGTCCTACCCACTGTGATCAGCATGTCATACTGCAACAGTGCAGAACTACAGTACACTAATGCGGTCCTGTATGTGTCCTACCCACTGTGATCAGCATGTCATACTACAACAGTGCAGAACTACAGTACACTAATGCGGTCCTGTATGTGTCCTACCCACTGTGATCAGCATGTCATACTACAACAGTGCAGAACTACAGTACACTAATGCGGTCCTGTATGTGTCCTACCCACTGTGATCAGCATGTCATACTACAACAGTGCAGAACTACAGTACACTAATGTGGTCCTGTATGTGTCCTACCCACTGTGATCAGCATGTCATACTACAACAGTGCAGATCCACAGTACAGTAATGCGGTCCTGTATGTGTCCTACCCACTGTGATCAGCATGTCATACTACAACAGTGCAGAACTACAGTACAGTAATGCGGTCCTGTATGTGTCCTACCCACTGTGATCAGCATGTCATACTACAACAGTGCAGAACTACAGTACAGTAATGCGGTCCTGTATGTGTCCTACCCACTGTGATCAGCATGTCATACTACAACAGTGCAGAACTACAGTACACTAATGCGGTCCTGTATGTGTCCTACCCACTGTGATCAGCATGTCATACTACAACAGTGCAGAACTACAGTACAGTAACGCGGTCCTGTATGTGTCCTACCCACTGTGATCAGCATGTCATACTACAACAGTGCAGAACTACAGTACACTAATGCGGTCCTGTATGTGTCCTACCCACTGTGATCAGCATGTCATATTACAACAGTGCAGATCCACAGTACACTAATGCGGTCCTGTATGTGTCCTACCCACTGTGATCAGCATGTCATACTACAACAGTGCAGAACTACAGTACACTAATGCGGTCCTGTATGTGTCCTACCCACTGTGATCAGCATGTCATACTACAACAGTGCAGAACTACAGTACACTAATGCGGTCCTGTATGTGTCCTACCCACTGTGATCAGCATGTCATACTACAACAGTGCAGATCCGCAGTACACTAATGCGGTCCTGTATGTGTCCTACCCACTGTGATCAGCATGTCATACTACAACAGTGCAGAACTACAGTACACTAATGCGGTCCTGTATGTGTCCTACCCACTGTGATCAGCATGTCATACTACAACAGTGCAGATCCACAGTACAGTAATGCGGTCCTGTATGTGTCCTACCCACTGTGATCAGCATGTCATACTACAACAGTGCAGAACTACAGTACAGTAATGCGGTCCTGTATGTGTCCTACCCACTGTGATCAGCATGTCATACTACAACAGTGCAGAACTACAGTACAGTAATGCGGTCCTGTATGTGTCCTACCCACTGTGATCAGCATGTCATACTACAACAGTGCAGATCCACAGTACAGTAATGCGGTCCTGTATGTGTCCTACCCACTGTGATCAGCATGTCATACTACAACAGTGCAGATCCACAGTACAGTAATGCGGTCCTGTATGTGTCCTACCCACTGTGATCAGCATGTCATACTACAACAGTGCAGATCCACAGTACAGTAATGCGGTCCTGTATGTGTCCTACCCACTGTGATCAGCATGTCATACTACAACAGTGCAGAACTACAGTACACTAATGCGGTCCTGTATGTGTCCTACCCACTGTGATCAGCATGTCATACTACAACAGTGCAGAACTACAGTACACTAATGCGGTCCTGTATGTGTCCTACCCACTGTGATCAGCATGTCATACTACAATAGTGCAGATCCACAGTGCAGTAATGCGGTCCTGTATGTGTCCTACCCACTGTGACCAGCATGTCATACTACAACAGTGCAGATCCACAGTACAGTAATGCGGTCCTGTATGTGTCCTACCCACTGTGACCAGCATGTCATACTACAACAGTGCAGATCCACAGTACAGTAATGCGGTCCTGTATGTGTCCTACCCACTGTGACCAGCATGTCATACTACAACAGTGCAGATCCACAGTACAGTAATGCGGTCCTGTATGTGTCCTACCCACTGTGATCAGCATGTCATACTACAACAGTGCAGATCCACAGTACACTAATGCGGTCCTGTATGTGTCCTACCCACTGTGATCAGCATGTCATACTACAACAGTGCAGAACTACAGTACACTAATGCGGTTCTGTATGTGTCCTACCCACTGTGATCAGCATGTCATACCACAACAGTGCAGATCCACAGTACACTAATGCGGTCCTGTATGTGTCCTACCCACTGTGATCAGCATGTCATACCACAACAGTGCAGATCCACAGTACACTAATGCGGTCCTGTATCTGTCCTACCCACTGTGATCAGCATGTCATACCACAACAGTGCAGATCCACAGTACACTAATGCGGTCCTGTATCTGTCCTACCCACTGTGATCAGCATGTCATACCACAACAGTGCAGATCCACAGTACACTAATGCGGTCCTGTATCTGTCCTACCCACTGTGATCAGCATGTCATACTACAACAGTGCAGATCCACAGTACAGTAATGCGGTTCTGTATGTGTCCTACCCACTGTGATCAGCATGTCATACCACAACAGTGCAGATCCGCAGTACAGTAATGTGGTTCTGTACATGTGTCCTAGCCCACTGTGCTCAGCATGTCATACCACAACAGTGCAGATCCGCAGTACACTAATGTGGTTCTGTACATGTGTCCTAGCCCACTGTGATCAGCATGTCATACCACAACAGTGCAGATCCGCAGTACACTAATGTGGTTCTGTACATGTGTCCTAGCCCACTGTGATCAGCATGTCATACTACAACAGTGCAGATCCACAGTACAGTAATGCGGTTCTGTATGTGTCCTACCCACTGTGATCAGCATGTCATACCACAACAGTGCAGATCCGCAGTACAGTAATGTGGTTCTGTACATGTGTCCTAGCCCACTGTGCTCAGCATGTCATACCACAACAGTGCAGATCCGCAGTACACTAATGTGGTTCTGTACATGTGTCCTAGCCCACTGTGATCAGCATGTCATACCACAACAGTGCAGATCCGCAGTACACTAATGTGGTTCTGTACATGTGTCCTAGCCCACTGTGATCAGCATGTCATACTACAACAGTGCAGAACTACAGTACAGTAATGCAGTTCTGTACGTATGTCCTAGACCACTGTGATCAGCATGTCATACTACCTGCATCATTCTTGGCTCTCCTAAGAGATACAGTTTCAAGATTCATAGCTAGAACATCTGATTACCATTTAGAGAGAATGCCATACCACCTGACAGCTTCCTTCCCTACCTCTTGTTAATTTTAAAAGATACGTTGACAATCAGTACCTCTATAGTCGAGTCAATCCCAAAGTCTTGGCCTGCTGTTGTATTGGAATGTAAAATTTCAGGCACAAAATGGGAGTGAACCTTATTTTTTCAGATAAGGTACAAACCTATGCATTAATCTGTTTAGTTGTAAATCAGAATCGTGGGGATTGGATTTTTATATATAATACTCCCCTCCGTCCTCTCTCCGCCGCACATTCAAAACATATGCATGTTTTATGTTCTTCTTATAAATGAACATAGGAAATTATATAAAACTTACTGATAAAACCAAGCCATAAATTTGACATTTGAATGCCTTCGCCTGTGTAGCCCCAGGTAACATCCGAAAGTCACAATTTAATTTTAGACCTACAGTGAAAGGTTTATGAGTGTGTTATTCAAACAAACACATGTTGCTGTGAAATACCACCCTTGCCAGGCCATCTGTTTATCTGGGCAATTTCATTTAGTACAGAGATCTGACAGATAAATCAGCTGCTCTTTGGAATACTGGGAGACTGCAGAGAAGCCCAAAGTCTGTAATTCCGCTTCGGCTCATCATTGGCCAAGTCAGAAGTTATAATCAGAGTCAGTGGCAAGTGGCTGATTTGAAACAGCAGGCACTGATCTCTATTTCTGAAATCTCTATAGAAGATCCTTCAAGTTCAAGTAGACATAGAAGTCATAAGTGTGTCTCTGATGCTTGTATGACCCAACTAGGTATTATGTTGAGAATGTTAATTATAGTGTTTGTCCCTTCAGTTATTTTTTATGTGATTGTTTTCAAAATATGTTTATGGTCTTAGGGTAAAAGGAAGTAGTTAAGGTTAACTGACCATTATTGTGTTGTTTAATGAAGATGTCACAGCTAAATTTTACAAATATACCTTTGGAAAGCAAAATAAATTCAGATATTATTCATTTGCACTTTTTAGTGTAAAATAGTGAAATGAATACACATCTGAGATCAAACAGACACATATTTAAATATCCACTCTCTTTCTTGACTAGTCGTGTAGCCTTGGGAAAGTCACTTTACCTCTTTACACATCACCTCTCTGAATCTGTTTCCTCACTTGTAAAACAGCAGTAAGAAAAACCAGCACTCAAGGTTTCATGAGAAGGGACTGAAATGCACACTGAGTCGGTGCTCAATGAATGCCCACTAAGTGTTCACACTGAGATTTATCTGAGTAACAGAATGTTTTGTAATGTTGTAAGAATTGGCCTAACTGACTGACATACCATAGGTGCTCAATAAATGCTTGTTCTAGCCCTTTACTGAGATATTTTGGGGGTAACAGAGTGGAACCATTGAACAGGAACTACCATTGAATTCAAGGTGCGTATGTATACTAGTTAAGAGTGTAGATCCTGAGGCAAGACAGCCAAGCTGTAAATACCAGCTCTGCAACCTTTCATTTAGACTTGGACAAGTTATCTTATCTATCAGTCTCCTCATCTGTAAAGTCTGGATAATAATATCCTACCTACTCATAATAACTAAGTGACTTAATATAAACACCACAGTAAAGCAATCGCAGGTTTGTAGCAAACCTGGGTAAATAGTAATTCTCAGCATTATTATTACTGTGTATTGTTTAAAATATTTATTTCATGGCTCGTATCTATCACTAGTCAATTATTTTCGAAGACCTTATTTTGTTTCCTTTCCTATCAATCATTTAATAAAACTATTTTTTTCTACTGATTTATATTTTTTAATGCTTGGGTAATTCCAGCTCTCTTTCTTCCTTTCCTGCTTCATCAAATCTTCCTCGGTGATTACATTTCAAATGAGGGAACCAATGACCTTTATAAATCTCTCAGGAAGTAGAGTAGGCTCTGAGATTCTATTGAATGTCTGATTATTTTTTTCTGGTAAGCCTTAAGGCTTAATGTTCTCTAGGGCTCCTTCCTGCATTAAAATTCTGTCAGGAAATTCTTTTCCACTCTTGGAGATGATTAGGGAGAAGGAAACAAGTTTATCTAAATCTCCATGGGAAATAAATGATTAAAATGGAGCTAAGACATTGTTACCCCCTCCTCTTCTTTAATGGTGACTCCATTAATATACTTCAAGGCCATTCTGTCACAAAGGATTTAAAAAAGAAAAACTTATTTGGCTTTCCATTTTATAAAACAGCATATTTAATGGCACTAAATAAGAACTTCTAAAGCCTAGCATGACAGCAATGTTTTCCTTTGCAGTCAACAAGGTGGCACCTGTTCTCCATCAGCAGGACAAGTATTTACCTTGGGGGACAGATTTGCACCTTTTTCTGAACACACTCTGTCTCACTTTGGTTGCCTCAGGCTAGGAAAGTGGGCTTTCTCCATAGCCAGGGCACAAGGCACAGCTGCCAGCCTACACCATCATTAAGCCTCTGAGTTGGTTGCGACAGTCTGTGTTTTATCGACCAGTTCAAAAAAATTGTAAGCCAGAGGGAATTGGACGACAGCTCATCTCAGTACTCTGGCTGAGAACATCTTTATCTTCTAAAGTAAGGGACCAAGATAAGAAACTATCTTTAAAAGAACATCCCGAGACTCTTCCTTGCCAAAAAAAAATGCGAGTCCTCGGCCGGGTGCGGTGGCTCAAGCCTGTAATCCCAGCACTTTGGGAGGCCGAGGCGGGTGGATCACGAGGTCGAGAGATCGAGACCAACCTGGTCAACATGGTGAAACCCCGTCTCTACTAAAAATACAAAAAATAGCTGGGCACGGTGGTGCGTGCCTATAATCCCAGCTACTCAGGGAGGCTGAGGCAGGAGAATTGCCTGAACCCAGGAGGCGGAGGTTGTGGTGAGCCGAGATCGCGCCATTGCACTCCAGCCTGGGTAACAAGAGCGAAACTCCGTCTCAAAAAAAAAAAAAAAAAAAAAAATGCGAGTCCTCATCATCTTTCAGATCCTGAGTCATATCATATCCATGAAATATTTGACTCTTCCTGGAGTTCAAGAAAGAAGAGTTCATACTTCAAAGATTAAGATCTTAAAGATAAAGGTGACCTTATACAGAAGAGGGGGTACTTAGCCACCCAGTGTCGTTCAAGAGGCTCTGGGAAGCACCCTGAAATTTCTCCCTTCCTGCCTTCTCCCTCATTAGAATTGACTATTTAGATATTAGCTGCAAGTAATTTGTAATTTGAGATAAATTGTCTTTAGTTGAACTTTGAAAAAAAAATGAAACTGCCACTGATAAATAGGGGAGGACACACCTAATTAAAAAAAAATGCTTCCCGACTATACAGAGTGTTTTAAAAGCTTAGAAGTGAAAACACTAAAGCTCCTTCAGAAGTAAGGTTGGAGATGGCTGAAAGCTGCCAGCCTGCTAGTCCACAGGTGGTAAAGTAATTATGCACAGAGCTATCCAGGGGCAAGGGCATCGGAGGGAAGAGCTGCTGCCGAATTTAGGTTGGAGTAATTCAGCCCGGGTTGGGAGGGAATTCCAGGCCAGACCTCGTGGACTCTCCAGGGCTTTCTCAGGACAGTCAGCCATAAGTACAGCGCTACGAGAAACAGATGTGCTGGGACAGCTTGATTTCATGCTTTTTTTTTTTTTTCTTTTAACCCAAAAGAAGCATTTTACTAAATATAACTAAATATGATCTAATTTGTATATTTCAAAGCCTTTTCCAAGACAAGTTGAGGAAAAGTATCGTTATTCCACATGTTCTGGTTTGAGGTTAGGAAAATACAGCTTTTCTAGTAAAGAATGCATAATTCGGAGCTGAGCAACTCGGTTCCAAGGAAAGAGGACCGATGGTGGGCTGCAAGCTGAGGCCATTGTGGGAGTCCTGGGAGTACAGGATGCCTCACCTGACTAGAATGCGGGAGAGAGAAGGGCTCAAAGCTTGTCTGCAAGGCCTTCCAACCGGAGCAGGTCAGCTGCAGCAGGGAGGAAGGGAGGACCCTGGAGCAGTATTTGACACGATAGCCGCACTGTGGCTCAAAACACCAAAGCACACGTGCACACAACGCTTAAGGCGTCTGAGGGTCGCCTCCGTTCTTAAGGACCTGACTCCTCCATCCAACTATTCATTGTCTTACTCTTCACACAGAAGACTCCAGGACAGTTTTTCTAGGATTTTACTTAAAGTTTGTTTCAGGGAAAATGAAATAAGTTTAAAATAGAAGACACTTTTTGTTCTTGAAGTTCAAAATTACTTTCTGTCTTCCTGTTATGTATTGAGTTTATTTGCACTTCTTTCTTTGAGAAGCTCCACAGTTTATGGCAACATTTTCACATCCAGAGAGGGAAGACCTGACATAGTGAGCCTACTCTGCATACCTTTCTCTGGAACTTTGGCAAGAATCAAGAGGGTATGATGTTCAAAGTTAGCTGTTCAGTTTAAGCTCTAGAAATCTTATTAAACAGGTGTGTTAGTCTGTTCTCACACTACTGTAAGGACATACCTGAGACTGGGTAATTCACAAAGAGGTTTAATTGACTCAGTTTCCTGCATGGCTGGGGAAGCCTCAGGAAACTTACAATCATGGCAGAAGGGAAAGCAAACATGTCCTGCTTCACACGATGGCAGAAAGGAGAAGTGCTGAGCAAAAGTGGGGAACCCCCTTTACAACATCAGATCTTGTGAGAACTCACTATCACAAGAACAGCAGCATGATGTAATTACTCCCACTGGATCCCTCTCATGACATGTGGGGATTATGGGATCTATAATTCAATATGAGATTTGGGTGGGGACACAGCCAAGCTGTATCAGTGGGTTGATCTCAACAAAGGAAATTTTATGCCACCATGATTGTCATACTGAATCCCTTGATAGTTTCCCTTGGATATAAAAAAAATAAGAGTTACATACATAAGCTAAGAAGCTGAAAGGTTGTAATTTCTCAAGCAATGTAATAAGAAAACTCACTGGGAAATGAACATTACTATTTTACTTGACTGTTTCTCTTATCAACTGCTCGAGAATCTGTGACTCAACAGCTCCCATAGCTAAAAATGCTTACATTGAATTCAAAATCTAACTACCTATGTGTTTTTTATTCTATTTTTGAGGTTATAAAAGTAATACATGCTTATTCTAGAAAATCTGAGAAAACATAGAAACATAAAAATAAAATAAAAATCTATTCTAGCCCAATAGAGGGGTGCTGTTAACATTTTAATGTAGTTACTTCAGCCTTAATTATAGAATTAACAAACACATGAACACACGGTACCACTGTGGACATAACCAATGTCACAGAATATAGCATTTTGAATTTTCTGTTTTCACTTAATATTATTAACATTTCCCATGCTTTAAAATATTATTTGAAAACATTTCAATGGCTGCATAATGTTCCATAGTATAAATGTATATATTACATATTAACTTTTTTCCTATTGAGTTTTTGTATTGTTTCTCAATATTTACTATTTTAAATGATACAGGAACATTGGATTGTTTTACTATATTTTTAGGGTAGGTTGTTAAGTGGGAAATTATTGGGTCAGAGTGTATGGGCTTTTTAGAAAGATGTATTAGTTTATAATCCTAGAAGCAGTGTATGAGAGTTTTTATTATCCCATTTTCAATACTGAATATTATAATTTAAAAATTCTTTATTACTACAAGGAATGAAAAATGGACACTTATTTTTTAAAGCTTTCTATTTTTAAAGAGTTTTCCTTTTCATAGAGAAAAGAGTATAACTGAGTGTATAGCATATTTTCTTCAAACCATGTATAATAGGCCTACCCATAGGGCTTCCCTTAGATATCATAAATTGAACCATTTGGTAGTGACTATGGTACTCTTAGCGCAAAGCACACCCTCGGAGTTTCAAGAGAAACCTACCAGACTCTGAGGGGATGCTTTGCAGAATCAGCGCATCAGAGCATCAGCTGCAAAAAAGAGAGGAAGGAGGGGCAGTTCTCGAGCCTGGGCATCACCATGGAAAGGGCAGGCTGTAGTCAGAACTGCTACTCCAGCATGAGGACTTTGGACACTGGGAAGGAAGATGCTGGAAGATAGAAAACAGTCTTAGATGATGTGGAAGGAATTGAAACACTGTTTAGTGGCTCATTTTGCTGGAGATGTTCCTATTGAGAAGAAAGCTTACCAAGTTTGTTGAAGCAGAAATCATTAAACACTCACATAGCAGAGGGTGTCAGAGTAAGGTGCTTGCTGGAAATGAAACAGGTCGGACCTACTCATCTGGTGAGCCGCCTCTTGTCAAGCAGCGGATGGTAGAAAGATGTCCGTTGAGGAAGGCACAGTATGCCATGTGGAGGATAAGGTGGTGGCTCTTACCCAAGCAGACAGCACTTAGCCGGGATGAGTATCTTCAGTGATCACTGATGGGTGTACTCTCATAGGGCATGGAGAGCTAAATACACTGTCTGCCCAAATATGAGTCTAGGTCAGGGTGTTTCAACATGCAAAAGCAGACTCTGAGCCCTTGGTGTAGCTCACAAGAAGGACCAGCAAGGGTAAGGGGACACTGGATAACTTGAAGATTTAGACAAGCTATCAGGTCAAGCCCTTGGGTCTGGGACATCCAAACAGTAGGCCAGTTACTAGGGTTCATGGCAAGTTACAGGCTGGCTGAGGATATCCTCAAGACCTGTGACACTGACTCAACACATTCTACCACCAAGGCCTGAGACTGGGCCCAGAGCCTGCCAACAGGTGAGGGATGAGAGGGCTCAGCTATGGCACCTGAGAAGACTGAGATAGCAAGACTTAGGACTAAGATTGAATTGGCAGGGTGCCAGGAATGTCATCAGAGAAAACAAGGAAGCTGCTCTCAAGGACACCCCAGATGAAACTCAGAATATCTCATTTCATTGTCACCCTTCAAGCTCATGAAGAACTGGAAACTTCAAATGATACATTACAATACATTTATGAGTAAAAAAGATAGGTATTAGAAGAGCTCTAGGAGGTACTGAGCAAAAAGTGCAACTATTTAGTAGACAAAGAGGAATAAAATGAGCAGCCAAAGTGAAGTGTGCATTAATACCAGCAAGGGGGTATTACAAGCAGGAGGAGGATTTGTAGGGACACATTTTTTTTTTAAGTCTGCTTATAAATCAAGAGCATGAGATTAATGATGACTTTAAAATGGCTAAGGTATTGAGCTGATTTCCTTAACCTGTCTTTAATAAGAGAAATGGAACCAAGCAGCCGTTTCAATTAGGTGGTAATGTAGAGTTTGCAGCAATGTCCACAGCTGGTAAGGAAATCTGGCGCCTGTATAAATATGCAGTTCATCAGGTCTTGATGAGATTGAGCCTTGAAAGTGATGCCCGCAAATAACCCACACAAGGCAGAAAACGGGGACGTAGAGTGGGAGAGAGCACTAAGTATGGGGAAGGAATGAGAAAGGCAGCCAGCTATTTGGCACCTAGAGCAGATAGGTATCATGTATGTGAAATATATGAGATATCTTCATTCCAGTCCTTGAAAGCAGGCATTAAGGTGTGTTACAATCCCAGGAAATACTCATTAGGAGAAATAGTTAAGAACACAAGGAACTGTAGGTGGCAGTTAGCATCACCGTGTTTTTCCATGTGTCTTTAATATATTCAATAGGTTGCCAGGTCACTATGTGAAAGCTTAGTTTTGAACAGCGTATGTTAGATTTTGTTCTGTCTAGGAAACTCTTACCAAACACATATTACCTGCCTCATCTGTGTTGGGAGGGAGAAATAATGCAAAGGTATATATCCAGTCCCTGCCTTTGTGAGCTTACGAACGCATGGAAGCACTTAACAATAAATCAGCAAATAGTGCAAAATGATGTAAGCCAAACAGTAAGTCCTGTGAACCTGCACCTCACAGTGAGCATGTGAGGTGCAGGTTCACAGGGCCAAGCCAAAGAACGGAGGTGCTCACACTGGCTTTCAATATTAGGGAAGATACTGAGCAGGTGGCATTTGAAATAGGCTTTCAGGAAAGAAAGATCTAGGCAAAAAAGAGAGGGTGGGCTTTTCTTGCAGAGGTTAGACTAGCAGGTAGTATGTATGGGGGTGGGAAGAATAAAATAAATGGACTGGAATAGGGAGCTCATGCTGGGAAGTTGGCGGGGGATGGGGAGCGGAACCAAGTAGAGAGGAAGACGGCCAAGGTGCAAAAAAGAGGACTAGAAAAAGCAACAGAACATGATTTGGTCAACAAGGAGTTACTTTGGTTTCTTAAGTAAGAAAGAACCTTAGAAAAGTGGATTTTTAGGAAGACCAATTCAGCCCTGGGGAGGCAGAAAGGATTGGAGCACGAATTGTTAGGAGGGTATGCCTTCCAGGTAAACTCTTACCTTTTCCTGCTGCCAGGGTGATCCAAGTTGCCACAGGCTCAGCTGACGCCTAGAACTGGTCTCTTAACCGGACTTCCCGCTGCCATCACTTCCGCCTTTGGGCAATTTCAACAGGGCAGCCAGAGAGATCTTGTTAAAGTTAAGTAGACCGCTCCTCTGTTAAAAACCCTCCAATGGGTCCTCTCGCACTGCAGGAGAAACCCACCAAGGAGGACCTGGTCCAGCTCCTACTCCCCATTCCTTCTCAGACCTCATCTTCTGCTATTTGTCCCCTCAGTCCTTGCCATTCTTCAATTATGATGGGCATAGTCCTGCTGTAGTACCTTTGCACTTGCTGTTCTGCTCAGATAATTTATAATTCTTCCCTTGAATGCATGACTCCTCCCCCTCTATCAGGTCTTCACTTGAAGACCAACTCATCAGTGCGGCCTGCCCTGGCCCTCCCATCTAAAACTGTTTCCCCTTCCCTTCTTCTTTTGTTGCAGTTACTACTCTCTAGCATACTCCCATGAGTTTAGGAACTCCACGGAAGGACATATTCATGTTGTTACTAACATACAATGCTTTTTTATTAAACTGTTCACTGTCTCTTCCCTCCACTGCCCCAATGAGGCAGAGATTTTTGTTTGTTTTGTTCTTTGCCATATTCTCAGCATCTAGACAAGAACCCTGCAGGCACTCAATCACATTTATTGAACTGATGGATGATTGAAGGAAGGAAAATCACAGTCAGGTGAGAATGGTTGCAGATATAAAGTGGGTGAGAGCTCTAAGAATGGAGGCAAGGAAGGTGACTACGGAGAGACTGCATAAAGGTGCCGGAGCCTTTGAATGCCTGCAGGAGGAATTAAGAAAACACGTGTCCCTTCAGGAGAAGCACTACTGTTACTCGACATGTCTGAATGATGGGCTGATAAGGCCAGAGTTTTATGACAAATCATCTCTGAAGCATGATAAACACCTGAATGAGACCCATTAAGTGACTTGCTAAATGAGCAAATCTCAACTTTTTCTTTCCAGGATATTCCCAGTGAGGTTTTGAAACATGTACTTTCTCTCATTCTATGCTTAATTCTGCTTGATATCACTGCACGAGAACCCATTTTAATACTAGTTTGAATTCTAAAATCAGTATTAGTATGTTCTAGTCACTTTGAGAGCTCATTTTTAAGGTAGCATTTTGAGGTTTTTTATTACAAACATTACAATTCATTGTTTTATAATTAGAAATGTCAATGAACCTCACATATGTGGAACTTGAAAATAAGAAATAAAACATATATGAGGTGAGTAATATGAAGGAAAGGAAAATGAATGTGAGAGTGACAAATATTGAGAATAAAACCAAGAATGCATGGGGCCAATTTTTTTTTTTTCCTAAAGTGCTGTTACAAATAATCACTTGTGGGACTGGGATTGAGGTTAGATCAATGCAAGAAAAAGCAAATGGGATGGGGGCGCGGGGAAATGCGGGCCTGTTCATGCTCTGCCATGGACAGGAGAGGACTGGGGGAGACCCTGCACCCAGTGTTTAACATACTCTTGGCATCATCTGTCAATATATGGTCCAGATGGCTTAAAGACAGACTGGGAGGCTTAGAGGACCTGAAAAATTAGGAGAGGATGTAGGGATGGAGGTACTGACATGACAGCATCCTTTACATATGTGAAGCAGGGTTTTAATCGGTCCATACAGTCAGGTGTGCAGGAAACATCACATCTCCTTATTTTCTCCTATGAAACTTCTAAACCCGTGACCCCATACAGCAAAATGAGCTGGAAATCCAAAGCTATTCTAGCAGCAACATTCTTATGCTTCCCTTTTCCATTTCAGGATTGTGCCAGAGTCCTGGGATCCTACACAGCATGGTGGTGGGGTGGCAATTGGAGATTACTGCTCAGACACCTGTGTGTCAGCCCATGTGTCTTTTTGGGTCAACCACTGCATAGTTTCTTGGCCTGGCCTGGGACACAGGACAGCCCAGCCTTTTGTATTTACTTAGTAACCACTCCCTCTGAGGCTCTACTGCGTACACAGGGAAATAGGGAAATACGAGACAACATGCTTGCTGTCTTTCTTGGGATACCTTTTATTTAGTTAGAGAGAAATTGTTTTCTCTTCAAACTTTATTTTCATAACAATGGCTTTAAGAGTTGGGGAGAAAATCAAGAAAGGAATGGAAAAAATATCTCCTAAGATGAGGAAACACAAAATGGGGGAAATATAGGGAGAAAAGTTAATAAATTAAATGTCATTTTGCCATTTATAGAACCTCCCTATCCTGTAAACAAATTAATAGTAGCCCAACAGAAGGAAAGTAGCTCCAGCCTCCTTGAATTCCTTTCCCAGTGTGCCAGACATGAGAATGCACTGGCCACATCCCCCTTCAAGGAGAGACTTGTTGCCCCAGCTATCAGCCCTTGCTGTGGTAGCTCACATCCAGACCGAGGGAGGCAGGGGTATCAAAGTCTGGCTATTTCAGCCCAATATGGAACAACTCAGAGGGGCCATACCTGCTCCAGAACTCATTGCTGGGGTAGATCAGGGTCTTGTGAACCTGCACCAGTTCTTCCGTCTCTCTGTCTAATCTTGTTTACTGACCCTGCCTTCCACAATTGTTCATTTGTAGAGAAATACCCTTTGTGCCACACTCCATTTCCACATCTGCTTCCTGAGAACCCCACCTACAAACAGTTCTTTAAGAGTAGCCCTGGAAAATAGCGAAAAAGATGACCAGGCACGGTGGCTCAGCCTATAATCCCAGCACTTTAGGAGGCCCAAGTGGGCGGATCACAGGGTCAGGAGATGGAGACCATCCTGGCTAACACGGTAAAACCTTGTCTCTACTAAAAATACAAAAATTAGCCAGGTGTGGTGGCACGCATCTGTAATCCCAGGTACTCAGGAGGCTGAGGCAGGAGAATCGCTTGAACCCAGGAGGCAGAGGTTGCAGTGAGCTGAGATTGCCACACTGCACTCCAGCCTGGGCAACAGAGCAAGACTCCATCTACAAAAAAAAAAAAAGCTAAAAAGATGTGATTTTGGAGCCAAATCCCTACCCACCTGACAGTGACAGGCAATAAGGACTGACTTGGTTATAGATAAAATACAGCCATCCCTTTACACAAATTGATGGTCCAGTGGTGGTCAAATGTCATAGTATGGCCACAGAAGAGAATGCACTAGCAGGCGAGATTTATCAGGTGTTGGAGAAGCGAGGGGAAATAGTAACTCTAAGGACAATGGATTACATGAGTATTGCTGAGAGCCACTGATAGCCTAGATAATAAAAAGATGCAGGCAACAGGCCACTGAGAACTAAATATGTAAGCCATGGGATTGCCCTGGTGGTTTTCAGAGAGATGTTCATATCCTATAGCAGGAGGGCTGAGGAGCTGAGGATCAAGCTCAGAGCTAAATATAGTGCTGCTTTCCAGATACACTTAAACACCCAACTAGGGCAGAACAGTTATTTCAACATGGTTGGGGAAAAACAGGACCCTGACACTTGAGATGGGGACATCTGGGAAGAGTCCCTGAATATGTGGAATCCCCAGAATCCTAAGGTGACCAACTCTCTTGGTTTTCCAGTGACTGGGGAGTTTCCTGTGATGTGGGGCTTTCAGTGCTAAAACCGGGACAGTACTGGGCGAACTGGGGCTGTCATTCTGCAATTCCTCTGAATCCTCTGAGCCTACAGAAGTGGCCTATCCTCCCTACTTAAAACTCGCACTTCTCTCTTGCTTGAAACTAATGCTGTCTCTTTCCCTCAAGACAGCACATACCGCCCCCCCACCATAATCTCCCCCTCACCCTCTCTTCCTGCCCATTAGATGTATAAGTAGGATTAATTCATAATCAGCCCAGAACATGCTGAGCTCGATAAGGAAAAAAAGGTACTCTATTACAAAGAAGGTGCAAATCCTAGGCAATATATGCTGGCAGATGCCAGGGCAGTACCAGTGGGGCTAGATTTTGAGGCTGCTTGACCAAGAGGAGTTGGAACATAAGATTGGAGAAGGAAAAGTTTATTGATTTCAGAATACTCTCCAGGGACACAGGATTTACACCTTGGCGAGGCCCCCAGGAAATGGTGTCACCTTGCTACTAGGATGGCTCCCAGCAGCATGGAAAAGGCAGTGGCTCATACTAAGCAACGATGGAATGCCAGAATTTCCCTGGCAGATGGAAGAATGGCTTAAAAGGCTTGAGGAAGTGGACACGTTAGACTGAAAGTACTATATATATATTTATGCGAGGACCAAACACCCTCCAAAAGACTGTGTTTCACAGAAAGGAACAGAGGACACACCACTTACTAAGGCCATGAGGAAGGCCACACAGGTGAGGGGGTTCAGCCTCATTAAAGTGTTAAACAATGAGGAAAGGACTTCGAATGTGATAGGACCCCAATATAAGAGGCCAGGTAATGATGTGTAACCGCACGAAGCAGCAGGTGGGTACAATCGTCCTAATGCGTCCTAAGGCTGGAGTGGCAGCAAAGGCGGCCTGATGTGCGGCTATGGGGATGATTGCAGCGACCCCTGGGCCAGCAGCAAAGGCGGCCTGATGTGCGGCTACGGGGATGATTGGAGCGACCCCTGGACCAGCAGCAAAGGCGGCCTGATGTGCGGCTACGGGGATGATTGCAGCGACCCCTGGGCCAGCATCACCTGGGAACTACTTAGAAATGCAAATTCTCAGGATCCTCCCAAGACCTGCGGAATCAGAAAATCCCGGGCTAGGACCCAGCAATCTGTGGTTTAACAAGCTCTCCAGCTTATTCTAATGCAAGCTAGTTTCAGAACCACTGAATTAATAGAACATGGCCTCTCAAGGATTAAAAAGGTAGACAGGTAAGAGGAGAATTGGCCATTTTGCACCATCAGAAGAAACTGAGAGATGATTAATAAGCAAGCTGGAAACTGATAATTAAAAAGTCAAAAGTTTTTGCCATTTCCGAACTTGAGACAGTTTTCAGACCAATACTTGACTGACCACAGGTCTGCATGAGAAAGAAACTTGCAGACCTACAGCAAGTATTCATGACAAGAATTTCCCCAGTTTTTGTCCAAAAAAACATATGGGTATTTATTTAGGCAACTGTACACTGAGGACACCAGACATTTCAAGGACTCTTGAGTCCAAGTTGACATTGATAGTTGGAGTCCCTAAGTGTCACTACACCCTCCCTTCATTAGAATGGGCACATACAGGGAGCTGCAGACCCACCTGATGGTCACTTCCCCAGTCAAAGGTATAGACACACTTGATAGTTGGCACAATACCCATATTAGGTCTTTGGCCTGTGATTAAGAGTTAACATAATGAAGAAGTCCAAATAGAAGTCCCTAAAACTGCCTGACTGCTGAGTCAAATAGTAGATATATAATATTGCCACCCAGGGGAGATGGCAGGAACTGTGCTACACCTAAGCGTTTAAAGGATGATGGTCTCCATCATATTTCCATCACATTTACCAGGCTAGTTCTTGAAGAAACTAGATGGAAGCTGGAGGATGAGAGTAGACTCCCACAAACTCAAAGTAGTATCCCCAGCTATATCCATTGTGCTAAATGTGGTATCTTCATTAAAGCAGATTAATAAGGTATACATGGCCACCGATGTAGCAAGCATTATTTTCTATTCTGATTAAAAAACAGGATCAAGAGATCAAGACCATACCGGCCAACATGGTGAAACCCTATCTCTACTAAAAATACAAAAATTAGCTGGGCGTGGTGGCGCGTGCCTGCAGTCCCAGCTACTCGGGAGGTTAAGGCAGGACAATTGCTTGAACCCAGGAAGGCAGAGGTTGCGGTGAGCTGAGATTGCGCCACTGCACTCCAGCCCAGCAAAAGAGCGGGACTCTGTCTCAGGAAAAATAAAATCGGACAGAGTTCACATCCATGTGCAATGGGTGACAATATACCTTCACAGTTTTGACTCAAGACTATATCAGCTCCACTGCCTGTTTCATAATGAAGTCAAGAGAACCCCAGAATCATTGAACACCCCAGGGAATACCTCAGTGACCCACCAATAGTGGGCCAGGCTTAGAACTGGCATGACACATGTACTCCAGGGGGCAGGAGACAAGGATTCCAGAGCCTGAAATGCCGGTAAAATATTCAGTAACCCAGTGATCAGAGGTAGCTAGAATATTTCCTCTAAAGTTTAAAATAAATAATTGCCTCTTGCACCATCCAGCATAAAAAAGTAGGTTAAAAAAAAAGCAAGTACAGGCCGGCCGCGCTGGCTCAAGCCTGTAATCCCACCACTTTGGGAGGCCGAGGCGGGTGGATCATGAGTTCAAGAGATCGAGACCATCCTGGTCAACATGGTGAAACCCCATCTCTACTAAAGATACAAAAAATTAGCTGGGCATGGTGGCGCGTGCCTGTAATCCCAGCTACTTGGGAGGCTGAGGCAGGAGAATTTCCTGAACCCAGGAGGCGGAGGTTGCGGTGAGCCGAGATCACGCCATTGCACTCCAGCCTGGGTAACAAGAGTGAAACTCCGTCTAAAAAAAAAAAAGCAAAAAGCAAGTACAAGGCGTGGGAGGCCTCTTCAGGTCCTCAAGGCAGCATATTTCACACCTGGGAATACTGCTTCCAGCAGCTACAGGAGTGCAATCCTCTGTGGCCAGAACAAAGAATGGGAGAGTGCGGATGTTTTTGTAAACAACTGCAGGAGAAAACAGGATTGCCTGAAAACACACCAATACCACAGGCTACACCTCCACATCACACGAGCTCAAAAGTAGTGATGCTTAAGGTTACGGCAGAGGGCACAGACCCTGGGTGTCGAACCCAGCATGGTGACAATCACTGTAACACGCTCCAGGACTTAGAGGGATAACAAGGCTGACTTTGGAAAGCAGGACTATGCCAGGAAATCCAGGACATTTGGCTGAATCACAGCAGGGCACATCTGTGCTAGAATGTCCTTTGCATTTTAGAAAAGGCATTGCTTTTTCTTTAGCCAAGAGAAGAACAGGATAGTTTGCAGATAAAATCACAAATTGTTCAAGTCCCTTTGCCCTGCATGTTTCTATTTGGGAAATTTCAAATTTGGGAAATCAGTAAGTTCTGATGAAATGATCAGCCTGTCTCTTGACAATAAATAGCTCCAGCTCTTCTACACTGAACAAGGTGAGATTACTAATACTTCTGCCCAGTAAAGCTGATTCTTTCTTTGCTTTAATTTAAACAGACAAATATAGGTCAAAGCATCAATCCTTCGCTGAACTTTTGGCTTTAACACCAGTAGAAAGGGAGATATTTAGAAAAGGTTGTGGCAGCCCAAGAGATTGTGGATAAAAAGGATTGGTTATTCTTAAATATAGTACGTGAATCCCCATTTGGAAACATATTAGACAAGAATTTCAAAAGGGTATTTATTTTTTAGAGACAGGGTCTCACTCTGTCACCGAGGCTGGGAGACAGTGGAGAAATCACAGCTCACTACAGCCTTGACTCCTGGGCTTAATTGATCCTCCCCAGTAGCTCGGACTACAGGGACATGCCCCCATACTGGCTAATTTTTCTTTTTCTTTTTTAAGAGATGGGATCTCACTATATTGCTCAGGCACACCTTGACCTCAAGTGATTCTCTGAGTAGCCGGGACTACAGGTACCTACCTGCATACCTGGCCAACTTTTTCTTTCTTCTTCTATTATTTTAGAGATAAGTTCTCACTATAATACCCAGGCACACCTTGAGCTTCTGGGCTCAAACAATCCTCCTGCCTTGGTCTCCTAAAGTGCTGCAATTACATTCATGAGCCACCTTGCCTGACTTAAAAGGGTTATTTAAAATATGAGACATAAACTGTTTATTTCCCGGATAATTCACCCTCTAAATCTCTCTAGAACTTTCTTGCAGCAATTTCAGAAGGTGTAGAACAATTTTTTTCCATGTATATTGTTGTTTTGGTAGAAACAGAAGTCTGAAGTTGAGGCTTTTCCTGGAACCTCTGGAAAAAACTCAGGCAAAATGTCTGACGGCATACTGCATATCTGACTGCTTAGACGAATCTTCTCGAACTTTTGGCTCTCACTTTTGAACGCTTGCACAAACCATCCATATGTATGAAATGTCTGTTTTCTTGTTTACATGGCCGTTTCCAGTCTATTGAACACCCCAACTGCAGGGTAAATGCTCCTGAAAGCAATAGCTTAGTGTACACTGAGAATGACCCTGTATGACACACATACCTGAATGTGTTTCCCAAGCTAGAGAATCCAACAGTGGCCAACCTGGAGATTTGCTCCTTGTCTATGAGGAACCATCTGAGCCCCTAGACCATCCTGTGGAACACCAGCCGTACAGGGGATTGGGGCCCCGAGTTTGGGTCGAATGAAGGTCGACAGATGCAGGTTGTTAGGTAAAGGAGATTCAGTGAAAATGTTAGAGAAACTGCATGCCTTTTGCAAGCGGTGGCAGTTCTTCTGGGCAGCCTGCCGCCACTGGACTCTCTCCCTAGTATGTAAGCCCCAGTAAAACCCCATGTCTTGTTTGCTGGCTCTGAGTCTCTTCTTCAGCCTCTTGAATGTAGTGCCATCCCCATTACCATCAATAGGAGTTTGGCACAACACCAAGATACATTTTCCAGGATGTTTTCTGGATGGATCTGAACATGTTAACTTCTGTTGCTTTGCCTTTATTCCAGTGTGGGTTGTTTTTTTTTTTAACATTTTTGGGAGGATGCACGTTTATATACTTATTTTACCTTGTGGAAATGTAGCTATGATTCCAGGGCAATGAAGGCTGAGAAAAAGCAAAAGGCTATCTGGGAGCTTCATAATCCAATGAGAAGGGGTAAATATTCTCCCTCCCACTGGATGCTTGTAGGAAGACCGACGACAGCCTTAAAGATGTTACCTCTGTTTAGTGATTACTTATGTCATGCAGTCGGTAGTTACACCAATAATGTGCTAGAGTCAGCTGGTACCAGCTTGCAAGTGCTGATACTGCACATCTCTCCCCAACTTCAGGTTCAGTGGTGCCATGTTAGTAGCTCAAAACTGGCCCTGGTGATATCAGGTACATTATAGAAATCAGCAAAAGATGCAAGTCAAGGTGTTTTTTTGTTTTTGTTTTTAAACCCAGCAAGCCGATTTACCAGCACTCTACCTTGTATATTCTTTTTAACCTTCCATACCTATCTTTAACGGGTTCATGCTTTCCTCTATATTCTTTAACATACAGAATGTATTTATGACAACTATTTTAATGTATTTGTCCACTAATTCTATTCTCTAAGTCAAGGTTCGTTAGCTATGGACCAAATCCAGTCTACAACCAGGTTTCATCTAGTTTATAAGCTAAGAATGGCTTTATCTTCTCAAAGGGTTGTAGAAAACAAACATCACTAGCCATCAGGGAAATCTGAATAAAATAGAAAATGCAATACCGCTTTCCACTTATTAGAATGACTACAATAAAACAAAACAGAGATAATAACACATAGTGAGAATGTGAAGGAAGTGGAACCCTCATACACTGTTGGTGGGAATATAAAATGGTGCAGTAAGTAGCTTTGGAAATCAGTTTGGCAGTTCCTCAAAAAGTTAAACCACAGTTACCATATGATCTAGCAAGCAGATACCCAGGTATATATGCAAGAGAAATAAAACGTGTTCACTCCATAACTGGTACACAAATGTTCATAGCAGCATCATTCATAATTCATAATTATTTCCAAAAAGTGAATGACCCAAAAGTCTACCAAGTGATGAGTAGATAAAATGTGGTATATATCCATACAATGGAATATTCTTCAGCAATATAAAGATACATGCATGCTATGACACGGATGAACTTTAGAAACATTATGTTAGTAAAAGATGCCTGTCACAAAGAACTGTATAGTATCTGATTCCATTTATATAACATGTCCAGAATAGACAAATCCAGAGACGGAAAGGAGATCGGTGGTTGCAGGGACTGGAAGCAGAGGTGGACGACCACTAATGTGCAAGGGCTTCCTTCTGGGGTGATGAAATACTTTAAAATTGATTGTGGTGATAGTTGTATAACTCTGTGAATATACCAAAAACCACTGAATTTCTTTAAAAGGGTGAATTTTGACCCAGGAGGCGGAGGCTGCAGTGAGCCGAGATCGCGCCATTGCACTCCAGCCTGGGTAACAACAGTGAAACTCCGTCTTAAAAAAAAAAAAAAAAAGGTGAATTTTACAGTATCTAAAAAGTTATTTTTAAAAAAGAAGTCCCTAGACTCTGGGATTTCTAAGGCCAGTAAGGCATCCCCAAATCAAAGTTCAGGAATCTATTATAGATGCCAGCTTTTCTTTTTTGGGGGTTGGAGTGGGGCAGGGGGCCAGTAATGAGAACATTTAATGATCATTCAACGCTAATATCATTTCATAAAAGGCCATTTTAATTCCTAAGGATTAATTAGGAATGAAGAACAATTATTTAAGTGGAATAAACGTAGCCTCACTAAAAAGGTATTAAGTTATTGTTGTAATTACAGTAAGTAATATCATATTTAAATTTTTTTTTTTTTTTTAGACGGAGTTTAGCTCTTGTTACCCAGGCTGGAGTGCAATGGCTCGATCTCGGCTCACCGCAACCTCTGCCTCCTGGGTTCAAGCAATTCTCCTGCCTCAGTCTCCCGAGTAGCTGGGATTACAGGCATGCGCCACCATGTCCAGCTAATTTTTTTTGTATTTTTTAGTAGAGACGGGGTTTCACCATGTTGACCAGGATGGTCTCGATCTCTTGATCTGTGATCCACCCTCCTCAGCCTCCGAAAGTGCTGGGATTATAGGCGTGAGCCACCATGCCCAGCCTTAAAAAAAATTTCTAATGCTACTTGATGCATAAGGGCATTTCTATTATTTTAAAAATCTTTTAAGAAAGGACTAAAGTATAGAAACTTAGTTGCCATAAAAAATGTTCTTTAAATCTTACATTTTATAGTCATGTAATTAGGTTTTTACATGTATTTTAATAATTTATTGATAATAATGTAAATGAAAAATCTTAGTTGATAAAAACTTTATTCAAAACATGTAAAGAATCACATAGTTCAAAACTGCAAAAATAAAAGACAATTTCTGGTAACTGAAAAATAAAGTATATCTAAAATCCACCACATTAGCATCTACTATTTATAATACAATCTCCAGTTCAAAGCTAATCTTTGTATTTCTGTCTAACACTTGAGCTAGAATCTTCCTCACTATCCAACTACACTGTTATGAAGCCCTTTGTTTTAACATTTAACAATACAACCTGGGTATAATAAAAATAGTTCAAATGACTAGAAACTAATTAAAAAAACAGGTTAGTAAAACATTTCTTTTGAACACAATGGGTGAATCAGTATTCTGAATTGAGTTAGAGCACATTTCTGCTTGAAGACTCTCGATATTAGGCACGATGCATTTATACAGCACAGAACAACTGCAAAATGTTTTTCACCATTTATTAGAACCCACAACACCTGGACGCTGGGAACTAGCTGATTACCTCAGTTTACACAGGGAACACTGAGGTGCACTGTGAGATCTTGCACAGGCCAGAGTGATACCTCATCAGCTTCTGAATGCTTCCAGGAAGGGCCAGGTGTTTCTTTGTGGAGGACATCAATTTGTTTAATGACAGGAGTAAAAGTATGTGGGATCTGTCTTTGGGAAAATTAGTTTGGGCTCCATATATAAAAAGTTCAGAGCATGAATAAGGTAGAGATTTCACTGTGAAAGGGTTAATGAGGAGAAGGTTAAAACCAGATATGACTCTTTCAGACAGATCACTTTTCAGAAATAAAAATAGCAAAACAAGACTAGGAATTTCTAACCCAAGGGGACTTGATAAAATAATTTTAAAAGAAGGATCTCTCTCTTAAAACAACCCTTAAACATCTTTTTTCCCCTCTCATCAAACCCCTGTGAGGTAGAGAGCACTTACTTGCAGGGATGAAGCTCAGAAGTAAAGAAGTTAAGAGTTTAAAACCACATGGAGAGGGAATAGGCTGGAGCAGATGTTATGTCTTAAAGCACTGGCTTAGAAATAGAAACAGAAGGTAGAGAATAAACAGGAACTTTAATGGATGGACAAGTGGGATAATGCAGTGGTCTAGTAGCAACACCAGCTACTTAACGTATCTTTTAAAAAGGACTTGGAATTTTAAGTATGCAATGAGCCCTAAAATGACAAACACTTGTCTGAGTACTGAAATGCTCAGCTGAAGGAAATACACGCAGTAAGTTCTCATAAGACCATGTGGGAAGAAGCAGAGGCCTAAATGAGCTACAACCTGGGCAAGAGCGAACTAACGCATTTAAGACAAACTGCTATTACCTCCAGCTAAAATATAATGGGCACTGAGCTATCAATAAGACTTGAGAGAGGAACTTAATTTAGCCTGATCAATATGCTAGGGTAGGTTTTTAAAAATACCAGTCATTACTGGAAAGGGTGTTTAAAACCGAAACAATGGCGCCCGTTCACTTGGAAAATCATGCACAACTCTGGTAGTCAAAGACCCACTGTGATTTATTAGGATAAATTAACTTCTGAAAGACACATAAAACATCTCTTAATGGTTGACAGACACATCTGTAGTAGGACAGGCCACAGTTCCAAGCCAGCGTAGCAAATCTGATGTTCTGGATCTCCAGGGAAGCTTTCCCTCACAGTCTCTAATCAACTTTCACAGTCAAATTCCATACCATCATAATAAATCCAACCAAGTTAGGTCATGGAACCGAGGATCCTGCTGGGTCACAGAGCACATGATTATAGAAACTTTATAAATTCTATTGCTGGGAAAAACCACAGAGGGCAACTGTTTGGTTTCCCATCTTTCGATGCAGCAAAAGATGACATAGCTCGCCTGGGTTTTATTAAAGATTGTGTGGGATGGCATTTATAATCTAATCATCTTAAGTCCATGAGTGTATCTTCTTGGGTCCAGCTGCTATGCGTCTTCTACAAATCATGTGCTAGTGGCAGCTGTAAACACAGCTACCAAATGGGAGCATTTAGGATAGCACCCTGCCCATTTTCAACTCATGAAAGTGTTGTTTTCCATAAATATACATGGCAATAATATTCAAGGCATCTATTCCTCTTAAATTAGGGAAGTGAATCAGTTTTGATACAGAATGTAACTAGGACTTTTTGATGTAGGGAGGCATGTCATTTGATAGATATCATAACCTCAGCCCCCAAATACTATCTAGAATATTCGGGGGAAGGAATAATGGAATGGGTTTATTCGTAACTAACGGAATGGAAGATGTTTTCATTTGTTAGTGGCAGTTTCCTCTCCCTGAGACTCAGAGGGAACTTGTGCATCATCACCCCAATTGATAACCTATGACAACATTTTTTATGTTCTTCTGAATTATGTTCTTTTTAATTTTAGTCTACTCTGCTTCAAACTTCTACAGTCAATTTAAAACTTGAGTGGAGAATAACAACAAACCCAAAAATAGAAAAAAAACTAGAAATAACCTAATGTTTCATGTGCTGAGACTGGAAAGGCACATGTCGCCTCTCTGCTCTTGCCTCTAACCTTTGCGCAGAGTTAATGTTAACACAAATATAATAAAATGTGTCTGCATTAGTGAGAAGTTTGCAGGGGTGTGATTCTCTTGTATATGTGAACCGCAGAATGTTTTCTGAGCTGCAAATTTTTAGTAGCATTTCTTGCACACACACACATACCTCTAAGAAAGAACAGGCTCTGTCACTAAGGATAAATGCCATTCCAATCTAGGCAGCAGGTTGCTGAGTTTAGAGTGGTAAAGAGCTCCACCCCACCCTACTGTGAGGGTATAATAATCTGCAAAATCTTTAACAAATTCTGTTCCACTTGATATAATTTCTTTAAATTATTTTGGCATATGTTAATCAGTCATAATACTTACTCTGGGGGTGGTTGCTTAACATATGACGTACCCTAATCAGGAATACAACTTCAGGGCTGTTAGCATTTGGAAAAAAAAAACAACTCTATAGTCACTTCAGAGACTATCACAAAAGCTTTATTTGTAACTTAACACCAGAGACTTTGTTAATAAGTAAATATTTCCAATGGTCAAATTAATAGTGTTAAAGCTATGTGGATTAGCCCAAGTGTTGTAGGGCACCCTTCTCCTCCCAGGAGCAGTATATACGAATCTGATAAGCCTAGCAGCTTGTGATTCCTAACTTATTCTGTTAGAAGTGAAACTAAGAGTTGACTCGCCTGACTGAATCTGCTAGAATATTCCTGGATTCACTTTTTAAAATTGCATTTTAGGTTTTGGGGTACATGTGAAGAACATGCAAGATTGTTGCATAGGTACGCACATGGCAGTGTGATTTGCTGCCTTCCTCACCATCACCTATATCTGGCATTTCTCCCCATGCTCTCTCTCTCCAACTCCCCACCCGCCACTGTCCCTCCCCTATTTCCCCCCAACAGACCCCAGTGTGTGATGCTCCCCTCCCTGTGTCCATGTGTTCTCATTGTTCAACACCCACCTATGAGTGAGAACATGCGGTGTCTGATTTTCTGTTCTTTTATCAGTTTGCTGAGAATGATGGTTTCCAGGTTCATCCATGTCCCTAGAGAGGACACGAACTCATCATTTTTGATGGCTACATAATATTCTATGGTGTATATGTGCCACAAAAATGCTTATCATCATTGGTCATTAGAGAAATGCAAATCAAAACTATATTGAGATACCATCTCGCGCCTGTTAGAATGGCGATCATTAAAAAATCTGGAGACTACAGATGCTGGAGAGGATGTGGAGAAACAGGAACACTTTTCCACTGTTGGTGGGAGCGTAAATTAGTTCAACCATTGTGGAAGACAGTGTGGCGATTCCTCAAGGACCTAGAAACAGCAATTCCTGGATTCACTTCTAATAACTCTTCTAGGTAGGATAATGTTGGGTTGCACAGCAGGACAGAGTTGGGACTTTTTTAAGCTTACAGGACAGGTTGCACGACTGCTCTGGTTGCTCATAAACACGCATGCTGCAGCACTCGGTCTAAGACCTGATGTCAGTGTAAAGCACCACCTGGTGAGGATGGGAGACCTACAGCCCTCACACATTTCTATCTACGGAAGGCTGCCGAAACAACCTAGTAATTATGAGTTCCCAAACTGGCAAAGGCCAGGTTATAATGTTCTCTAGCACAGGAAACCCAGTACTTTTATAGATGTAACAGTATCGATCCAGTCATAGTCAACAGCTGAAATAAGCTTGGAAATAGCAGCTTCTAGTTTAACAGATATGAAACTCCCTGGTCCTGCTATAAGGCCTACAAAGGAAGGAAGGAAGGGAGGGGAGGGAGGGAGGGAGGGAGGGAAGGAAGGAAGGAAGGAAGGAAGGAAGGAAGGAAGGAAGGAAGGAAGGAAGGAAGGAAGGAAGGAAGGAAGGAAGGAAGGAAGGAAGGAAGGAAGGAAGGAAGGAAGGAAGGAAGGAAGGAAGGAAGGAAGGAAGGAAGGAAGGAAGGAAGGAAGGAAGGAAGGAAGGAAGGAAGGAAGGAAGGAAGGAAGGAAGGAAGGAAGGAAGGAAGGAAGGAAGGAAGGAAGGAAGGAAGGAAGGAAGGAAGGAAGGAAGGAAGGAAGGGCCTTAGCCAAACACAGGAAGAAGGGAAGCACAGAGCTGAGCCACAAGTGGGGACTGGGACGTTTCTATTTGATGCTTTTCTATTCTTCTGTCTTTCGGACTTCTTTCCACTTGTCCAACATAGTGTTGCCACTCCTGGGAGTTCAATAAAGGTGAAACAGACAAACAGAGCAATGAGCATATTGAAGAAGCAAGTTGAGGGGGGATGTTAGAGAGGTTCGTGCCCACTAAAGTTGAGCCAACTGGGATGAAGCGCTTGTAATTTTGGTTGGCTGTTTTTGTAGCTATGGGTAATCTAATGAATATGAGATTCTGAGCATTTGGATTACCCATGGTTAAGTAAAAAAATGAGCATATGTACTTGCTTTCATCTTAATAAACATTTCTGATGGTTTTATTCTATATACTCTCTTATATCTCTGCTTTAAAAATAATTTAAACTATATTCTCCACACCCCTAAAGCAGATTTGGGAGAAGTAATAGCCAAGTGCTGCTCAGCATGCCCTAAGATTATATCGCAGGGGAGTATGAGCCTGTGTATCTCCACGGGAGCTCCTGGGAAGAGGGCAAAACAGGAGTCTGGTTCTACTCCTTGAGATCATTCATGTAAGGTACTTGCCCCGGAACCCAATCCATACTATATACTCCATAATGTCACTTGTTATTAGTAGCAACTTTTAAAATAAGAGCAAATACTGGTAATAGTAAAATGCATTTTCAATTCTAGCTAAAGCCTAAGCAGCTAAAATTCAGATAAAGAGCTTTCCACATGGCAATTATTCGTTATAGTAAAAGGAACTTCTCTAACTTGCACTTGGCTATACGTGAATTTGATCAAAGTGAAATTTTCATTTTGCCACTTGGTAATCACTAGGGAAACTACAGTACTCTAATGCTGGTGAGGACCCTGGACGTTTAGGTTCAACATGCAGCAATAAAAGAGTCATAGACATTTGTCAGTTTGAAGGAAAACTGTAATTCTCCAATTTCCCATCCATTATCATCTTCTTCAGCTCTCACCACAATTCTCAGAGGTTGCAAATGATACCCCAGGCAGGTTAAGTGACTTGCCTATTTCAATGGCTACAAAGAGGTGAAGCTGGGAGTACCTGCTCTTTTGATACTTGGTAAATGGTCTACCTTCCAAACTCCAGGGAATGAGGCTTAATAGAAAGCTCTACTGTATATAAAGAATAGCACCAAAAACCAGTATAGTGCAGGAAAAGAGTGATAAATGGAAAACCAAATAGTGAATTTTAGACTACTGTGAAAGGGGTTCCAGGAAATCATTTGCAATAACAGGAAGAAGAACCTATCTTGTCCCTATAAGTAAACAAAGCCATAGGAAAGTAATAGGGAAACCTGTTTATTTAGTTTTCAGCATATTTCTTAAGTATCTATTATGTACACAGAAGCCTAGCCCAGTAAGAATTTTATATTACATGCCCCAAAGAACATGGACTTCTTATACCATTACATCAAGCCAATCGTAGGTGGTGTGCATGCTCTGTTCTTAGTGTGGTGTGCAAAGAACATGGTGATCTGCTACCGTAGCAACAATGCACACTCCTGGAGCTTGGGCTATCTAGGCAATAAATGCTGTGTGTTAAAGGTAAGCATGCACACCCCACCCAGAAATGCAAAGCTGCAACCATAAGTAGATAAGCACGCTGGGGATTTATGTTTCACAGTGTTTTAGTAAACGCGTTATGGGAAGAGGATCTAATATCAGCTGTGGATTACAACCCTAAACCTCAATCACTGACCTTTCAGAATCTAATTTCCAAATTTAAATGGCATTGTCAAGTAGTCTAGTCTCCAAATTTAGAGATCAACAGGCTAATTTTGGATGGCAACTTCCGGTTGAGAGGGCTGGCTGATCAAACCGTTTGAAAGCTGCTTTCTATTTAGCCCAGTTTTTAGAGAGAACAGATGGAATGTACGAGGATAAGCTGTTATAGAGCTTACGTGACCTGTGTAAAGGGCCAAGAGCTATATGATCTACCAGTTAGTTAAAGAAGTATCACAGGTGACGCAAAGGCTAAGAAGATATTGAACTCAGTGGCTGCAGGAGAGGTGACACTACATCCTGAAATTTCTTTTTCATAACTACACTGAGAATTTTAAAAGGTAGACAGAAGGTTCCTCATGATAAGGAGGGCGCTGAAGACAGGCCACAGGGCTCCTAAGAACCAGTGTTTCCAAATCCCTTTCTCTTACGCAAATAGAGACAGCCACTCCCCTGGGTCTATGGTATGCTTTTGTGAAACTGACCGAATTCAACAATTCACTTCCCAGCAGGATCCTGGAAACTATCCCCAACATGTATGGCATTGACATTTTCAAAGCTTTCTAAAGGAACTGGTACACCACCTTACTGCCTCCATAACATCCAGTGTCTGTGAAAGACTTCCTGGTCAAGGAGAGCTCTGATCACAGCCATCATCCTATTGGAAAACAATTGCCAAGATTCCTATACCTTCTATGATACTAATTCAGTGTTGGTCTTCCAAATAATAAAGTTGAATATATTCTTTGCTACAAAGGGCAGTAAACTCCTACTCTGAGGTAGCACAGTAGCAATGAGCATCCTTGGAATTCACCCTTTGATCCTTCCAGCTATAGACTTTAACATTGCTAATTACCTAGCTAAAGCATTGAGTTGGAATTTAAGCATCCTTTCTCCCATAGTTGTTGGTCACTCAGGTAAATGGGGGAGAAAATATTTCTGCTGTAAAACTACCTAGATAATTTGATAAAGCATGGCGACTAAAAAAAGAAACACACAAAGAACTAGAGCCGGCACAACGTAAGTCGTTAGTGTCTTTGGCATCTCATTAGAAATCTCTGCTAACATTCTCCTCTGCCCTGGAAATTTAGGCTGCAAATATACACTACTTTATTTATTTTATTGCTTACATCACTCTTTCCTCACATATGCAGAGTTTGTAGCATTTTCTGTGTCTCTGACACACCTCTAATCTTCCAGAACACAGAGCAAGATGCTTTTCTTAAGATGTGAGGGAAGCGATGGACATTCATGTGAAACTGTGTTCCCTCCACCTCTGCTCTATAATTACCTCTGTAATTACTACTGTCAATCTCAGAGAAGGAAAGTTGGCAAAGGGAGATGAGAAAACTCAAGACAGACATTTATAGGCACTACAGCGTTACGGGGTACCATGGTAGATAAGTCACTGTATTTACTTTTTAGCACCTCGTGACTCTTGGTGACCAGGTAAAGCAGGAGAAGGGATAAAGAACATGGGGATTTAACAAACATACCATATTGAAGTGCCTTTTAAGTTTTCAAAATTTTCACCTGCTTTTAAGAGCAGAAGTTATTTCATGGTGACTTTCCAGCAGGCTTTTCTGAGGTAGATAAAACATGGATTATAAGTGGTCTGAAGAATGCAGAAGGGGAGGTAAAGACTGTCGCTGGTATTGGTTTGAAAGAAATTTCAGAAGTGAAAGCTGAGCCTGTCATGTAAAATACTAGAGAAAGAAGAACAAGGTTAAAAGCTGCACACCATTTAAACAAGGTTTTTAGAATTTAATAGGTGAAAAATAGGCTAATCTAGCTAGCAAAGAAGAGGACTGTAGGAAGAATGACAAAGCAAAAGAAGAACGTTTGTTACACACAGGGAGTCAAGAGTAGGCAGGTAACAGCAAGAGGTATGTATCCCTCAGGGAATCAGTGGTCAACAAGGAACATGTATCATAATAACAACCAGTGGGCTCAAAGTTTTCAACTGCCTTTTGTTGCTTTTGTTGCTATTTGGATGAAGAACAAACTTCGCCTCTTTCCTCAGGTATTGTAATTGTATTAAATATGTCAGGGAAATCCAAATCCCAGCTAAATTATTAGTGAAACAGATTCTGAACTCACTTTCACGCCCGTGTGAATTACAGATGAACAGGCTAGCATGCCTGAGACCCAACGAAGTTAACAGTACCAGCTGGGGCCTTTCTCTCTGGAGAATCTCGGCAGTTATCACAGGCAGATGCTGTACTGTTAAATGAAAATGCCATTGCAGGGCAAATGTCAGTAGTTAAACACCATCGGCACAGAAACACACAGGGCTGTAGTCAAGTTCACAAACACAGCTGGTGGCTAAGAAACCCTTAATGAAGACAAGAAATTCGCTATTGGCTTTGCGTCATTCATTAAGACTTCCAATACCCTTGGAGTGGGACTGTTCTATATGAGAGACAATTAAATAACTATTGGCCTCAGTTTCTCTCCCCAATCTAAGAATAAACATTTGTTAGAATGCTCCTTGGAAAAAGAGGAAAATCACACATAATGTTCCTGTGGGTTGATGTAGATTCTCTTAGCATCGTTTTGATGATGTTTGCCAGGGCTCCGGTCTTGGTAGCACATCTGATTGTAAAGACGGTACGTCTGCTGACTGCCATCTTCCCCAACTGGATTCTCGTCTTCATAGTCAAAACTCCTGCTATTTAGTACATTCTAAAAATTCAAACATTGCTTACGTTAGCAGAGCAGCTGTTTGCATCTTCCTAGCACTGGGAAAAAGAGGCAAGAACAAACTCATTACAGTTTAGTGTCCCTGACTCATTACTCCAAAAACTTAAATGACAAGGTTAAAGTTCAACAACTTATATTTTCCAGTGATTTGTTGCTTATTATATCCTGAATCAGAAAAGCCGCAGCTCCTAAATACAAAATTGTGACTAAGGGGGACTGAGATCAGTTTCAGGCTTTGAAATTTGGAGTTGCTATCAGTTAAGGTAACCTACAGAAGACTGGGATTATAAACCTCAGGAGTCTCTCAAGCAAGGTTCAAGCTTGAAATGAATATAAGAGATATACAGAGAGTTCAACCAACCAAACAAAAGCAACCTTGACTTAACTCTGGGGAACTGGGGAAAGGACACAGCAAAATGAACTGGCATTTGAACATACGCCTGATAAAACTGAAAACATCTGCCAAATGTCTTGACCTTTCCTTGTGGCTTGACCTTGGGCCTCATAAAATGAACCCCCCATGATGTTCTGTGGTGTCTCTGGTGCAGACTCTTCTGCCTGGTTATGGGTTTCATAAAACTGCATTACTTCTAAGAGTAAACAAGCTCAAGGAGTTTACTAAATCTTAGCAGAGACACTCAAATAGGGGAAAGATGAATAAAATGAACTTGTATCCAATTAAATGATATTTTAATAAGCATGTTAGCTGCCAGCTTCACCCGGGCGGACACCCACAACATGGTTACTTACAGAGTGCTGAAGACTGCCAACTTCTCTCTCTTTGAACTCAGTCTGCAAAGGCAAGTGTTCAGGCTGGAAGAAGACACAAAAAGACATGCACTTTAAAACACATGGCAAAACATATCAACCACTAAGATTCCTATTTTTAAAAGAGCCAATCATGTCTTGTTATAAATGTCTACTAACTAAGCAAAATGTTCCACGTGAGAGTAAGAAAAACAACTATATTTTTTAAAAGTTTCACTTACTCTCTCCTGGCTTGTGACTTCTGGAAGGAAGAAAATAGAGGGCTGGGCACAGTGGCTCTCTCTCGCCTGTAATTCCAGCACTTTGAGAGGCCAAGGCGGATGGATCACTTGAGGCCACGAGTTTGAGACCAGCCCAGCCAACGTGGTGAAATCCCATCTCTACTAAAAATAAAAAATTAGCTGGGCATGGTGGTGCACACCTGCAATCCCAGCTATTCGGGAGGCTGAGGCAGAAGGATTGTTTGAATCAGGGAAGCAGAGGTTACAATGAGCCAAGATTGTGCCACTGCACTCCAGCCTGGGCTACAGAGCAAGCAACACTGTCTCAAAAAACAGAAAAACAACAATAACAAAAAAAAAAAGGAAGAAAATAACATCATTTGCCTCAGAAGTTGTCATGCAAACTTATCTACCTCTTATATGAGGGAGAGCTCACCACAGAAGGTCTCCTGTAAAAGTGGTTTGGGGGTGGTGATGAGACATTATTTTTTGTCTTTATACATAGATTTAAAGAATATATGATCATCCTTTTCTTGCTTGCTACTTCCATCCCTATCCCTACCCTCACCCCGCAGAGATTACGGAGTTCATTTTCAAACCTCACCCTAAGAAGAAACTTTTTCAGTTTTCCTCAGCTTACAAACATATGACTTACCCTTCAGACTTCGGTTCTAACATCGCCTTTCATGAAGCCTTGCACAACACCCTCAGGCAGAGATAGCCACTCTTTTTGTGACTTCATAGCATTTATTATCACAATTATAAGTCTATTTGCTTTTCTCCTTTTCCAGATTGAGAGTGCTGGTTGAAGTGTTTCACAAACATTGTATCAGCTAATCCTCGTATGTACAATACTTCTACAAAACTGCTGTCTTCATTTTACAGATGACTGAGGCTTAGCTAAGCAGGTTATCTCCAGTCACAAAACTGGTAAGTGGTAAATCGTAATTCCAGTGTGGCTTTGTCTAATTCCAAATTCTGTATTTTTATATCCCTGCTTTCCTTTTAGTGTCTGGAAAATAGATGTTCAGTCACTATAATAAAATAATGCCTGAATGTCTCCACATGCAGGCATCTGTCAGCAAGCTCTGCGTTTCACTATCTTTGCTCATACTGTCCCTTTTAGTTTGGAAGGACAACTCTTTGGGAGTAGAAATTCTACCTATCCGTCATGGCCTGATGAAAGTCATTTTATTCACAGGGCTTGCCCACAGTCCCTGTCAACGTTAATCTCTTTACTCCTAGTTTTCCTATTCTTGCTTTTATCTCTATTGTAGCACACATCATGACTATCTTGTTTTATGGTCCCTAATGTCTGTAACTTTCAGCTCCGGTAAGTAGTGAGCCTTTTTTAGTCATTGCTAGTGGTCTGAGTATTTGTGTACTCCCACAGTTCCTATGTGGAAACCTAATGGCAATGTGATAGTACTAAAAGGTGGGGCTCCTAGGAGGTGAATAGGATATAAGGGTGGGTCTGTCTTAAATGGGATTAGTACCCTTGTAAGGGATTGAAGAGACTAGAGTTCTTCCCTTCCTTATGAAGTTACAATGCGAAGACAGCCATCTATCAGAAATAAGACCCTTGCCAGACACTAAATATGCTGACACCTTGATCTTGGACTTCCCAGCCTCCAGAAGTATAAGAAATAAATTTCTGTTTTAGTTACCTAGTTAATGGTGTTTTGTTACAGAAGCCTAAATAGACTAAGATAGTCATCCTCCTCCATCCCCCTACCTTAGTTTGGGTTTGTGCAATAAGAATAGTTCACTGATGAGTTTACTGGAATCTAAACTATCATCAATTCTTGATATCTTACGTCAACATTACCTGTATTATAAAGTATGTGGCACGTTCACTCCTTCTGTCATGGTCAGCATAATTCTACAGTGCTTCCCATATGATCAGGTGATATTAGCAGTACACATTGGTAAAAGTCCAAGGCAGGGCCAGTCACACAGGGCCCCTGGGGTTTAAAGCTTTTAATACTTTGCAGTTGCCATCTAAGATTTTTTAATAATTTTACTGTTAATTTCCGTTTTACAAGTGGTCTAATGAGAAAAGAGCATGTTTCAGAGACTAGCAGGCTAGGCTCCCAGGCATCCCTGCCTCCTGTTGTCTGTCTTCAATTGGTTCTCGGGCACCACTTCCCCATCTTGCTGTCCCAGGTCCTATGTGGCATCCCCCTTGCTGTCCCCTCTCCAGTGACTGCTGCTGTCCTCGGCTTAGGCAGATGCCTGGGCATTGGTTCAATAGCACATGCCGAGTCATGGTGCATATGGCAGGTATCTGGAGGCCACGACTCAGTAAAGATGAACCTCTCATTCACCTCCACTCTAGGTGCCTCATAATGCCATCTTGACAGCCTTAATTTTTGAACATAGAGCCTGGCATTTTCATTTTGCACTGGGCCTCAGGAATCACGTTGCTGGTCCTGGTCAAAGGAAAATACACTTGGGAAAAAATATCTTATATTAAAATCAGCATTTTCATTTGTTTATTCTTCTTCTTCCATTAATACAGATAACTAAGAAATGATCTCCCATTCTCACCACTGCATCTAACTTGACAAGAGGTGGTGTAATTAGAAGCTTCTCTGTAGAGGGGGTGGGTATAAAGTTTTTAAGCCACTAAAACAGTTAATCCATTTTTTTTAAAAGTGGTATCTGGATGTCTTTAAAAAACTGATTTATAAACTCATTTTCTCCCATTTCAAGTCTCTCTTTACTACAATAATAAAACCTAAATATATTTGTGTTGATTTTTAGAACAAGTCAGTAGAAGCCGTCATAACCCACTACCTCTTTTATCAGCATCAAGGCACCTCTGACAGACATGCCACCGTCTTCTACTCGTATCATTGGCTTCAGCAGTCCCTCATGTCTAACAGTGTGACTTAATTTCCAAGTCTGACACTTATAGAAGAGAAAAGCAATTTAAGTGATGTTCTAAGCAACTTTGGCTTCCAAGAAGTAAATAACAGCTACCAAATGGAGGGCAACCAAAGATTTCTGGCGGTTGTTTCTATTCCTTAATAGTAGTACAATCATGTGGAAAAGTTAAAAAAAAAGAAAAAAAGGAAAAGAGATCTTGAACATACCCTCTGCTAACAATATGGTCCTTGCCTACTCTTCATGGCAGTGTGAGGGAAAGCAGGGGTACAGTCAACACTGGAAGGGAGCATATTCTAGAAACACAGTGTTTATGGTTTCAAGAGTTCAAGGGAAGATTTGGTTAGAAGATGTGCTGTTCTGTTTATGCTCTAAAATTCTAAATGGCAAATTTAACACTACCAGAAGATAAATTATCATTCACACTTTGCTGACCACCCTGGGTTAAGACCTGCATTTGGTCACCACCTGTTAAATGTGGGAACAAGTTTCAAGTCCCCGGAAGCCAATAATGCAGTATCATAAGTAACAATATAACAAGTATTAAGTTAATAGTATTTGGGAACCACAGAAGTAAATAATCTGTCTATTCTGCTTCCATACAAACAGATTTTAAAGAGCCATAGCTTTATGAATAAAAACACTGCTGCCTTTTTCTCATGGTAGAAGATTTTTAAAAATAGCCAGAAGTGGTGCATTTGACAATAAAGGACAAGAAGGGCAAGTTCTCAAAACTGAACAGGAAAAAGTGGTGCCTGGAAACTTCACATGCACTGACTAAACAATAAATGAATGGATAAGTTCCTCTTCTCCATCCCATATTCTGAGTCTTCATCATTAAATCATTGTAACTTTTGTAATACAACATTTAATAAAATTGTGTATGGAGAGAAGGACTCAACACGCCCTAGGAAAGTTCTGCATTAGGGAAGTGAGGCTGTGGAAAGCCTTATGTATCTGTTTCTGCACTGTGTGGCTATCTAATCTCTGACAAGATTTGGTGACATTGGCTCAATACATAAGGAGCTTAATCTAATGACAGATGAGTATCTGCTCTGTCAATCCACAGACCACCCGAAATGTTGTATATACTAGCTCCTCTTTTTATTTAACCAATTTTATTTTTCAGTGGTTTTAAGTTTATAGAAAAGTTCAGTGGAACATACAAATAATTCCCACATATCCCCTGCCCCCATTCCCACAAACTCCGCAGCTATGAACATGCTTGCACCACAGTGGTATATACATATGTTCCTACTGAGGCACCTTTTCACACATCATCACCTGAAGTTTATAGTTTACATTCGAGTTCACTCTTAGTGTTGTACCTTATTTGGGTTTTAACACACAGATCATGATATGGATCTACTCTTGTAATACAATACAGAATAATTTCACTGGCCTGAAAATTTCCTGTTCCGCCATCCTCCCTACCCACCCAGCCCATTTCAATAACTTACCTTCTTACAGTCTCCATAGTTTTGCCTTTTCCACAGTATCATATAGTTGAAGTTATTCAGTATGTAGCTTTTTCAAATTGGTTTCTTTCACTCTGTAATATGCATTTAACATTGTCCCATGTCTTTTCACAGCTTGATGGCTTATTTCTTTTTAGCACTAAATAATATTTCATTGTTTGGATATACTAATTTATTCATCACTTGCATATTGGTTACTTCCAAGTTTTGGAAATTATGAATTGAGCTGCTATAAACATTCATGTGCAGGTTTTCTATGAATGTAAGTGTTCACATCAGATGGGTAAATGTTGAGGAGTGTGATTTGCTAGATTGTATGGTAAGGGTATGCTTAATTTTTGTTTTTCTGTAAAGACAGAGTCTTGTTCCATCACCCAGGCTGGAGAGTAGTGGTGTAATCATGGCTCACTGTAGTCTCAAACTCCAGGGTTCAAGTGATCCTCCTCCCTCAGCCTCCCAAGTAGCTGGGACTATATGCACACACCACATGCCTGGTTAATTTTTTAAATTTATTTTTTATAGAGATAGGGTATTGCTATATTGTGCAGGCTGGTCTCCAACTCTTGGCCTCAAATGATACTCCCACAGTGTTGAGATTACAGGCGTAAGGCACATACTTAGTTTTTAAGAAACCACCAATCTGTCTCCCAAAGCCTGTATACCATTTTATATTCCCATTAGTAATGAGAGTCTAAGCTGCTCCACATCCTCACCAGGATTTGCATTTTTAAAAATGATAATTAACAGAATATCTTACATATGTTTGAAAAGTCTCTTAAATAATACTGTACATGTTTGGTGACTAATAAATATGTACTAAATGAAACTGTAATACTTTAACTGATGGATACATAGCATATATTATTCTATTATTGTATCTTTTCCTAGAAAGCCTTAGGCTACTCTAAATCTGTAACACGTTTCAACTTCTCTACTTACATGTATATTACAGCGATTTCTATTGAGTTATAATCGATATTCACTCTCCTGATTTGCTGAAGTCACAGAGGCTTTCATCTCTACTTTCTAAAGTGCTAATACTAGTTTTTCAGGCTTCTTTTAACTTTTATTTTAGGTTCAGGGGTACATACGCAGGTTACATAAGTTAATTGTGTATCATGGGGATATAATGTACAGATTATTTTATCACCCAGCTAATAAGCATAGTATCCATTAGGTAGTTGATTTTTTGTATAAGGTATAAGGAAGGGGTCCAGTTTCAATTTTCCGTATATGGCTAGCCATTTACCTGAGCATCATTTACTGAATACAGAGTGCTTTCCCCATGCTTGTTTTTTTGTCAGCTTTGTTGAAGATCAGATGATGTTAGCTACACAGCTTTATTTTTGGGCTCTCCACTCTGCCGTAATTGATCTATGTATCTGTTTTTGTACTAGTACTATGCTGTTTTGGTTACTGTAGCCTTGTAATGCAGTTTGAAGTTGGGTAACATGGTACCTTTAGCTTTGTACTTTTTGCTTATGATTGCCTTGGCTATTTAAACTCTTTTTAGTTCCATATGAATTTTAAAGTAGTTTTTCCTAATTCTGGGAGAAACTTTAAAGTTCCATGTTAATTTTATTTTATCGTTTCATTTTTTGAGACAGTCTTGCTCTGTCACCCAGGATGCAATGCAGTAATGTGATCTCAGCTCACTGTGACCTCCGCCTCCCAGGTTCAAGTGATTCTCGTGTCTCATCCTCCTTAGTAGCTGAGATTACAGGTGTGTGCCACCATGCCTGTCTAATTTTTTTGTATTTGTAGTAGAGATGGGGTTTCACCATGTTGGTCAGCCTGGTCTTGAACTCCTGACCTCAAGTGATCCACCCACCTTGGCTTCCCAAAGTGCTGGGACTGCACTCGGCTCCATATGAGTATTAAAATATATATATTTTCTTCTAATTATGTGAGGAATGTCATTGGTAGTTTGCTAGGAATAGCACTGAATCTGTAAATTGTTTTGGGCTATATGTCCATTTTCACAATACTGATTCTTGCTATCCATAAGCAAGGAATGGTTTTCCATTTGGTTGTGTCATCTGATTTCTTTAAACAGTGTTTTGTAGTTCTTGTTACAGAGATCTTTCACCTCCCTGGTTAGCTATATTCCTAGGTATTTTATTCTTTTTGTGGCTATTGTGAATGGAATTGTGTTATTCATTTGGCACTCAGGTTGGAGGTTCTTGGTGTAAAGGAATGCTACTGACTTTTGTGCACTGATTTTGAATCCTGAAATTTTGCTGAAGTTGTTTTTCAGATCTAGGAAATTTTGGGCAGAGGCTATCTGGTTTTTAGGTAAAGAAGTATATCATATGCAAACAGATAAATTGACTTCCTCTCCTCCTATTTGGATGCCTTTTATTTATTTTGCCCGATTGCTCTGGCCAGGTCTTCCAGTACTGTGTGGAATACGAGTGGTGAGAGTTGGTATCCTTGCCTTGTACCAGTTCTCAAGGGGAATGCTTCTAGCCTTTGCCTGTTCAGTATGATGTTGACTGTGGGTTATGATTATCATAGATGACTCTTATTATAATATTTTTAAGTATGGTTCTTCAATACTTAGTTTGTTGAGGGTTTTTAACATGAAGCAATGTTAATTTTCATCAAAAGCCTTTTCTGCATCCATTGAGGTGATCATGTGGTTTCTGTTTTTAGTTCTGTTTTATGTGATGAATCACATTTATTGAGTTCCATTATATTGAACCAACCTTGCATCCCAGGAATAAAGCCTAAAAGATTGTGGTGGATTAGTTTTTTGATTTCCTGCTGGATTTTGTTTGCTAGTATTTTGTTGAGAATTTTTGCATCTATGTTCATCAAGGATATTGGCCTGAAGTTTTCTTTTTTTGTTGCATGTGTGTGCCAGTGGGGGAGGCGAGCTCTGTGTGTGTGCACTGGCAAGGAAGTAGGGGAGTCGTGGGGCATGAGTGTGTCCTGGCAATGTGGTAAAGAGAGGCTGAGGGTGGGCTGGTGCATGTCAGTGGAGGCCAGTCTGCTGGAGTTCTGCGGCAGCTAAAGGAGCTATTATGCAGGCCTCAGGAAGCACCCTGCTTGGGTATTCAAAGTTGTGTGGCAAGCAGGCGCAGCCAGACTGGGAGACGCCAGAACAGAGGGGAGCATTCAGATCAGTCTAGCCCCATCCCAAGGGCAAGACTGTCCTGTTCTGTCCAGATACGACAGTCGTCCTAAGGCTAAAGTTTCTTAGGGGAGTATGGCAAGTCTTGAGAAATGAGCACCCTTGGCCATGCCCCACTGTATCTGTTCACACACCAAACTCTCTGTTTTCCACACAGGCTGGAGTGCTGCCCCCGTCACCTCTTTAAGCAGCTTTTCCTACCTGCTCAAGGGTCTGTGGAGGTCATGGGTCCCTGCCTGCTAGGATCCCAGAAGTCCAAGGCAAGAGTGAGCCACTCCTATCTCTTCACCAGGAGTTATGGGGGTTAGAAACAAGTTCTGGTGCTCAGCCACCCTGTGCAGAGTTCCCAGCTTCCTCCCCATTCAGCCCAGTCCCAGCCTCCTCCCTCCATTCACTCTCAATTCCTTCCCTCTTAAGATTTTCTAGGATTGGGCTAACCTTCCCAATATTCTTGTCTCTCAGCAGCAGATGTTCCTCCTTGCTGCATCTAGTTGGCTATCTTGAATATGGAATCTTATTTATCTTAGTACCTTCGCTGAGCCAACAAATAAACCAGAGCCTCTCCTCTGTAGTATGTATTATATTTAATCCTGTTTCCATGTAGATAATACCATGTAGATAATTCCACCAGCAGAGCTTTCAGAGTTAAGGTTTATTCTCACTGATGATAGAACTAAGATTTCAAGTTGCTATTGTCATAGGGCATAAAATAACCCTAAACACTCTCCTGGCTCTGGCAGTGAAAAACCTTCAAGCTACAGTTCCATTTAGAACCAATGTCCCTGGTGCCAAATTTAAGTCCCTTTAATCTTCTCTTTTCTTTCATAATTTCATCCCCAAAGCTCTGTACTTCCTTCCGTAGAACTATACATCTCTTTTACCCTAACTCACTGCAATTTGTAAACCTTAAACAATGCTATTTTTAAAACACACTCTCCTACCTTCTCAAACTTTCCCCTAGCCCCTTGTCTCCAATTGCTATCACCAACTGGTAAGTACCTCTTCCAGGATTTTCTTAAACCTGGAGAGAGCAGAATTCCTTCTAGTGACCACCTGTATAGTCACAATCGCCTTCCCATCAAGGACTTTGGCATGTAGATTATTCTTCTGCATTCTGTTTGGGTCATTTTGAGGAACCTGGATGTTCACAAAAATTACTCATCTTATGCCTCCACCTCACTCTTTTTTGGCTTTTCTCTCCACTTCAGCAAGTCACTCCCACACCTTCAAGAACTTCCATATCATTTCCTTATCTTGCAACTCTCTTACTTTTCTTGCTACTGATTCTTTCCTCCTGGAATGCAAGCATGTTTGAGCTTCTCCTATCTTAAAAATAAAATTAAACAGTAATCTTTTAAAACTTCAGCTTCTTACGTTTTCAAAGGCCCTTAACTTACCTCTGAAAACCTTACCCTGACAAAATACTTTAAACTCACAACCTTCCTGATGAAGGACCATCGATCTTCCTTCAGTTCCTAAGGCTGTGAGTGAAGAAACACTAAGCACCCTACATCACACCTCATGTATAACTGGTCTGTCCTCCACTGCTGCCCTCCAATTCAAGCCGTTTCAGAGCTTCCCTGTCACATCCTTGGGTAATTTTCCATTACCACATACTAGACATAATTAAATATTTTAATGTGCACTCACTGTTTTTTAAGGAGAGAGTAGATTATATGAAGAATGCATGAATAATTAATATATTACTTAATTACTTTGATTCTTCCTGAATTCCTGTCTCATGTCTTAGAAAAAAGGAACAAATTACTATATACTGCTCTCTTATGTCTGTCAAGAAACCCTTAACCCAAGTTATAATACAAGATTTTTACATTGCTTTTTCCTTTCTAGTTTACTTCTATTTGTGCTTCTGTTATTCTCCTAATTCCACTGTTGACCAAGGGAACTGTATGTCTTTTCTTTACTCACCCACCAAACTTGAGATTAATACTGAGAATTTTTGTTGAAATTATTTTTCATTCAATGCTAAACAGAGAGATTTCTGGAATTACTGGATAATAAAAAAACTCAGTCATTTTCTCTGAGCTGAGTCTTTGTTCTATGACCTTCCTATTTATTGTGCTGGTTTATTTTCTACAAGATGCTCTGCATTTATCTGTTGGCATTTTCCCTCTCTTCTGCTTATAACTCCACATGGCATTGTAAAAGATTTCATTTGATTGACATGCCCTAATGCTTCTTCTTTATACTGACAAGTGATACATTTTTACTTCTGCTGCCAGTCATGATGAAGAACTAATACCAGACTAACCTTCTTGTCATAAACTAATAGAAAATTGGACAACATATATAAAATGACAGTTTTCAGACACTGGACAACTATGTTGTATAGGACCGGGATCCCAGAGAATGGAAAAAGACATACAGATTATTTGCACACGTGCGTGCACACACATACACATGCACATGTGTTATCTTTTGATAACTTTTTTTTTTGGTAACATAAAAAGAGAAAAATTCAAGAAAGCACAGGATCTTGCTGAACTGAGGAAACAGAGTTTGGCATTCGGGAAAGTTGAGCTGACTGAAATGTGTGGGACAGGGTCCCGAAGAAGAGAAAGATACACATAGAAGAAGCTCCAGAAATCTGCATGAGAGTTTCCTTGGTTGAATACTATGCTGGGTGTGCACAGAGCAAAGAATAACTGTTGGAGAAAGAAAATTTGCTAGGAAGCTGTTATCTTAACAATTACCAGAACTTTATCAGAGCTGAGTGAGACTTACGATCCAACCAGCTGAAGCAGAAAATCCTCACTGAACATGTGAGACATCCAGCAGAAACCCAGATTCACATCTTAGAAGGCTAAAGTAGCTTTAGAAGATAGGCTATTCTAGAACGATCCTAATAAATCTTAAAAACAAACTTCCAGAAGAACAGGTTGATTTTGAAGTAAATTAACTGATTTCCAGAAAATAACTGAATTCTTATGAAAAAATAAGAGCAAAATTCAAACCATTGAAAACATAACATACACAATGTCCAGCATCAAATTAAAATGTACTGACAGGCTGGGTGCAGTGGCTCACGCCTGTGATCCCAGCACTTAGGGAGGCCAAGGCGGGCAGATGACGATGTCAGGAGATTGAGACCATCCTGTTCAACATGGTGATACCCCGTCTCTACTAAAAATATAACAATTAGCTAGGCGTGGTGGCACATGCTTGTAGTCTTGGGAGGCTGAAGCAGAAGAACTGCTTGCGGAGGCTGCAGTGAGCAGAGATCGCACCAGTGCACTCCAGCCTGGCAACAGAGCAAAACTTCGTCTCAAAAAAAATGTACTGACCGTGATAAAAAAAAAAAAAGTGGGAAAAAAATAAGTATGTAGAAACTAAAGCAGAAATAACATGTCTTAGTCTATTTTGTGTTGCTATAACAGAATACCACAGACTGGGTAATTGGAAACAGTAGAAGTTTATTTGGCTCATGAAGGCTGGGAAGTTCAATATCAAGGTGCTACTGTCTGGCAAAGGCCTTCATGTTACATCATTCCATGATGGAAAGCAGAAGGCCAAGCAAGCACGCAATGCAGAGAGAAAGCGGGGCTGGAGTCTGGAGACAACTAACCCACTCCCAAAATAATGGCATTCATCTATTAACGAAGGCAGAAGGTGATTAGATCAACAGTACTACGATAGCAATTAAATCCCAACAGGAGGTTTAGGGGGGATATTCAAAGCATAACATGACAGATATGATGGAATTAGCAGATAAAATCTTTAAAATGGCTATTATAAATATGTTTAAGCCTATAAAGGAAAACATGAACACAACATGAGTGCTCACAACTACAGAAAAAGAACCAAAGAGAACTTCAGAGCTAGAAAAAAATATAGTATCTGAAATGGAAAAAATTACTGGATGGCAGTGGCAGAGTAGATACTGCAGAAGAAAAAATCACTATACTTAAAGGCAGAAACTATCGATACAAAGAACAGAGGGAAAAAAAGGCTGAAAAAATTGAATATGGCCTTAGTAATCTGTGAGATAACATCAAAAGAAATCTAGCATTTGTATAACTGGAATCACAAAGGAAGGAAAAATTACAATATTTAAAGAACTGCCAAAGTTTTCCAAATTATATGAAACCTGTAATTCTGTGAAGCTCAATGAACCCCCACAAGGGTAAACATAAAGAAAGCCACTCCAACACCTTTCAAAATATACCTGCTAAAAACTAACAATAAAGAGGATATCAAAGATGTAGCTAGAGGGAATAACGAGACATAATACAATAAGAGAAATAAAGCATTATCACCGGCTTCTCACTAGAAAAAAAAGGAGTACAAAAGACAATACAGCTACCATTTTAAAGTGATGAATGAGAAAGAAAAAACCCACAATTCTATATCCCACAAAATCTTCAAAAATAGGCCAGGCATGGTGGCTCATGCCTGTAATCCCAGCACTTTGGGAGGCCGAGGTGGGCGGATCACCTGAGGTCAGGAGTTCGAGTCCAGCCTGGCCAAAATAGTGAAACCCCGTCTCTACCAAAAATACAAAAAAATAAGCCGAGCATGGTGGCGGGTGCCTGTCATCCTAGCTACTTGGGAGGCTGAGGCAGAAGAATCACGTGAACCTGGGAGCTGGAGGTTGCAGTGAACTGAGACTGTGACATTGCACTCTAGTCTGGGCAACAAGAATGAAACTTCATCTTAAAAAAAAGTGAAATAAAGGAAAAACTGTCTTATCAGTATATCTGTACCATACAAATTGTTACGGAAAAGTTATCAGGTTGAAGAAAATGGACTCCAAACATAACTTTTATCAGTTTGTACAATCTTTTAAAAAGATACATTATGGTTTAAAACAAAAATAGCAATAATGTATTGTCAGGTTTATAACATAGGGAGAAATAAAATGCATAAGATGATAAGGAAAAAAGGAAAGAAATTGAAATGCATATTAAAATTCATCCAACATATATGAAGTAGTATTATGTAATATTAAGGTAGATAGTAATATGTTAAAAATGTGTATGCTAAACTCTAGATAACAACAAAGTGGTAAACCTAATAATTCAATAGACTGGCTTTAAAAATACCAAATCACTCAGCTAAATTAAAAGAAGGCTGAAAAAGTGAACAAAAGGACAAAGATCCAGTGGGACAAACAGAAGACAAATAGCAAGACGATGGACTTAAGCCCAACCACAGCAACAGGTAAGGTAAGTAAAAATGGCAATAAACACAAACATAGCAATTTAAGGTAAGGACTTTTATATTGGTAACAATACAATAATCATTGTAAATATATAAGAAATATATTGGCTAAAAGCAAAGGGATGGAAAAACACAGACTATGCACAAATCATAAAAAAAAAAATTGAAAACCAGAGTAGCTATAGTAATATCAGACAAAGTAACTTTAGGACAAAGAAAATTACCAGAAATAAAAAAGGATCTTTCATAAATGATAAAAGGATCAGTTTATTAAGAAGACATTACAATCCTAAAGGAGTAAATATTCAGTAAGAGAGCTACAAAAATCTATGAAAAACTGACAGAACTAAAAGGAGAAATGTACATATTCATAAATGTAGAACATAACACTCCCATCTTAGTTCTACAGAAATGAAAAGGGAAAATCAGTAAATATTTATAAGACTTGAACATCACTATCAATCAACTTGCCCTAAGTAACATTTATAGAATACCACACCCCACAATGGCATAATATACATTAGTTTCAGTATACATGGAACATTCACTAAGACAGACCATGTGCTGGGTCTTTAAAGAAGTCGCAATATACTTAAAAGACTGAAGTCCAACAGATATATTTTCTAACCTTAAAAGAATTGATAGCTTCTGCACAGCGAAAGAAAAAATCATTAGAGTGAACTGGCAATCAACAGTATGGGGAAAAATTTTTGCAATCTACCCATCTGACAAAGGACTTATATCCAAAATTTACAAAGAACTAAAACAGATTTACAAGAAAAAAAAACCCATTCAAAATTGGGCGAAGGATATGAACAGACACTTTTCAAAAGAAGACATATATGAGGCAAACAAACATATCAAAAAATGCTCAACATCACTGGTCATTAGAGAAATACAAATTACACTGAGATACCATCTCACACCAGTTAGAATCTTAATCATTAAAAAATCTGAAGACAACAGATGCTGGAGAGGATGTGGAGAAATAGGAACACTTTTACACTGTTGGTGGGAGTGTAAATCACTCCCAGCAACAGTTCAACCATTGTGGAAGACAGTGTGGCGATTCCTCAAGGACCTAGAAATAGAAATTCCATTTGACCCAGCAATCCCAATACTGGATATATATCCAAAGGATTATAAATCGTTCTATTATAAAGACACATGCACACGTATGTTCACTGCAGCACTCTTTACAATAGCAAAGGCTTGGAACCAACCCAAATGCCCACTGATGATAGACCAGGCAGGGAAAATGTGGCACATATACACCATGGAATACTATGCAGCCATAAAAAATGATGAGTTCATGTCCTTGGTAGGGACATGGATGAACCTGGAAACCATCATTCTCAGCAAACTGACAGAAGAACAGAAAATAAAACACTGCATGTTCTCACTCATAGGCAGGTGTTGAACAATGAGAACACATGGACACAGGGAGGGGAGCATTACACACTGAGGTCTGCAGTGGGGGACTATAGGAGGGACAGTGGGGGGTAGGGAGTTGGGGAGGGATAACATGGGGAGAAATGTCAGATATAGGTGATGGGGATAGAGGCAGCACATCACATTGCCATGTATGCACCTATGCAACAATCCTGCATGTTCTTCACATGTACCCCAGAACCTAACATGCAACAAAATATATATACATTTAAAAAAAAAGAATTGATGAAAAATAAAACATTTGAAAATTTCAAAATGTGTGGAAAATATATTTCTAAATAACTCACTGAGCAAAGAAGAAATAAAAGAAAAACTAAAAAATATTTTGAACTGAATACTATCTTAAAAAACCAAAGTTTGCATAATTTCAAGCAAAGAAGTGCTCAAAGGAAACTTTATATTTTAAATGCTTATATTATAAAAGAAGAAAAGACTCAAATTCATGATCTAAGCTTCTTAAGAAACTGAAACAAGAAGAGCAAATTAAATCTAAAGAAAGTAGAAAAAAATACAGTGAAAAATCAATAAACAAGCAAACAAATAAACATTGGAGAGAATTAATAAAACCAACAGCTGTTTCTTTGAAAAGATTAATAAAGTGGGAAAACCCCTAGCAAGAAATATGGAGAAAACACAATATCAAAATAAAAAAAGATGACGTTACTGCTGATCCCATATAAATTGAAAGGATAAAAAAGCATACTATGAAAAATTTGACACCAATTAATTTTGACAACTTAGATGAAACAAATATATTGAAAGACACAATTAAAATCCTTCCACAAAGAAACTCCAGGCCCAGATGAGATCACTAGCAAATTCTACCAAACATTTTAAAGAAGGACTAACAGTGCTCTTAAAAATTATTTCAGCAAATGGTGAAAAAGAGAACATCTCTGAAATGTTCATGAGATTAACATCATCTGGATGCTAGAATCAGACAAAGATATTATAAAAAAGGAAAAATGTTTCTTTCTTCACAACACCTCAAAACTTTAAACCAAAATGGTCCTCAGTAGATGAATAAAAAAAATTATAGTATATTCATAAAATGAGACACTTCTCCAGCAATAAAACAAAGTTTATTCATGAAATAACATGGGTGAATCTTAAAAACATTATACTGGGCAAAATAAATCGGACACAAAGGAGCACTTTGGGATTCCATTCATGTGAGGTTCTTTTAAAGTGGCGTAACTAATATATTGCGATGGAAATCACATCAATGGTTGCCTGAGATAGGAGGTGTGTGGGATGCCGGTGGTGGTGGTGATGTGACGGCAGAGGGTGTAAGTGAGAAAGTTTTCAGGGGATGGAAGAGTTCTTGTTTGGGGCAAGGGTTACATCAATGTATACATTTGGCACAATATACAATTAAAATACAGTATGGTATTATGTAAACTGCAACTCAACAGAAAAACCTTTAAAAAAGGTTAGAAAAAACCTTTACGCTCCTGTTTTATTATAATTAACTCCATTTTGGAGAAACATGGGTAGGGAGATGGAGGAAACTGAGAAGTCAGTGACACAGTACGGAATCTACTATGATAAAAATACATATTAACTAAAGGAGTAACATATAAATAACTAGCCCCCATATATAATTCACAAAATATGGATTCTTCAAGGCATATAGGCTATTACCCTCATATCTATTAAGTAACTCTCTAAAATAATTAATATGATATTATTAAAACTGTGAACCAAAGGTTGATTTCGCTTTCACTCTTATAGTTATGAGAGGGGTTGACCATCTTTCAGGATCAGCAACTATAATAACTGTGTTCTAATCAGGTCAAATTTACAACATTAATTGGGCAGTTCAGTGAGACACGTAATTGTTAGTGTTCTCCTAGATAATTACACATATGGGTGTGCTAGTCACATGAATGTCTCTTATGATAGCAGACCCTTCATATTCATAGATTTAACCTTGCTGGTTCCAAGCACTCATGAGTAAGCTTAAAATGTTTATGACAGTTTGTAATTTGTAATTTTGTTGAGACATAAATTGGAAACAAGACCATGGAGGTTTTCAATATGAGGCTAATCTAGCCATACCTGTCTCTCAAGGTGTCTTTTATTCTCAACTCTGACATATGAGTTTTATAAATGATAAGGGTTTTTAGTAATGTAGGGTTTCTCAAAATTCTATGAAGTATTCTCTGTCTGTGAATGTCAACAGGGTTGCTATATTATTAATCAACTTTTTTCTTTAAATGTGAAAATCTGTCTTTATTTTTTAAGTTCTTAGTTCTCTAATATTTATAATCGGCTGTGATCAATGCAGACTGCCACCGCATATTACACAAGTTAAATGTGTAAAGTCTGCGTGGATCTTATTCCCTAAGACTTGAGATTAATTTGCTTACAGTTCCTCTAACCCAATGTCTTCTGCTGATGTATCCCATCCCATAAATCGTCTCCTGTTGACTCACTAAGAGAATGACAGAGACTTCTTCCAGACCACACATGCTGCTATCAGAGTATGTGTTCAGTATACACTTAGTGAAAACTTACCAATATTTAAGAACTGACTCCCACTTTTAGTGAGGGGTCCCCACAGGTATCTTGGGTATTAGATTATTTTGAGAAACCTGTGCCAACTGGACTAGAAATCTTGAGGTCTTAATTACTACTTGTAAAGAACAGGGCAGAGAAGGGACTGAGACGGTTACTGGGAAGGGACTGAATGCTGTGAAAAGAGGTTCTAGATCCTTGGGGCTTAGGACTATCTTTTACAGATAGACTGCAGGAGAGGTTTAGCATTAAAGAAAGAGGGCAAGGGAACACAGCAGTTGGCTTAATAATGGCAACATGATTAAAACAGACATCATTACACTCAGCTTATAAGAACTGGCAAAACGATTTTTCCCCTACTACCTCCCTTATCCATTAGCTAATATTCTTTTTTATTTTTTTACTATACAATCTCAGGCTAAAGACTTCAGTTGCAAATGTTTCAGCGATTAAACATATCAATATAATTACATTTTCCTGAAAGTATAATATAGCCAAGTTTTATTATAGCCAAGATTTAGTAAGGCAAGCACTGTTTAAGATCCTTTGGTTAGGCAGTATCATTGTCCCCATATCACAGATGAGGAAACTGAGGCTTAGAATGATTGAGCAATGGTTGCAAGTACCTAGAGCTAAGATTCAAGTTCATATTTATGTAACTCCAAAGTCTGTGTCTTAAACCCTGACATACAACTTCTCATCTTGAGTATATCTAGTCTCTGAATCCGTTTCCAAAACGGGGCTGAAAAGCAGTAAGACAATGAACATTTGAAAGGGCAGATGGCATATAAGTGAGGACAAAGACTAGTGATGTTCAAGACTGGTCAGCTTTACCACCTGCTCTGGTTTATCTTCATCTATATAAGTCTAAATTACTTCATCTCCTGCTTGAAATCTAGCCTCAATTAAAATAAAACCAAAGCAAGGCTTTTCTCAAGTCCAGGGCCGAACACACAGTGTTCACTTGTTGTAGGATAATGCCTTGAAAATTTCCTAGGAGAGCATTTCCCCTCTCGTTTTGAGTGTTTGTGTATACCCAGAATGATATAGTTAGTGCAGCACCTCAAACTGCAATGTCTAACCCTCTCATATATAGTATCATAGATTGTAATCAGGCAGTTAAAGAAGAAATAACTACAGTAAGAACGTCCTCATGGCAAACTTTTCAAATATAGGCTAAAATAATGAGGTTCATTTGCAAGATAGAATACTGGATATTTTATCCCACAAGGTAGCAATGAATTTTTCTCATGTCACCACAGAACTGTAACAGCTTAGTTGCTGAAAATGCTGTCTTAACCAAAAGAAAGGCAGTGTTTCTTCTTATCATTGGTAAATAAACTGCATTACTTTTACTGAGTATACATTCTAGGATTTAATTTTTCAAAGCAAAATTTGATATGACATGTTTTAATGAAATTTCTTATCTCGGTTTATGATCTTGCTTAATTCTTATATTAAAATACATAAGAAAGTGATATTTTATCTAAATTGTAATATGTATGCAAAGCAAAGTATCTAATTAAAGCAGATAGATGGTAAAGGTGATGAATTGGTTGCAGGTAAATGATACCAAAATATAATTCCAAATTGTTCTTAATCATAAATCCTAACCATTTCTGTGGTACAAATGCACATATGTACTATTTTCCATAACTAATAAATGCCTACACAGTTTAACATTAGAAAACCATACTGTCATTTTCCCAAGGGGCATCTCTGCTCTTCAATGCCATGCTCTAATTGTACCTAATTATCCACTCATACCATTTTATCTCCAAATTTCCCCATAAGGTAAACCTCAATTTCATCCACACACCCAAACATCCTCAAAGATGTTAACTGCCTTTTCAGCACCAAGCACAGTATTGTCATAAAGCCAACAAGTATATAAATATTACCTATCATCATACTACTACATAGTATCTTAAAAATACACATATTAAAACGTGTTCTCAGAGAAGCAATGCCAAAAGTCATTCCATTACTGCCTTAGATGCTGTAATGATCAAAATTTTACATGCTAAAATAAAAACCAAAATTGAATTCCTCTCTAGAGATCATGAACATGGGCCTTCCCAAATCTCTTATTTAATCTAGTATTTAAGTTCCTTCTTGCTTTCATGTCTTCCTTATCTGCATGTATAATAAATAGCAATTAGAGAAAAATTAGATACATATTTTTGAATAATAAATGAATAAAAAGACAAGGGTATAATAGATAAATGTGGACTTCCTTAAAAATACCACTCTATTTCATATATTAACTTAATTCTTATTTTTAAAAAACTTAATTGTCTTTTGGAAATAACCTTAAGTAATTTCAAAGCTAACTGCTGACCCTTAACTCACAGAATTGGAAAAGACACCCTGTTAAGATTTTCTATGTGGTTAATAATTTATGCCATTCATTGCAAAAATAAAAGTAAAAATCAAAACAGAAAAGGTCTCCTAAAATCTTCAATACTAGATGTATTTTAGATCCTGAAACAATAGGCTATATACTAAGTGAAGAATGGCACTTACTTTATATTCTTTCCGATGAGGCAAAACAGAAATGATTTCCCTTATCAACAGTCTTTCCTATTGAGGGTGTAACAGGTAAAACACAAAATACAAAAGCGTCTCCATCCATTTACCTAATGGTTACTTCCTATAAGCCTCCTAATTCTAAGTTATCCCTTGAACATATTTAGTTATTACTTATATGTATTTTTCTTGGGATCTTAAATTTAATTGAATGATATTTTTCAACATTTTCCTAGAAGAAAAAAAAGAAAATATAGGTAACATATAGAATTTCTCCTTCTGAAGGAAAGATAAGCTAACAATACTTAAGAAGGTAAAATACAAAGAGAAACTATTTGCTACGAAAGTTAATATTAACTTTCAAGAACACCAATTTTGCCTGAATTAGAGAAGTAACTATAGTCTCAATTTGGCATTTTCCCCCACAGAGGCACTAAAGTTTTAAGTGACCTACACAGAGGCAGCTTGAACTGGAATCCAGCTTATGAGTTTTAGGGAAAGCCAGAGTGTATCAGTGATTAGAATGAAAGTTCACAGCACCAGTGACTTTAAAAAGGAAAGTGAAGCCGATGATACAAAAGCTGGAGAATCCTTCCAGTGAAGGTAGGTTGCATGACTAATAAAATGAGTCAAGAATTTTTCCTATGTCTTCAATTCACTTATAGTGTCACTATTTAATTTTTACATAGTGAAACTGACTTAGATGCTAATCTATGAGGCAAGAAACAACAGTGAAAACTATTTTCTCTTCATATACACGATTCAAGTAGAGTTTGGGTGTTTTCTATTGGCCCCTAAAGGAGACTAATAACTACAAGTAACAGGCCATCTACTTAGTGTGGAATTGGTAAATGTCATTGCAAGATGACATTCCTTGACCTGCTAGTGAAAGGAGTCACTCTATTAAGACAGGAGCATTTTCATTATAACAAATAACTAAAGGTAGACTTTTGGAAAAACAGTAGAGAAAATAATTTTTTTAAAATACCAATGCAAAAAAATATTTAATAGTTAAAAACAGATTATTTTCTCTACTCCCTGAACAAACTAGAATGGCCCCACCCTCTTTGTGACCCTGGCTGGAATTGGTAATACCTAGGGAGACCTCCTTGGGAGCCATCAGAGGGTGTCACTGAAGCAGAAGCAGTTCTTCCCTCAGTCCCAGGAAGTTAGTTAAGACAAAGTGTTAATGAGAAATGTCATCATGCTTGCAATATCTTATTTGTAATCTGATGAGAACTGTGTCTAGGAGAACCGAACTCTACATAGGTGAATGGACTGGAAATTAATAATTTGATCCTCTGAAATAATCTCATCATAAGTAATATCTACTTGTAAAAGAACCTATGGGCCCCTGCCCTCCAGGAATTTATAATCAAGTCACATGAAACAAATGTGACTTGTCATTCAAACAGTTAACAATTTGAACCAAGGCAGGCAATTTGAACACAAGTGGGAAGCCTTCCTATGCTTTTACTTGTCCTTATCTCTCAAGGTACTGTTAGGGAAAGAAGACAGAGAAACACTGGGTAGAAGAGGGTGTTTGCCTGGCAAAGGTCCCACCCTCAAGCCTGGAAACCTGCTGCCCTAAAAGGGGACAGGCATTCCTGTTTTCACACCCAATAAGTTGACTTTTGGCCTGCCACACTGACTATCCTGTACTCACATAAACTTGAACCCCAGGCTCCAGAAGGAGACCAGCAGGCAAAGAGAGGAGGGACAAGTAGACAGACAGTGGAACAACGTGGCAGAGAAATAGAGAAGAGGAGGAAAATCTGAATGCTGAGAGGAGGTGAGTGGGAGTCAGAGATGAGTCTGGCTGAGGGTGGTCAGAGAGGAGTTTGGCCGCTGGATGGCCAAGCTCCAGGGGAAGATCTCCCCATTCCATCCTGGCTGCCAGTTCCCAATCCATCCTACTGACAGCCATGTCCATTACTCAATAAAGTCCTGCATTCACCTTTCAAGTCCGTACTTATCCATTGAGTCCGTGTGTGACCCAATTCTTCTGGGGTGCTGGACAGAAGCTCAGGATACAAAAAGCTGTCACACTGGCCTTGCAGAAAGGCAGAGGGTCCACTGAGCTGGTTAACACTCAAGCTATCTGCAGACAGCAGGGCTAAAAGGGCACACTGTTAACACATGCCCACTTGGGCTCTTGCATCTGTCCCTCTGCATACTCACCCCCACACCCTCACTGGTTTGAGCAGCTGAAGCAACAAAATACGTGAGCCACACCCCTGACGTACATTCTGCAAGGCGGATTAAGGAACCCTCCAGTTTCAGTACCCAGTACACTGTAGGCATGTAACTACCTGATGACCTGGTATGATTAAATAGCTAAATCACTACAAGTTCACAATGTCTCATCTGAAACTTTTTTTTTTGAGACAGAATCTTGCTCTTGTCACTAAGGCTGGAGTGCAATGGCATGACCTTGGCTCACTGAAACCTCAGCCTCCCAGGTTCAAGTGATTCTCCTGCCTCAACCTTCCAAGTAGCTGGGATTACAGGCACCTGCCACCATGCCCTGCTAATTTTTGTATTTTTTAGTAAAGATGGGGTTTCACCATGTTGGCCAGGCTGGTCTTGAACTTCTGACCTCGTGAACCACCTACCTGCCTCAGCCTCCCAAAGTGCTGGGATTATAGGAGTGAGCCACTGTGCCTGGCCCTCTCATCTGACACTCTTAAAACCAGATGTGTTTTTAAAATTCAGAATTTTTTCTATTTTAGAAAAGTGATAGGTACATATTCCACATATTTATAAAGCACCTCCAGCAGGATATGGTACAGAACCCCATGATCAAGCACTTAAATATAGCTGCAGTAGAAAATTAGTGTTCATATTGAGATAAATAATGATTATGAATAATACCATGAGAGTCAGTTTAGCTCAAGGGGTTAGGAAAAACTTGATTTGCTTAGAGATTTTTGAAACTGTAGATAACACACCAAAGACTTATAGTACAGACTGCAGAAATGACAGGGGTTCACAGGCTATAGCAATCAACATAAGCTATGAAGAAGTAAAAGTTAACCAGTATTAGTGAGGACTCACACTTTATTGGTGGGATGGGAGAACTCACTGGATCATAATGGGAGTACTGAGTTACATATGGTGGGGTAAGATCACATAAGGCTAGACTGAGAGTCCCAAGCCTGCAGAGCCACCCAGAGCCTTGGTGAAAGCAACACAATGACAGCAGGACTTGAGAAACACTAATCTGGATTATGATGATGATGATGACGGTGACAATAGCTAGGTTGTCAGAGCCCAGGAGAATCCAGGGTTTTACTAGCAACAATAAGGAGTGAAGAAGGGGAATTAAAACCAAGGAGAAAGGAACACCAGCTCAACTGATGAAAGGAATGTATTTAGGGGGTGACTATGGGGAGAAGCGATTGTTCTTCAAGAGAGGAAAAGACTGTAAATTCCCTGGGTGGTGAGTAAGCAACTGTATTACAGACACTGAACCAACTGTGAGGTTCAGGGAGGTGGAGCAGAAGGTATGGGACTGCCATGAACTGAAACAGATGCGTAAGACTTCATGGGCCCTTGCAGAGGATATTCATTGAAAAAATCATGTATGATTACAGGTAAAAGATCTAGAAGAGGTGAAAGCTGTTCATGTTTGGATAATAAGATGTAAGAAGAAGGGAGGGGCTAAATGTTATCACATGGAGGAAAAGACCACTGGTCTTGTAAAGATGTGGAGCAGATGCAGCTTCAGAAATAGACCTTCCTTGTTCACAAAGATGAAGCATCTTGTATTAAAGGAGAGAGACATGCTCTTGGAATAAGAGTAACGTTTTCCTAACAGACCCAGAAAGGGTAACACATCAAAGAGAATATGCACCATCTGTGTATTGAAGGAAAAGGCACAGTTGTTTGCTTTTGACTGCAGCCCTATTTCTAAAGGAATGCGGGCATTTGTATGAAAGTGGCTTGGAGGCAAAAATGGAAAGATCATACTGGATATAAGTGACTCCAAAAGCTGCAAAAAATCTTCTATCACTTTTCTTCCAAAGCAGCTTGGAATGATTTGCTGCAATCTCGTGTTTAACTCAAAAGACCTGAGGTAGGTCTTTTCTAACATATAGAATAGAACACAAAGGTTCTCAGAACAATGGTGCAAGATTTCACAAGTGAGTCTAGATCCTATAAAGTGTTTATAGAAAAATGAGGCCTCCAACCAATGTGCATGGTAAACGGCAGATCAAGGAAACAGGCCAATAGGAAAAATATCCGCCTGATGACAATTTGTGGGTGGAGAATTCTACAGTAAGTATTATGTCACCATTAAGAATGAAAGTTGAATTTGTGAGCATGTTCAATGATTCAACTGTAGGAGCCACTTAACTTTTTCCCCTTCTATTAATACCATTTTTGAACAAATACCATCTTATATATAGTACAGTTTGAAGAAATATAAGCTTTTAAAAAATGAGCACATAAAGAAGCTTAGGTAATTCAAAGTTCTGTAGAACAAAATCCAGGATAACTCTGGGCACTTTACATGTATAAAAGTAGATGGAATGGATATTATTTTTATTTCTATCCTTCCTCATCCAAGATGTAAAAATGTTTTAATGCCACCTCATATGTATCTTAACATAGTATCATTAAGCCTTCTGCATCAAAGTGACAAGGGCACAGAACAGTACATGATGTGCAGGTATGCTTGTGGGCACATGCATGAGTGTATGTGGAGCTGGAAGTGGGGGAACCACGGTGATGAGAGGCACTACAATGAGGAAGTTAGAAGGAAGAAAGAGGATCATGGAAGGAAGCAGCTGCTACTGACACAAGGGAAAACGACAAGCATCAAAGTTACAGGGCTTACAAAATCTACTTGTAGAACTCATGGAGAAAACTCTTAAAATATGGCAAGTGGCCGGGCGCAGTGGCTCAAGCCTGTAATCCCAGCACTTTGGGAGGCCGAAGTGGGCGATCACAAGGTCAAGAGATCGAGAGCATCCTGGCCAACATGGTGAAACCCCATCTCTACTAGAAATACAAAAATTAGCTGGGCATGGGGGTGTGCGCCTATAGGCCCAGCTACTCAGGAGGCTGAGGCGGGAGAACTGCTAGAATCTGGGAGGTGGAGTTTGCAGTGAGCCGAGATTGTGCCACTGCACTCCATCCTGGTACCTGGTGACAGAGTGAGACTGTCTCAAAAAAGAATGGCAAGTGTCCACAAGAAAAAGGAGTTGTGGCAGTACAAAGTCCCCAATTTCTTTATCTTAAAATATCATTTTAGTTGAATCTGCATTTCATTCAAAACACGAAAATGCAGAATATTTAGATGACTCATGTCAGCAAAAATGCATCTTCCTTATTTTATAAGACATTGAAATAATCTACTTCAAGTACTTGGCCACAAATCTGTGTAACAGACGTTTGGCAGGGCAAGTTGGATAATGAAGTAAATTGTTCTAAGGAATATGTGCACTTTACATTGTAACATTACTTTTTATTTAAACTTACCAGGAGAGGACATGTATGTCTTTCAACCGTTTTTGAAGTTTTTTTTTTCTTTTGAGGTCCCACCCACATGTGCAGTACGGTCATATGCTATCTCTGTAAATAAGTTTCAAATGTTAATATGCACTGGTCTATGGAGCCCTGTCCTACAGAGATGCAAAGGCACTGATGTGTTGGAAAAGGATGGTACATTAAATTGTAGCAGCTGAGCATCTTCTGGGTACAATCCCACAGGCTGTAGAATAACATAACTTCTAAAGTCTAAGGTTATCCTCAACAATTGATGAATGAGACGCACACTTGCTCAACCCCTTTCATCTGATCAGTCTAAAATGTGAGTGCAAGTAGTCCCTCAGGACTACGGAGAAACAAATGCCCTCCTTTTACAAGAAGAAACTGAGTTGAGGTGAAAGGATTTCCCCCAAGGGTTCAGTCATGACAGAGCTGGGACACAAATCCAAATCTATGCTTCTTGACTCATAAGCCAGTGATCTTCTCAGTACTTGAAACACTTGCAGGCTCTTGAACTGGATTGCATGGGTTTCAATTCTACTTTTAATAGATGGCAGCACTGATGAAATGATTAACTCTCTGAGCTTCAGGTTGCTCATCTTAAAGGTGAGGATAATAATAGCATGTGCTTCACAATGTTGTTATGAGAATTTCATGAGGTAATATGCATCAAGAGCTTAGAACAATGCCATAGAGAAAATGCTAAATAAATGTAAGCTTTAATTAGCATTAATGCATGTTCTCTTGGTTGGTAGGCACCAAGGAATAAATGAACCCAGACTCAGAAGCTGTCTATCAAAGATGATCTTGGTAAAATTACTTAACCCTTGACAAAAATTCCTTGCTTGTCCAAACTTCAGTCAGTCTTCTGAAACTTCTCTGAGGCCCATCTGTGCACTTCCTCATAAAATCTGTGTTTTAGCAATCCCTGCTAAGTCAGTTTAGCAATAATCTCCCACCCACCCTCAATATATGGTCACCCTAGATAGCTCATCAGGTCCTTCATCCTCCACCATCTCCCAGGTAATGTCTCATCACCCTGCCCTGTCTTCAGCAGGAATCCTGCTAGGTTGGCTTAGCCAGAAATTCCCCTTACCTCTGATGTCGCCTCTTAGTAATGTTTTCATCCACTGACCGCCATTCTGATCCTTGGCTATAAATGCCCACATGCATATGCTGTATTCAGAGTTAAGCCCTATCCTTCTCCCCTATTGCAAGACTCCCTGTACCTATTTCCATGTTCCTGAATAAAGTCTGCCTTACCATGCTTTAACAAAAGTATCACTGAATACTTTGTTTTCCTTAATACTCCTCAAAGCCTCAGTTTCCTCACTGATAGAAGGGAGAAAACAGTGATATCCAACTAAGGGGTTGACTGTAAGGATTAAGTGAGATCATTCACATAAAGTGCTTGGAACAATGCCTACCATATGAGTAGTGCTCAATAGATTATCGCTATTATTCACAATATAGTAACTCAATAAAAGCTTCAACTTTTTATGACCAATCTAATTCCATCCTACCCTCACTTACTGTCTCCCTCTACTTTTCACTTTTCTTCATCTTCATGCCTAATAAAGAAGAACAGAGCCAGAGATGTATGCTACAACATTAAATATGGAAAGAAAGAATAAAAGTTTAAAGAGGATTTCACTTAGTACATGAAACAGCCGAGTCTATCCAAGACCTCAGTAGATAAGAGCTCACACGTTGGATAGAGACAAAGCGGGGCACACAGGAACACTTTCAACTGGCCAGGACCTCACTTAGTAGCTAATAAGGGATGTACTTTCTTCTCAAATGCTGTCAGTGGCATGAAGTATAAATTCACTATCAATAACCATCAAAATTAAAACCCATGTTTCCGTGACTTTTCACTTCTAAGGGATTCATTTCATTGGTATGCTTCCATATGCATTAATATTTATATTTGCAATTTCATTACTGCAGCTGAATGTAACACTGTTGCCCTAATTCTTACCTCGAGATTTTAGGCATCTTTCCAGGAGTGAGTTAGGAGATAAATAGAATATATGCGTTGCTGAGTGTTTTAACGGAGAAATGGCATCTTCACATTAGGCCATGGAAGTGAATGGAATAATCATCAACAACTTTAAAATGTGCTCTAGTAACTGTGCTTACAATCTATTAATTCTATGACAGTGCATTTTACGTATCCTCGAGCATGATTTACCAGGCAAAAAATATTTATTGACAATATCACAATATCATTGTTGTATTATGCTTGATGCCAAATTTTGATTTAAAACATAAAGCATCTCGAATATCCAACTGTACTCACCTTTAAAAAAAAAAAGTTTGAATAGTCCTGATAGACTAGTATAAACTACATTCATCCTAGGATTTCCCTTCTTTTTAAATAAAGAAAGCACATTTTTTTTCTTTTCCCTAATCATTATTCTAGTAATCAGAAAACTTACAGAGGCCCAGGACAAGGTAATATGGAAAGAAGTATAGAATTAAGAGCTAAATGATATAGATCTCAACCTAGTAACTACACATCCAGCCATCCATCCGTCAGTGTACTGAATGCCTAATGTGTGCCAGACATACACTAAAAGGCAGCAGTAGGGGATTCAAATAATTAAGGCATGCTCCTGTCCTCAATTCTGATTAGTTTTGAAAACCTATATTCTTTTGGTAGTGTCTGAACTTTCCTTTGCCCAGAATCTGCTTCTGCAAACTATCCCTATAGCAGCTTATGAACTGTCATCACAAAAGATAAGATCATGTCACTGCCCTTCTCAAACACCTTTGATTGATTAATCCATTCAATAAATATTTGAGCACGAACCATTTGCCAGACACTTTTGTAGATGCTTAAGACAGGCCAGTGCTGACAAAAAAATAATCCCTGTCCTAATGTAGTCTAATAGGGTAGAAAAACATATATATATATATATATACACACATACATACACACGTTTATACATATACAAACATGTTATATATATGAAACATCTTTATATACGTGTTTTTTAATATATATAAACATGTTTTATATGCCCTCTTTCTAGGTACTTGGGAGGATTATGTTTTCCTAATGTATTCTGATAGAAAAACGTGTGTGTGCATATACGAGCGCACGCACGCGCGCACACACACACACAAGGTTAATAAGTACTAGAGGAAGATATAAAAGGGAAAGGGGCTAGGAGGTCTGTGTATGCATGTGTGTAGCCACATGCTTGTGAGTGAGCATATCTAGCTTATTCCTGTCTCCCCGTCACTGCTCACCTATTTGCTCTTCCTGGGAATGTCTGCTGCTGCTTCTCTACCTACTAAAATTCTTCCTATTTTAAAAAACTACTTCAAATTACTCTCTCTGTGCAAAGCCTTCACAGATAACTAACTAGAATTAATGACTCTGTCCTATCCTCTGTACTACCACAACTCTTTGTATTTCTAGCATGTTATATTTTTCCCCTTATCCGGCTATTCATCCAAGGTTACTACAGGTTGAGTATCACTAATCTGAATATCCAAAATGCTCCAAAATTCTAAACTTTTCAATCACTGATGTGACCCTCTAAGAAAATGCTTTTTGGATCATTTTGGATTTTCAGATTAGGGATGCTCAACTAACTGGTAAGCACAATACAAATATTCTGAAGTCTGAAAAAAAAAATCTGAAATCCTAACACTTCTAGTCCTAAGTGTTCTGGATAAGGGATACCCAACCTGTATGGAGTGCCAACACAGAGGCTGGTACATAATATACAAAAAATAAGTGACTTGCCTAAGATTAGAATACTGTCCTAATCTGTTTGTTGTAAAAAAGGGGCTTTTCCCAATGACCAGATACATATACTGATGTGTGTATATAACACTGATACACAGGGAGAAACAAAAATACCAGAAGCAAAGGAGACTGCTCACCTCCACAGTTTCTAATCCCCAGCATTTAGTCTCTCATTATTTCACATAATTCACAGACTTATTTTCACTATCTTCATCAACCTACTCAAAGTTGTATCTCCTATGCACCCAGCTTTTATACTAAAATTGAGCTTTTATTTGTTTTTGTAATTATAACAACAAATATAAAGAATAGGTCAGTTTTTAAGAGGAACTCACTTCATTCTTCTATTTATGGCTAGCATAAGCACTTTTACTCAGGAAGAGCTAGTGTCTTATTACAACTCTCAATATTAGAAGAAATTGCATGTTGTTTTAGATAGTAATTATGTACTTAAAAGAGGAAAGGGGGTTAGATAATGTGCTTTTTGAGGTCCCTTCCAGCTGAAAATGCTGATTCTAATGCCTGTCTTAAAATAGCACTAACCAACTAGTCTGCTAGTCTTTATTCTTGAACTATTTCCCAGCTGTAGAAATATCTCCAGATGTAGAGTTATCGCTTTAAATATCTTTTGATTCATTGCAAGAATTCACTTCTAATTGACATTCAATTTTACAAAGTGAATGTGGCAACAAAATGCAAAAATTACTTAGCTCAAATGGGTGAACCACCTACGTGTACATCCGGTTCAGTCATTTATGGGTGCAAATCCACCTACCTACCTACCTACCTACCTATCTATGGTAAATATTACCAACGCTATTTACTACTTGTATATTATTCCTACATTACATGTATTCACATATATATAGTATATATAGTTTTAGTGATACAAATTCTAAACAGAAAGATTACTAAGGCTTGAGATGCAGCCCAAAGCAATGGACCTAAAGCTTTCGTTCATTACTGTCAAGTGAGTATCACTTCCTTCATGACTATCAAAGGCAATGTTTATGCACATCTAAGAATCCACATTCATGCTGCACGCAGGAGTTCTGTCTCTTAAAGGCAGACTTTAATCTAGATTGATCCCAGACCTCAAATTAGATGAATATCAAGTAGGCACGGAAAACAGGATAATATAAGAAATTCATTTACCTTGGGCTGATTTCCTAGTGTTAATTACAACTCGGGAAATAGCTAATGCAGTCTTATCTGAGACTTCTGCAGGTTCTACAAAGAAACCTGTGAGTTAAAAGAACATGTTGTAGCCCAATGTAAAGAAACTAAGAACTTTGAAAAAAGGTTTGACGAAATCCTAGTAAGAATAGACAACTTAGAGAGGAATATAAGTGAATTAATGGAACTGAAGAATACAATACGGGAACTCTGAGAAGTATGCACAGGTTTAAACACTCGAATCGTTCAAGCAGAAGAAAGGATATCAGAGTTCGAAGTCCAACTTAATGAAATAAAATGAGAAGACAAGATTAGAGAAAAAAGGATAAAAAGGAATGAGCAAAGTCTCCAAGAAATGTGGGACTATGTGAAAAGACCAAATTTACGTTTGATAGGTGTACCTGAATGCGACGGAGAGAATGAATCCAAGCTGGAAAATACTCTTCAGGATATTATTCAGGAAAACTTTCCCAACCTAGCAAAGCAGGTCAACATTCAACCCCAGGTAATACAGAGAACACCACAAAGATATTCGTCAAGAAGAGCAACCCCAAGGCACATAATCATTAGATTCACCAGGGTTGAAAAGAAGGAGATAATACTAAGGGCAGCCCCCACTCTCTTCTGGCTTGTAGAGTTTCTTCTGAGAGATCTGCTGTAAGTCTGATAGGCTTCCCTTTGTGGGTAACCTGACCTTTCTCTCTGGCTGCCTTTTTTTTTTTTTTTTGATTTTGTAAATAAAGTTTTATTGGAACACTGCCATATTCATTTGTTTACATGTTGTATAAGGCTTTCGTCCAGCTACAACAGCAAAATTAAATAACAGCAACAGTGACAATATGGCCCACAAAGTCCAAAATATTTAACATCTGGTCCTTTAAGAGAAAGCTAGGGAACACTTGAGCTGAAGAGTCTGTTATGGAATTTCTGAAAACATCTTTAGAACTGTGATAAATGATGGTCTAGGGTTTTCTAAGATCACATCAAAACAGGACAATTTAAATTATCTTCAATATCATTTAATAAAAAGTTTTATCTGTTTGTGGTGTGTTGAAATTTGGTAATCTGCTTCTTTCATGTATGATATTTTCTAATACTCAGATGTGATTTAACAAGATTCCCCCATTACGTAACATCATGAGATTTAATTTATTGTAAGCATGTTGAGGATTCATTTATCAACTTTCACAGATGATGTATCAACATGCATTATTATTAACCATAGCTGCCAATTAGCCTCTTTGGTAAGCCCAGTTCTTTTAACTCACAGAAGTTTCGTATTATCCATCTTCTGAAGCCTGATTCTGGTTAATGGGATGTGCTCCTTCTCCATCAAGCCTTGTTCCCTTGTTGATGAGGAACTGTGATCCTCTTTAGAGGGAGAGGCATTCTGATTTTGAGTATTCTCAGCCTTTTTACGCTGGTTTCTTCCCATCATTGTAAATTTATCCACCTGTCATCTTTGTAATTACCAACTTTCAAATTAGGTCTCTGAGTGGATGTCCGAGTTGTTAATTCCCAGGGCCGAAATATGAGCAACCCACTGTTCCGGCCAAAACAGCGGCGTTAAGACTGACGGTGCTTTTCTGCCTGGGAATCTCCAGTCTGGCTTCCTTCTTGAGTCCGTAATAGGCGACTCTGCCTTCCTGGAGCTCCAAACATCGGTCAGAAGGGGAACCAGTCCCGTTTACTCTGCACCAAGAGCTGCCACACCGAGGTGCCGGCAAAACCACTGCGCTGGCCACAAGAGTCGCGTTGGCAACCCGTGCAGTTCCTCCACTGGGAATCTTCTGCTCCGTGAGCGACAAAAATTTGTCTGAAAGTGTGGCATCCTCTTGTTCTTTGCGCTTTCACTGGGAGCTGCAATCCCAAGATATTAGCGATCAGCCATCTTGGATTGTTCTTCTTGTTTCTTATTTGCTTTTTTTCAGATTTTTGATAGTATTCTCAGCTCTTACATGTCTCATTTTTTCACTGGGAAATCTTTTCCTGATTCTGAATTGTCCATTTACTTTGTAGATCTGCTCTATCCATTTATAAAAGTTAGGAAACCCTCTTTCTCAAAATATTATTTATCCGAGTAACTGCAGTCATGACAATGCACCAAGAAAAAAAAATCACTGTGACAAAAATATTCATTAATGAAATAACCATCTATAAAATCAATCTTCCCTCAAACAACCTTCCCTAATTAATTCCTTCCTACTAGTATAAATATTTTGCCTTAAGTCTTTCACTGGTCATCAGATATTATGACCAGGTAATGATGTATAACAATACAATGCAAATATAATGGAAATTAATTATAAAGTGACATTACAAATCTTGCAAAAATTTACTGACCTATATTGATATTTACCCTGAACTTTAGTTTTATATTTTTATGTTTCAAAAAGTTCTGGATATATGACAACACACAAAGGACACAGATTGTACTTTCCAAAGACTGCCACATTATTTCTAGTCACACAGCCTTTCCAGAATACTGATACTCTGCCATTAAGAATTGGAGTTTATATACCCTTGCCTTGTATCTGAGTAGGCCTTTGTAGCTGCTTCACTATTAGAGTATGATGGAGGTAATCCTATGGAAACACAGCTTTCACTTGTCTCTCTCTCTGGGAACATGCCACTCAGGAATCCTGAGCTGTCATGTAAGAAGTCTAGCTACTGGAAGCTACCAAGCTGGAGAGACCATGCAGAAAGACTATATAGAAAGAGATCCTTGGGCAGTGGGAGTGCAAACTGTTCCAGCCCCCATCTGTTTGTGTTTTGTTATCCCGGGAACCAAACAAGCGAATAAGCATTCAGATGACTATAGCCCCAGCCACCATCTGATTGCAACTTTGTGAGAAACCCTAAGCTGCCCAGGGCAGAATCATGAAAGAGAGTAATAAAATGGCTGTTGTTCATTTAAGCCACTAAGTTTTAGCTGTTATGCAGCAATAGAAAGCCAAAAGATTTTTACACCTGGAAGGAGAGTGCTGCTGTAACAAAACCTAAAACATGTGGCAGGAGCTTTGGGATGAGGCTACAGGCACATATTGGAAGGGCCTTGAAGAGACAGCTGATAGAAGCTTGATGACCTTCAAGGAAGTTCCTGGTAAAAGCTTAAAGGAAGATCAGGAAAATATTATTGGAAGCTGAAAGAGAATCCTTATTATATAGTGGGAGAAAGTTTAACAACACTGTTGGCTTGGTGCTGTAAACAATATTATATATATAATGTATTGGTGAACTTATGAGATTTCTAGGCAGCCTGATTGCATCAGTCTGTTGTCACACTGCTATAAAGGACTGCCTGAAACTGGGTACTTTATGAAGGAAAGAGGTTCAATTGACTCACAGTTCTTCATGGCTGGGGAGGCCTCAAGAAACTTACAATCACGGCAGAAGGGGAAGCAAACATATCCCTCTTCACGTTAGCACAAAGTGGAAAAGCCCCTTATAAAACCATCAGATCTCATGAGAACTTATTACCATAGAACAATAGCACCATGGGAATAACTGACCCCATGATTCAATTACCTCCCACCAGGTCCCTCCCATGACATGTAGGGATTATGGGAACTACAATTCAAGATGAGATTTGGGGGGGGATACAGCCAAACCATATCAATGATATAAGTGTCAACTATTTTAACTGTATATGACTGGGGTGAGTTGTTTTTTTAAGGCAGTGTTTAATTTTTGAGATCTATTTCACCGAGGAAATAAATCACCATGAGTGACCTTCCACACAAACAAAAACTCTGCAAGGCATTGCCAAATTCGAGACAGAAACCTTAAGAATCTACATGGAAAGGGATCCTAAGGGGTTGGGATCAGAATGGAAGAATCACAATGTTGACTTAAAATCTGTTTATACAGATATGCTGAGATTCTGGATTCAATGTATTAGAGTGGCTGGCAGTGGCTCCAACAGGTTGGTTGGCTGACTGAAATCCAGGCCCAAAGGTGGACAACACTAAATGAAGGTGAAATTCTAGAACTTACTTGACATACTGTAGAAGAGAGAATCCAAATGCTTAAGGGGATAAAATGCTAAGGTGGATTTATCTTATGTAAGACCTATTTAATCACCTGTTACTTTTTCCTTTAGAATAGCTATCACCAACTTTTTTGGAACGAGGGATGGGTTTCATGGAAGACAATTTTTATAGACTGGGGTACAGGGATGGTTTCAGGATAAAACTGTTCCACAAGGGGCACTCGACCTAGATCCCTCACATGCGCAGTTCACATTAGCATTTGTGCTCCTATGAGAATCTAATCCTGCTGCTGATCTGACAGGAGGTGGAGCTCAGGTGGTAATGCTCACTCCCTGCTGCTCACCTGCTGCTAGGCAGCCCCAATCACCTCCTGCTGTGCCTAGTTCCTAACAAGGCACAGAAGAACACTGGTCTGCGGCCCAGGCATTGGGGACCCCTGCTCCAGAAGGTCATGAGAACATTCCCTTTACTAATTCTGTGTGAAATATATTCATGAGGTAAGATCTGCAACCTTGAAATCTCACTGGTGGCTATTCCCTGTAGGCCCAAGCATAGCAGTGAGTTAAATTAAATAAATGGCATTTTGCGGTGACAAAGGCCAAGTGGCCGCATTAAACCACAAGCAACAAGGTGGATGTGGTGCCAGACTAACACCCTGGAACAGCAATTTCTGTTAGAAACTCTAATTACCTCATTAGTATAATATACCCTATGTCTCCAGGTTGTGTTTGAAAAGCTTTAGAAACTGATACATAGCTAACATTTCTCCCTACTCTACTTTTACTCCATACCTTCACACTTATTCTTACTTTCAAGATTATTAGAGATATAAATTCATTCTCTAATTCTGTTCTCAAAAACTCATCTTCCCTAAACTCCATTCTATTTTTCTCTCCCATTAGCTCCAATTTTTCCATTAGAAATAATTTTTAAAATTAGAAAATATACGATCATCACTTTGGCTACAAAAAGAAAACAAATCTATACAGTGGAGAATCATATAAAGTAAAACAAATCATATAAAAAAGTTGATCAGAAACATGGGTAAAAATAGCAGGATACTGTCTTTAATACAAAGAAAAGGATATAATAATAACTGATTTTGATAATCTAACTGGGTTTCGTCATTTCGTTTTACTGTTGTTTTAAGTCTTAACACTTTGGTTGCCCATTTTTTCACATCAGTTCAGAGCACCAGAAAAATCAAAATTTGTGAAAATTTACTGTAAAATCCCTGGCAATATAGGAACATTAATCTAAAATAAAGGTTAAATTTAGGGAAACACAATTAGGTTGACAAAATGAATATATCTGTATGGAAGATGTCTTAATTGACAGGGATTTTAAGATAATAAAAGAAGGTAGGTGGCTGTGAAATATACATACATACATACATACACACAGAACTGGAAGCAGAGAATTTTAACAGAAGTACAGGGATTAGAAAAGAGAAGTTTATAAATTCATTTGGCACTTACCACCATGGAATATTCTATTTGTTACAGACAACACATTTCACGCAAAGTATTAGAGTTTGATGAAACAGAGGGACCAGGGAGGGGAGATAAATTACATTATATAAGGAATGGCTAAAAACACTGTGAGTACTCAAGTTGGTTTAAAGAAAATAATGGGAGCAAGTCAGAGAACTTTAAATATTTGAAAGGTTATAAAACAATTCCTGAAAGATTATTACAAACATTTAAGGTATGTATAAAAAGTGGATTAAAAAATTTATGTTCTTAATAAATGTAGCTTAAAATGCTTAAGAGATTTTAAAAAATTACAGAGATTATAATCAGGACCAGTTAAATCGAAAAGAGACTAGATTTCTAATTTGTTAGCAATTTGGCCTATCAAAAAAGAAAATGTATCTCATGAGGTAGTAAAATTGTTCATCATGAAGTGTTTTAAGTTGAAAGCTAGATGATGACCTTTTAGGAGTGATGTTAGAGGAAATTTTGCCTTGAGTAGAAGACAGAGCTTTGAGGCCTCAAATGATGTTTTCAACTCCAGGGCAATGACTCACACTTGCCATGTGCTGGCCTGACAGCTCTCTCCCTTGTCAAGTTAGGTAACTCATAATATCACATTCCTCACTTAAAAAAAAAAAAGTACAGTAGATTACTTAATTAATTCCAATTAGTTCATTATGGAAAATTACCATCAAGGACAGGATTATTCAGCTGTAGAAGACTTTATAAACTCAAGTCACTTTTCATGAGGCAAAAACCATGTTGATTTAAATCCCTGTATACAAGAACTAAAATAAGAGTGGAGGTGAAGGAATATTCCCTCAGAACAATTTTGATGTTTGGACTTATAATTACACGCAGTATTCTGAGACATAAGAATAGAAAACCTACTAGAGCAAAAATGGAAAATAATAAATTTAAGTATAAATTGTTATAAGCAAATGTAAAAATAGACTTAAAAAATGAATTGGAAGTTACTAATATCAACAATTAGTTGAGTCAGTCTTCTTAATGTTAGCAAATCTAATAGATGTGCAGTGGCAGTTCATTGTGGTTTAACTTGTATTTATCTGTTCACTAATAATGCTGAAGATCTTTTTCTGAGCTTATTGGCCATTAGTACATTTTCTTTGACAAAAAAATCTAAGTAAGTCTGCTCATTTAATAAAACTGGATTGTGGTCTTCCTATTGAGTTTTAAGACTTCTTCATATATTCTGGAAACAAGTCTTTTGTCTGATACAGCTGTAGCAAATTTTGTTTGTGTCTGTTGTTTGCCTTTGCTTTCTTAATGGTGTCTTTCAAAGGCCTATTGTTTTTAAGTTTAATGTAGTCTGACTTATAACTTTAAGTTTTGATGTTCTGGTACAATTGTTTTGTCTGTATGTATGTGTACATGAACACCTGGTTTAAAAATTATACATACAGTTAGTTCATATCTCAATGGGAAATAACAGTAAAATTATTCAACTCTGTAACTATCTTTGCTTAAATACAGCCTGCTATTTCTCAGGTTCTACTTAAAAGTAAAGCTACTATTTTACATCATTTTCTTCAAAAAGGTATTTGTGGTTTCCATGGGAACACACACATCAATAATAAGGCATCTGAAAGGTTTCAAACAAATACATTTACATACCATTTCTTTTCATAAACAGGATTGATAGTCTAAAGAATTACTGCCCGCCAAACATCTGAAATTAAGATTATTACCTTCTATGAAGTGCCAATGAATTTAAAATGGGAATCATCATAAAGCTAAGCATTTCCTTTTAAAGGCCTTTAACGATTCTCATTCTTCTGAAGTTACTTTCAAACAAAAAAGATTCCACAGATAGCAAGTTTTATCTCTCATCTAATATTCATTGTGGTTAAAGCTACTGTAAAGATATCATTTGAAGTGCATTTTAAGCTTCTAGTATCTATGTGAGCTGTCAAACAGTCATAATTGTAAACCAACTATAAGACAATGTTTAATTCACATTTTTAACAAGAAAATATTCTTTAAAAAAGCAAAAAAAATTAATTTTTGTTTACATTGTTTTCTAAATTCAGTATTTGGATTGGCAAGGGTTCTTAAAATGAAACTTGAAAACATCTACAGAATAGTGTTTGTTACTCCTATTGTGTGTGCTTTTATAATGACCCAGTAGCTAATCAACTGTATAGTTAAATGTTACGCTCTGAATCACATTTAGAACTTTGGTCTCAAGTAATACCAATGTTACTTTTCAATCTACCACCTATATTATTTTCCCAGGGGAAGAAAAGGAGTCAAGACATAGTAGGACTAGAAGGGGCCTTAAAACTGAACTTTATTCCCAATGCAGAAATGCTTCCTATAAGCTAGAATAACAGACAACAGCTGAGTCCAGTACACAATGTCAGTATTACTTTGCAAGGTATCAATCAGCCTCATTATCAGACAAACCTAATTATTGGAAATGTCATCTTTATACTGAGTATTCAAGTCTACCTACTTGTGACCTTCACCTTGCAGTTCTAGTTCTGTTTTTTTAAAATTATAAAGAAAAACTACACTCCCCAGTCAATGGAACAATAAGAAATCACCATGGACTTTGGTTTTGTGGAAAAAACAGACAAATTAACTATGTTAAATAAACTCAAGCTGGATCTCTTGAAAAACCAAAAGTAGGCCTAAAAGAACTTAATATATTTCAAGTTCTAAGTTTTTTGTTTGGTTATCATGGAAACTCATCATAAAGAATGATCCTGAATATGAATGTATAACACATGTATTTTGCTAACAAAGGTAACGACAGTCAATTGTGACATGTTCGTGAATATGAAAATAATTTTAACAGGCCTAATGCATTTTGAAAAATGTTTGTAAAGCAGTATCAATGATTCAAGCTAAGGTACTACTACAGATAGTTCCCCTCCTCTAAAACAGTGGGTCTTATTAACTTTTCAATAATAAAATTATGTTTTGTCTGAATTTGAAGATTTACATTTTAATGTACATGCCCAAGAATGCACATATGTTATTTTGGGTCTTATTTCTCAGGGTAAGATTCCCAAGTAGCAAGTGATATATATTTAAAAAGATGGAGTTACCAACTGGCTAACTGCTTGCCCTGAACGTATTCCCAATTAAGAAATATCAATAAATCAAATAACGGGATATTACCGTACAAAAAACTCAGTGGATTAACATTTTGGTTTGAGAATATGTGCCAAGAAATCAGCAAAATAAGTTTGGAATCAAATTAAAATAAATTTGGAACCAAATTTAACCAGTGGTGAAAACATGTCTGGGCAAAGAGAGAGGTAACTGTGTCTATTAGCATGCCTAGGAACAGGAAATTTGAACTATGGTAGCTTGGGAACTAAGGAAACTTACCCGACAGGTTGCCAAAGGCAGACGGGGTTAAAAATTCCCATTCTCAGAATATGAAATAATTTGGTGGCTGCAGGTCAAATGACTAAGGTCAACTCCACCAAGAATAATCTGTGGTCATGACTACTTTCCCCCAAACAAATCCTTTTGAATGTTTTTCCACATATTCAATTATTTTTAAAACTTTCTTAATTTTTGGCACTTTAAATCTTTCTAACCCAAAATGCATCTTGAATTTCATTTAGCTTTCCTAACTTATTTCAAAACTGTAGGATTTAAAAAGTTATGGTCTTTTTTTTTTAAACCAATGAACTCTTTAAAAACATTTAAATTAATTCATTCGAACATGTCTTCCTCAAACTTGAGATGTTTCTCAATAAAAATTTTATTTTAATGAAAATGTTAATTCTAATTTCATTTTATTTAAGGCATCTGAATAGATTCAAAAACACAAGTGTGCTAAGTATTCAATAAATTTGTTCTAAGACACTTTCAGAGTACTGAGAGCTTTAAGCACCAGTGAGGGCTGGTGATATGAGACAAATGTCTAAAAGAAAAGTCGTGTTCTCAGTGGAATCACTATCACAGGAGTTAATATAACACCATAATTATTTAGGAACTCAGAGTCGGGCTAGACGGACTTAAATACATACTGGCACTACAACATAAATATGTAAAATCAAGGCAATCCTAAGCATTCTAGGATGTAAGATTACTGTGCTAATACATAAGGAGTGTCTTGATAATAATCAATAGCCTGAGACAGTCTCCCCATTGGTATTTTAATGTAAACAGGTAGTAATAGATATTATTAATCTCTAATCCTGGGAAGCAAGGCAGGCACTGAGGTCTCACTGGCACTGCTCATGTCACAATATGAAGATAGATACCTTGGACAACTCTCCATTTAGGGAAGCCTTAATTTAGCCAAGGATGCTATCGTTTAATCCACTTTAAAGGAGAAGTCTAAAAAAAAAAAATCACTGAGCAATGCTTACTACAATTTACTGAAGAAATGAATTACCACTCTAAGTCTGGACATATGAGTAACATTTATCTTAATGTATTATTGATGTTATTCTCTCAAAAGTCCATATGTAGACCAATTTTCTATTTTTAACATATCAAAAGAACTTCAACAAAACCATCTGTCTAGAATAAAATGAACATGAAGTGGCCAAATCTGAAGTAAAATTAGATTGATATTGGCTATGTAAAATTTAAAATTCATGAATAATATGTCCATTCTCTGTCAACAATTTAGTTGCTTTGTTCTGAACATTTCTAATAGTTCAGCTCTCTGTCCAGACTTCTTTGTTTATATAAATTGTTCCCAATACATAAACATGAGTGCTTTTATAAAGAAAGGTACTAGGTGCTCTGAAATTGGGAGGAAATTTCATTGCACTTGGCTTACCATATTTAACTTCAATGGTTCCTTATTTCTGTTTACTCATGAGTCAATCAAATTTTGATTAAATAAAATGACAACAAAATTAGGTTCTCCACACCTCCATTCCAGAGATAGAAGCATGGCACTACGTGGTTATCACATAATCTAAACATCATAAAAATTAAGAATTTCTCTTAAAAAGTCGCTGTTGGCCAGGAGAGGTGGCTCATGCCTGTAATCCTAGCATGAGCTAGGCCTTTGGGAGGCCAAGGCAGGCAGATCATGAGGTCAAGAGATAAAGACCATCCTGTCCAACAGGTTGAAACCCCATCTCTACTAAAAATACAAAAATTAGCTGGGCATGGTGGCATGTGCCTGTAGTCCCAGCTACTGGGAAGGCTGAGGCAGGAGAATTGCTTGAACCTGAGAGGTGAAGGTTGCGGTGAGCCGAGATCGCACCACAGCGCTCCAGCCCGGTGACAGAGCAAGATTGAGTATCAAGAAAAAAATAATTCACTGTTAAAGAGAAGGACAAGCACGAGAACAGGAGAAAATATCTGCAAATCATATAGCTGACAAAGGAGTGGTATCTAAAATATATAAAGAACTCTCAAAACTCATGAATAAGAAAATGATCCAGTAAAAATGAAGTCTGAACAGATACTTCAGCAAAGAATGTAAACTGATGACAAGCCAGCAGATGAAAAATGTTCTACATATTAGTAACTAGGAAAATACAAACTTAAACTTAAATAAAATACAACCATGCAACTATTACAATATCTAAAACTTTTAATGTTTGACCATAACAAGTATTGGTAAGGGCATGAAGCATCTCACATGGCTGATAGGAACAGAAATGATAAAACCACTGAACATGACAGTTTGCTATTTTCTTAGAAAGTTAAATACACACTTAACATATGATCCAGTCACTCTACTCCTAGGTGTTTACCCAAGAGAAATGAAAGCATATATTTACACAGAGACTTGTTCAACAACTTTGTAATAGTCCCAAACTGGAAACAAAAATCTCCACCAACAGATAAATATATAAACAAAATGTAGTATATTATAGCTACCTAAAAGGAATGAACTACTGATCAACACAACATGAATGAATCTCACAATCACTATATAAAGTGAAAGAATCAAGACCAAAAGAGAGAACATACTGTGTAAAATTCCAGAATATGTAAATTAATATACAACAGAAAGCAGATCAGTGGTTAGTTTCCCAAGAATATGAAAGAGAAACTGGTAAAGAACTAGAGGGGGTAGATTACAAAGAGGCACTAGGACTTTTGGAAATGATGGCTATGTACAATATTTTGATTGTGGTGATATTTGCCAGATATATTGCGTGTGTGCACAGTATATGTAAAACATACCCAATTTACATTTTTAATATGTGTTTAGTGTGCTAATTATACTTTAATAAAGCTCTTCTTAAAAAGTAAGAAAGTTGTCATCATAGGTATTGTCCATTCATCACTAAAATGTAAGCTCCACAATTTTTTTCATCTTTTTATTAACTACATATTCTCAGTACTGGCACATATTAAATATTCAAGAAATATTAATATAATAAATGACAAAGAAGAAAATCAGAACACTACTATGAATCAAAAAGTGTAGACTCCATATATTTTAGTTTCATTTCAAGCACTACTAAGCTTATAATAAAGATATCAATATTTCCAAAAGAAATATATGCTGAATTTAAATAAATCTAAGTAGCGTCAGTTTTGTTTCTCTATTGAAATAATTTAACTGCTTAGCATCTTTAATATTTTTACCCAGTATTATACAGCTTCTTTTTAAATAACAATAACCGCAGATGCGCAATAGTTACTGTGTGTCAGGTGCTATTTGAAAGATGTAGCCTATATTACTTTACTAATCCCTATCAAACCTCATAAAGTAGCCTTATCTTTTTCTCATTTATAAAATAGATAGCAAAAGCTTCAATATTATAAAGACATCAATCTTTTAGACTTTACATGTTACAACTGTATCTCCTTTAAATTAATTTTATGATTCTTGACAAACATGTTTAGATACTTAGATTTTTAAATACTATTTCTTTTTGTTTTGAAGGGCCTTCCCCAACTAAAATTAGTTTACAAATCATTATTTTATTCAACCTCTGTTGATCACAAAATTTTTTTTCTACCTCAGAGTAGAATAAGGCCCAACAATACCTTCACTACTTGTCTGAATAATTGTCAGTACTTACTAACTGAAGGAAATATGGAAGATAAAAACTTTTTCTACTCAAGGGGAATACCATGCTAGAAACCCTCAATACTTACTTGAATAATCCATTCGGTCATATACTTTTCTATAATTTGGAAAAAAATGTTAACTGTTCTATCATATTCTTTCCTCCCTTCCCTAATCCCAAAGATCACAACTAACTACTGGTAGTGTCTAGAAACATGTTAATATATTCAGATCTTGGGAAAAAATAAGACCATCAATGATAACTAACAAAAGAAGCCTACCTAAAAATTATTATTGAAAAATGGCAATGATGTATTAGAAAAACGACATTTAAAAAGATACAATGAAAATGCATGAAACTATATAGTGTAGAAAAGTGAAAAGGTTCAAGAAAGGCTTAAATGAAATACCGCCTGATTGTAACAGAATACCTGGAGGGACTTATCGCTCGAACTTAAATTCTTAAAACCACAAAGTTTAGTAACATTTGAACTCAAGGCATAACTGTTTTGCTTTTCTTAATCTTCTTATAACATAAACCAATGGGGATATATGATTCATCTTTACTAAACTGTTTTTGCCAGATTTGGGTATCATGGAGCAATGCACATACCATTCATGCTAAAATCAAAACAAAATATTTTCACATCTACTCATAAAATGTTTACAAGTTCATCATAATTCTGTCTAATAAATAAAAAGACAAAAGAATGACAATTTTCAGGAAAAAATTCGCTTTTTAAACACCTGAAAAGACGCAGAGCTAATAAAAGATTGCAAAATTACAATCATATGTACCTGCCAATTGGTGAGGTTGTGGACAAACAGGTATTTTTAATTATTGGTAGAAGTCCAAAATGGTACAATTCTTATATAGGTTTATTTGGCAATCTCTCTCAAAACTATAAATACATTTACTGTTTGATGTAGCAAGATCAAATTTTAAAATTTACCCTGCAGATTATACTTGCATACTAACATAAGAGCACATATACCAGACAATTCATTAGAGCATCATTGGTTTATTAAAATCTTTTGACATTACAGGCTATATAATATACACACATTCCAATACTATGTAGATAGAAAAAAGAATGAGAATGCTCTCTGCATCTCATTAATAAAAGAACTCCAGTATATTTTAGAGAAAATGGCAAGATATGTAACATGGTGTATATATATGTATACACTACCTCTTATACGAGGGGGAAATAAATAAAAATGCACATCACTGTGTTTGTGTGTGTTTTCTTGCCTATGCTTAAAGAAACAGTACCAAGACAAATAAATTAATAAAAGTGGTTATCTGTAGATGCGGTAGGGTAAACAGGAATGGGAATGAGACCTTAGAAAATACCTCCTTATATTGTTTTGTATATATTACCTATACATATTACCAAAAAAATGTAAAAACATTTTTTTCTACACTGTCATGAATATTTACAAACATTTCCTAAAAAATGCAACATTTTTTTCAGATAGTTAACATTGCTGACACCATGCATAACCAGTATGACGAACTTAACACTCCAGTCCAGTGACTCAGGTGTTCAAATAGATCTCTCTTTCCCTATACTAAAAGGCTACTTACAGAGGAGAAGAAGGCACTGCAGAAAAAAACAGAAACTACAGAAAATATAACAAAAATAATATTCAGTGAGAAGTCTATTATAAAGATAATCGCTAACATCTTAAAATATTTCTATAGTCTCTTTCTCTCTGTTCGTTTGCATACATTTTATGTTGCTACCTTGTACTTGATACACTGATATTATAGACACTGACATTAAATATACTGAAATGTAATACCTGTGATATGGATATTATAAACGAGAGAGAAATTTTCACAGATCATAAACTGAAGAGGATATAAAGAAGGGCTTAATTCCTTCACCTACTCATTCAAAAACTGTTTGATATCAGAGTATGTAAGGTAATGCACATGTTAATTTGCTTGATTTAGTTATTCCACATAAATTAAAAATCACATTGCATGTTGTTTATCATAAATATATATAATTTTGATCGGTCAAATTTAAAAAAAATTATCAGGCACTTACATGTGCCAAGCACTGTGTCATGAACCAAGAATATGGTACTAAACAACAATGACATGATCCCCGCCTTCATACTGCTTACAGTTTACAACAAGAGTTCTCAAATTTTTGGCCCCAGGACCCCTTTATAAACTTTTAAATTTTGAGAACCCAAAGCACTTTCATTTATAGGAGTAATAGCTAGCTACATATATCATGTTATTCACTTAAACTATGAGTTTTAAAAAATTTAATTTATTTAAAAAGAATAGGACACCTATTATATGTCAATATAAATAGTATCTTCTAAATTTTATAAATCGTTCAGTATCTGGGTCAAAAGAGAAAAGTTTGATTTTCATATCTACTATAGCATTCTGTCTACCATAATATGTTGTTTAGTTGAAGTATACAAAGAAAAAAAAAGTTTCACACAGATACATAAGCTGGAAAAGGAATACTACTTCAATAGCCTTCAAATAATTAGCAAAATACTTCTTCAACACTAAACCAAAATGCTACAAGGGGTAGTTTCTTAAGGTTAGTTGCTATGTGGAATCTAAAAACATATCAATAAACTTTTTATATTCTGTGTCATTCATACAAGTACTTTATGAACATATTACATTTCATCACTTAGCAAATTTACACACACACACACACAAATACGTTATTTGTGTATATATAAACAAATATACATATACACAAAAATATACATATTTGTGTATATATAAACCAAATGTCTTAAGGCATGAAAATTGATATGTATATTCTTATACATGAAATACTGTTCATGAAACAGTTTCAGGGTTGTTAAAAATTAAAATTTACCAAAAATCATCTGACAGGTAACTTCCTTGAAAATAGAAGAGAAAATTTCATGAGAGTTCAAGCGATTGAAAAGCTTTTATTAATATGATATGTCAGCACTGTAAAAATAACTTCAAAAGCCTCATTCCCCATAATATTGCTGCTAGACTGAAATTCCTATTATCATTCTCAGTAGAGTCAAATAAATATCCATTCCATGGAATCTCCTGGTCATGTTCTATAAGATTAAATGCTACTTTAGGCTGGAACACAGACTATTCTAAAAGATTTACATTTACATTCAGATTTTTCCATATCAGAAATCCAATTATATTCAAAACATTAAATATGTTTTTCTGAAAATGTTCCCTAGATCATTTTAGTAGGTTTGGAAAATATTTTTTACAATATTTTATAACTCTTCCAATTCAAAGCCAAAAATTGGCATTATTAATAGAATGCAGTGTTTCCAAAAATTTTAATTTAAGGAAATTCTATACTAGTGTTCAGTTATTTCATATTAGATTTAAACTGAACAACATAAGGAAGCCCCTCATATGTATTCCCCTGAGAAATCACAATATGCAAGGGATAAAGCGGAGCACCATCATTTGCAGCAAATAGATTACATTCCTAATAAATGCAAAAAATAAAAATAAAAAACCATTAGAATGAATCAGAAATTTGATAACAGAGGCTGTATATACTATTTATATTTTTAAAAAGGCATTTTTATAGGTTAATAACAGCCAACTTAAAAAATCCATGGGAGGAGGGAAAAGAGAAATCCCAGTGACTATCAAAGTACTTAAAATGCCTAAAGTAAACCTAATAGGAATGTGAAAAGCACATAACAGAAAAGAGACTTTATTCCAGCATACAGGCACATACCACTACCACCACCAGAATAGAGGCTTCTATCTGGTTTCTAGATGGAAAGAAATAACATTATCGTAAAGTTGTCCATTCTTAATAAAGTAATTCATTGGTTCAATAAAATTTTTATGGAATCTGGGAAGGTAATTTTGAAATAGACAGGAAAAAGAAAAGTCAAGAAAAATTTTGAAAGGAAGAATAGAGATAAGGGAATTTACTGAATATCTAACTATATTCTAAAACAATTATAATAGCAATATCTTGGTTTCGGAAGAGAAAGACATAGCAATATAACAGAATTAAGAGTTCAGAAACAGATCTAATATGTATAAGAATTTATTTTAGGATAAAAGTGCTCTCAAACCATGCAAAAGTACATGTAATTTAAAATATTTGGACAACTGATCATCCCATTGGGGAAAAAAACAGGTTTCTACCTCATAATCAAGTTTAATACAGTTTCAGATTAAAATGAAACATAAACCATAAAACTATTAGTTTTCTCAGACTTTTTTTACACTCTGGCTCAGGGAGAGAGAAGGAAATGGAAAAAAGCCATTCCAGACAAGGCACAACTTCCAACAAATAAAAGGAAAGAGACAAACAGATTTTTACTAAATAAAAACTTAAAATTTTCTGTGTGACACTACAAGGTTAAAAAATAAGAGATGAATACAATACAAAAGATTACTATCCACATCAGAGTTCCTTAATCTGAGAAGCAAAGTTCAAAAAGTAACCAAAAATTTGAAAAATGATGCAAATAGGCAATTTACAGAACTATTAATACCTATAGGTAAGTGATTGAAAAGTAGATCGACTTCATCTAGGAATCTACAGAATGTTTTAATGAGCTACTTTTTCAGTTATCTAACTGGCAAAAACCCAAATCAAAACCAAAACCAAACCAAAACAAAACAAAAACAACAGTTCCAGCAATTTTGTGACATTTCACACCACTTGTCTATTTCATTTATTTGCCAAAAGAGATGTGAGACTATACTCTTCATTTGAAAACAAGAGGTCTAAAAAGATGGCACATTTTCACCAGCAGGACACCTAACTGTGCAAGATGACGAAGCTAGCATCTGCTAACAGTTGGTGCACGTGCCAGGGAATGGTCCTCCCTGCCCCGTGCGTGGTCAGTAGACTGACCACATGGTCAGCTAAGGAAGAGAAGCTGAAAACATCTTGGTTGGCAGAAACATTCCTTTAAAAATTTTCCACCAAATTAAATCAATTAACTGATAGGCTAATGATTTGCCTTATTCAGGCCAAAGATACAGGACATACTTTAGGAGGAAAGTATTATAGACTATTCCCCTAGAGGTTATAAAACCCCAGTACAGGTTTAGAGATCCAATATGTTGTATGGGTAACAGAGAAAAAGACCAAACAAACAAATAAAAAAACCCCACTAAAGTTGAGAATTAGAGACTTCAAATATCGATAGTTTAAACTTTCCCTAATACCAAGTACAGCACATTAATACAGGTATAAAATACAAGATAAAAGCACTGAATCAATACTTTCACATGAATTAATGTGAACTGATTCCAAAACAGAATAAAATACAGTACATTCCAAGGAAGAGCCCTTCATGCTACTCAATAGATACTCATTTTCTACTTTTTATTTTACAATAAATCTGTATGTCAATAAAACTGTATTAACAGTACATCTTCAACAAGTATTTAGTAAAAAGCCTAATATAATGTTGACTTGTCTTATCTATACTAGCCATAACTTTTCTTGTTTGTTGACAAAATGCAATCTCTTAAATGTTTCAGAGAAATGATTGAGCATGGTAAAACTTAGGTATTGCTATGTAATCTTTAATGCATAACGACTAAACAACATTTTGAAAGAAGTAATATAAATGGCTTAGTATTTTTTATTGTATCTTACATTATCTTGTGTATAGTCATGAACACATACCTGACATAGGTCTTTCTGAGGCAAAGGTGGGGATCGTTCTTCATACACAGGAGGTGGTTTATGTGTGGGTGGAAGGTCAATCCTGCATTGCAAAGGTTAAAAAATGTGATTGCCACATTTAGGAAAGAAAAAAAAGCAAAATCAAGGTTCTCATAAAGTTTGAGAGTATTTTCTTCATACTATATATTTATACGAGTCTACACTTTAATTCACTTCTTATATTGCCATTAATCTATGAAAGATGAAAATAAAAGTAAATATTGGTTTTTAAAGGTTCCCATATGTGGAACCAATCATGTTTAAAGAAGAAAGTAAAATAGAAGAATTGAAATTATTAAGTAATCCAATATATGACTTTACTTAAGCAGTGCGTATTTTAATATTTGACTATGTCCATCAACATTTTAGAGACAGTCAAATGCGTCACCTTTCCTCCAAAGTGTCATAATGAAAAAAGTTTACACTTTATTTTAGAAATACTTCCAAACTGATTTTCAAAAGCTCTAGCACACTTAGAATATTCGCCAGATAATATTTTCAACCTACAGACCATTATAAATTTTCCCACCTAAAATAAATAAAATCACCATTACATTTTCAGGAAATGCATTTATTTTTTCCAAAATGATATGATCTATCAAAAAAATAAATATTTTCATATTTTAAATATTGTTTACTTATAACAAAGATAGGTTTAATATACCTTGTAGCTCTCTGCATTTCACAAAATTTTGTAAATATATTCTCATGCTTTTGAAGATCACAGATAACATTTTCAGTACTTGTGCTTAGTAAATCAAACAAAAAGTTATATTACAGGATTAAGGAGAATGAAAGCTATAGATGCTGAAGTAATAAATTCTCTGTGGTCTAATAATGTCTCAATATGAGCATAAACTAGTATTTTAAATGATTAAAACTTACACTAATTTGTTAGCCTACCAGTAAATTATGTTTTTAAAATTACAGAAAAGTCTAAGATAATCTCAGAGTTAAGATTAAATTAAGCACATGCTAGTCACTCTTGGAAGACTGAAGCACTCCAGTCCCACAAGCATTATACTGAAAGAGCAATTTACCATCCTTTATTTAAAATAATTGTTTCTTCTTATCTAATTAAAATTGCAGCAAATTTCTAGCTACAAGGTGCCACAGGCCATTTAGGTGAGAAAAACGAGGCTCACTGAGAGAAAGTAACTTACTTGGTCATGGTCATAGGACTAACTTGATCATGAAAGAGCTGTAACTAACACACAAGTGTCTTTGATACAAAGACTCGTGCTAGAATTATGCCAAATTAGAGAAGCAAAGACATACAAAGCATTTTACGAAGACAGAAGAAATATATTCTCTGGAAGTCAACCTTATGTCCTAACATAAAAACATTAATAAACCACATAAGAAATAATGCCACTTGTAAAGAGCTTCACTTCATCATTTATGAAATACTGTCTTACTCTCCTCTCCTCTCAACCATGTGAAGCAGGAACAGCACTATTCAGATGAAGTAACAAAGATGTTACTTCTTTGATTTCTCAGATGAAGTAACAAAGCTGTTGATGGAATTAAGAGAACTGAGACACCAGTCATCTGATTCTACAGCAAGGTGCAATTTCTGCCTGACAACTCTATCTCAATGACTAGGCCAAAAATACTGCTTATTCTTTAAATAAGAAGATGCGTATTTTATAACTCACCAAACCAAAAAAAGTACTTTTCTTAAGGAAAAAGTTTTAAAACTCAATGTATTTAATAACTTGATAGTTAAAAGTTATATCTATACATAAGACACACATATAAAATCTGAAGAAACCATTAAACCTTCAAAGATATTTTTTACATGTCTTTTGTTACCATTTCATGAAAGGCCTTCATTTCTACTGAGAAGGCAGGACAACATGAAGTATTACTATGTTACCCTTTAGAAAGATGTCTAATATACTCTAGGTGAAAAATGTAAAGCTGTTCTTTACCTCTAGCAATTTACTTCTAGACAATGTTCATTTACCAAGATACAGTTTGAGATATTCCCATGAAACTAGGGTCATCTAACAAAGCCCTAACATTAACCTTTCTTCTATCCCTTAAGTACTTTATGAGTAGCTATAAAGGTAAATATAAATATTGACACATACTGATATTCATAGTTGAACAAAGGCAAAAAACGTTACCTACATTTTGTCAAGATAGGATGGTCTCTTTTTTCGAGGAGTCAGCAGCACAGTCACAAAGATAGCAATGATGAAAAGAGCAAGAACAGCTCCAATTACCGCTCCAGCTACAGCTATGGAAGAGGTCTGCTTAAATGGAACATCTGTAAAGGAACAAAAATTAGGCTTTTCAAATAATCTTAAAAATAATTCTTGAAACTGCATATCTTAATTTCTACAATGTGCAAACTATCTGACTGAGTATATTAACAAACAGCCAGGTTAGAGGACCCCAAATTTGATTCATTAGGTTTAGTGGCATTATGCTAAAACCCTCCCTTCTTCCTTGTATTACATTAATACACAAGCTTAATTTTTTAAAAATTATGTAAATATACCCAAACATCAATAAGAAAATATATTCTCAATGTGTAAAGAGTATCTAAGAAGACAGAGAAAAAGATGAAAGTAATTTTAAGTTTGTACTCGAAAAGGTAATTTTAAAAATCAGTATTCTCTAGTAGAAACAACCCATAATACAGACATTTAGCACTTTTATTCTATCAAAATTAAAAAAAACTCTATTAACAAAATCAAAAATTTTCAGGGGCAAAACAGAAAATATCCCAGATTAAAAAAAAACACACAGTCAAAAAGTTAACATTATACATCTTAAGATTTGAAAAATATTTAAAATATAAATATTAAAACAGGACTTGTACAAAATTTCCCTTAATTCATGCACATTTAATACAAAGTACACTAAAAATAGCTTCTCTACTACAATAAATAGAAATTCTCACTATCTCCCGGCGACAGACTTGTCATTTCTGAATATCAGTTTCTCTTTCCCAACTGCACCACAAATTTTGTAAGAAAGGATTTAAAAACCATTATTTGGCTGTTAGCATTTCACATTTTTCCAAAAAATTGAATCACTATTTTATGAACTCCCAAATAAGGTAATCTACTAAAACTATTACAAGTACTACATATTTTCAAATGTAAATATAAAAAATATAACAAAACAATCTTTAGGTGTATTAATGTTGACAATTTCAACTATATTAAATCCATCAACTAAATTTTGTGGAGATTCATGAATTACAAAGTTCCTTCACACACCTGATTATATCTTTCTTACTAATAAAAAAAGATACTGAGATACCATTCTATACATAAAGATACTGCAGTTCTCAAGTTAAATCTGCCAAGACCATTCAATCATAGTAGAAAACACAGAGAGAAATAGTTAGGTTGGAGCAGGGTGGAAGCCTCCACTGTTACCCCTTGTTCTAAGAGAAGAATGTTTTCATTAACATATATAATGCAAACTAATGAAGAGGTCTCCATTTTTACTTAAATTGACACAATCTTCACATATACACTTAAATAACTGCAATAATTCTTAGGACCCAGACATGGCAAATTTACAGAACTAGAACTGTTGATTTTGGAATATGTTTCACCTACTTACCATGATAGTATTCCCATAGAAATACATATTCAGAAGTATTTTCCAATTCTGTTTTTATTAACATGGTATTTTAGATTGCCAAAAAGAATGTTTTACTTTCTTTCAAATTATAAAGATGTCTTTAGGATATTAACAATCCTGAGACATTTATTAATGGCTCATTTTATTAAGACTCATTTTGAAATAAAAAACTTACACCAGTAAGTGCAAGTCACTCATTTCAGTAACATTTCCAATGAATACAATCTAAAAATAGTAAAAAAAAAAAAATACAAAATTATTCTGAAACACTATAACCCACTTAATCATTCATGGTGACCCCTCATTTGATAATACAAGCCTGGTTTGCCTATTGTTACTTAATTTTTTAATCTCACTATCTCCGTTTGAATATGTGCTAGATAAGAAAAATATCTGAAACCCAGTACAGTCAAATGTTATTCTGCACTTGTAAATTTGAAAGAGATTTGGGATAACTTATGGATAATCTATACTATTATTTCCCCCACCATAAAGATTATAGCTTTGACAACTTAATATAGCCATAAAGTAGATGGTCCTATTCAATCCTTAATAATAGGTAGGTTGAAACTATTAAGGTTATGCAGTTTGACCAAGGTCACACATCTCTAGTCAATTGCACAAATAAAAAATACTCATTGTCAAGTACGGTATTTACTCCATACCAGGTATTCTCAAGGTTTCCCTCTCTTGGAAATTTTTCTTTCACTAAAGATGGCCTATTATATTTGCCCAGCTGTACAGAATTTAATTTTTTGTTCTTATTTTGATGATGACAATGTTAATACCATATTTATAGGTTTTTTTCTAACTTACTTTTGAAAAGTTCACGTTCCTCTTTGAGTGAGGCCAAATTAAGATTCTCAAATCTAATGATTATAAATTTTTCAAACTATACATCCCTTCTAAGAAAACCTTTCATTTAATTTTAGCAGTAATCTGAAATTTGGTAGTGCTCTGTAATAAAACATCATAATGTCCACTTTTAATCTCTTAATTTCCAACTTTAAATAGATACTATTTTAAAAAACCTGAATACTTGTCTAAATAGATATTTCTTAAACATTTTAATTACAAGCTATCCAATTCTATCACACTAGTCTTATAACTTCTAGCTCTAGGATTCTATAACTGAGTGTTGACTGTATATCACACTTCCTTCTATCTTAATTTGGGCATCTTTATTTCACCTGGTTCCATTCATTCTTTATCATATGTATCCTCTCTTTCTCACATACCTCTTTGTAGTATTAGAATAGTCTGGTAGGTGCTAAAATGAGCAAACAGAGGAAAAACTAGGTATGAATCTATTTCCCAACTAACTTACTTTATTTAGATAAACCAAGTATGCTAAATATGCATATGGGATATATTTCATATTTTCTTTTCCAATTCTTCTAATTGAGAACAAAAGAGGTTAAGTGCTTAAGGTGTTAATAATTTAAGGGTATTAACAGTTGATAAAAACCAGTATGACCGCAGAGGAGGAGCACAAATCTTTTGTATTCAAGTAAAGCATTTTGATGAAAATTGGTAATTTAGCCCCAACACTGTTTCCCATAAATCCTAGCCCAAATGGACAAGTATTCTGATGAAAACTGAAAATTTAGCCCCAACACTGTTTCCCCATATCCCAGCCCAAATAAATACATACATACTACATAGACTGTATATTCCAACAAAACCACTACAGAGGAAAAAAATTAGTGATAAAATGTATAAACATGGAATTTTTAAACACTAAGGTAGTTTACTGAGTGAATGCCATGAAACAACATTACCATCATCCTAAAGAGATGTTCTACTAAGAGCAGTGACATGCTTACAAGAGGCAGAAAACAAGACAAAAATTATAAAATATTTGTCATTAAAAGACTGGTGCATGCATTTCTAAAACAAAGACTAGCTTGCTTTATCACAATAGTAATGGTAACTCATATTCACTGAAAACTTACCTCCAAAAATAGAAAAAGAGCATTCCCCAATACAAGAGTATGCTACTGCCCCTAACTAAGATACTATGTACATGTCTTCTGGAGAAGATGTTTAAAAATCAACTAGTTACCAATCAATATAGATATAAGAAATGAGTTTCATTACTTTTTGGGAAACAAAAGTACACAGTATTACAGATCATAAAGTTTTTTTATCAAACACAAATAATTTTTTAAAGAAAAGCTATTCAAACATATGTGTACACCTAATTCACATCTAAAATTGAGACATAATGCCCTATGTTTTCTCTTCAGGCCCTTGGACAAAACTTCAGTGATGACACCACAGATTTATGTGTTGGCTTACGAACTTATCTTCCCACCTTTGATTTGCTTCCATACTACGTATCACTGCATTATCAAATTTCCCCCAAACAATCCCATTCTTCATTTTTAATAGACCTTTTAATATTTATTTTCTCAATGTGACTTTTTGATTCAGTGATTGAAAGGTCTCATATCACGATCAGTGTATGTTGATACTTGGTTTTTACATGTGATTTGTGACACCTCTCAAAAACATAGATTCAAATGGAAGAAATACATTGTTTGAATGTTAACAGTTTTCATCCCAACCAATATTTTTAGAGCTTGTCTTTATGTTCTGGGTATTTGGTTCTTCATTGAGACCTTTCAATCAATGAATCAAAAAATACAAAATCGGAAACAAAAAATGCATGAAGCACATTTGATCACGTAGTTTTACCAAAAATGTTTTAGTAATAAAAGTTGACTTTTACAATGAAATGCAATCACACTATTTCCCAAAATCTGTTTTCATGAGAAAAAATTAACATGTTAAACATATTACCATATAGCTAAAATTTCCATTTTGTGTATTTTACAATGTATGTAGCAAACTGCTATAGTAGCACATGTATAATTGGAGTACATACTAATTTTGAACTGGTAGGTACACTCAAAGGAGTTTTGACTGATCTAGAGAAGTAAAAACTAGAATAAGATGTGAGGTTATGGTACACAGATACAAGTTGATAGGAAGCAGCATGACAATTACTAAGATATCTAAGTATATGATATGGTAAAAGAACAAGGTTAATAGATCTAGGCTTCGAGCACCAAATGGCAGCTAATAACACACAAAAAAGTAGGTATTATGTTCTTTCTGATGGAAAAACACAGCACCGCTTACATGTGATGTAACCTTGCCCTCAAATTAATCCTCCATGGTATCACTACCAATTTACAGAAAATACAGACAGATGTATGTGGGATGCAAATGACAGAATTTAAGTTGGAAAACTTTAGAACAAATAAAGCAGTTTCTAAGAAATAAATTGCAAGGGGCAATGGACTGGAGGGGAAGGAACAGAGTAAAAGATATTTCTAGCAATCATCATGTATGGATCATATTTGGAAAACCTGATTAAAACTGCAAAACACATATGACTAGAAATTTGAATGCTCACTTGACACAATGTTAAGAAATTATTACTAACTTTTGGTGTAACAATGATACTGTGGTTCATTTTTTAAATGGTCCTTAACTTTTAGAGCTATATACTGATTTATTTACTGATGAAATAATATCAGGAGAGATTAGGTAGGTAAGGGTCTAAATGAAATAAGACTGACCAGGAATTGATGACAACTGAAGCTAGCACATGGAGATCCATTTCATTATTCTGTACTGTTTTTGTATCATTTTCCATAATAAGATGTGGGGTTTTTTGGTTTTTATTTATTTTATTTTTTTAAAGAGAGGCCAAGGCACCTAGATCCTGCCCTTGGCTTTTAGAAAAAACTGATGCTTTACAATTAGGTTTTCCCTGGGATATTTCTCATAACTGAGACTGTACAACTTGCATATCATGTCTTTGCAGCAATATTTTGCTTATAAGGAAATGAGGCTCTGACCTATTCTCAAGTTTTTAAAATTACCTTTTAAAGTTATTGCTCTAAAAGGTCACTTTCAATCAGCTTCATTAGCACCCGACCAGAGAAACACAGCAGCTATTACCTAAAAGGCAAATTAAACAAGATATATCCCAAAATTGAATCATGTTTTAGCCTTCTAAACTGAGATAAACATAACTGTCACCAAGGTTCAAGAAAATAAATGATACCTAAGGGAATACAAGGCAAAAGCTTTTGCAAACAATGTTTGATTTCAAGTCTTGATAAAAACCTAACACTACTCGAGTCAAAGTAGTCAAGTTAAAGTATATATGTACTTTATAAAAAGGCGGATGACTAAACTATCAACAGAAAAAAACAGATACAAACAGAATTTAAAAAACTAAAGTTGGTTTGCTGTGCACACCCCTCAAAGACTATTTCATACATGAATTTTTTATTAGGATACCAAGAAGGGAACAAAACAACCCAGTCTGTGTATTTTAAAGAAAAACACTGCTCAAAAACAGTTTAGATACAAATATGTAATTTAAAATGTCAGAAATAGGAAACAAAGTGATACATCACACGGTGATTATAAATAATTCCAAGCAATGGCAGCCTTACTCTGTCACCCAGAATGGAGTGCAATGGCGTGACCTCGGCTCATTGCAACCTCCACCTCCTGGGTTCAAGAGATTCTCCTGCCTCAGCCTCCTGAGTAGCTGGGATTACAGGCGCACGCCACCATGCCCAGCTAGTTTTTGTATTTTTACTAAGAGATGGGATTTTGCCATGTTAGCCAGGCTGGTCTCAAACTCCTGACCTCGTGATCTGCCCGCCTCAGCCTCCCAAATTTCTGGGATTACAGGCATAAGCCACCATGCCCAGCCTTCAGCAATGGCATTTCTAATCAAAGTAAGCTCACAATAAGTAATAAGTAAAAAACACAAAATGGCAACTTAAGAAATACCTTATAAAATGTGTTAATTCCAAACTGAAAGCCAATATATAAAATATGACTTATGCCAAGGTAATAGTAAAAACATCTAAAATGGGTTTTAACAGCTAGAGCTACAGAGATATTTATAACAACAGAGAATGTTAATTCATAATTTGAAATTAAATGGTTAATTAAAATCAAATTTAATAGCTAATGCAAGCTGGGCCTCATACCTAGGTAATTGGTTGATTTCTGTAGCAAACCACCATGGCACTGTTACCTATGTAACAAACTTGTATGTGCACCACTGAACTTAAAAGTTGAAAATAAATAAATAAACCAACAACCACACACACACACACACACACACCAAAAGAAAAGAAAAAAAAAGGAAAAAAATATTTTATAGTGGCCTACATGCCAACTATCCTTAACCTGATATTACTGTCTTGTTTTAGGAAAACAGGTTTCTAATTCCCACAAAACATTAATTAAATTTTTATAATTGAACTAGGTTACACACACTTACGCACACAAACTTTAGTAAATATAATGACCATTATACAAATACACACATATATATACACACACACTTCAGAAAATATAAGGACAAAGAAGGTAACACAGAGCCATGAACTTATTACAGAAGTATGCCTCTAAAGAACTTTTGCAACTTTTATTTAAAGATTTCTTGCGTGGCTATTGGGGCTAACACCTAATACACAGCTTGGTTAAAAAATAAAAAAGTAAAAAAAACCACCAAACCAAAAGAAAACAAAACTTAGCACTGGTACAAACTAAAATCCAAACCCAATATATGAAAAATTTGAGAAAGAAGCTTTTTATGAAGGATGCATTTTCTAATTAACAAGTAGATAGGAAAGACAATTCAATCTCAAATCTAATCCCCTATTAGAATTAAAAATTCAAAATGGGTACCATTTATTCTTTCTTTATATTTTACGATTACTTTCATACATAAACAACTTCTTACTTGTTCATATACTGTGTTTTATCAGTATTTATAAAAAACAAACTTAAATCAGATGTTTTCACATATAAAATGGCTACATTTCTCTCAATTTCTCTACTTATACACTGTATTCCTACAGCTCCTTAATGCAAAATAGTTACCCATCGGTTATCTTATAAAACTTTCCTATATATGGCTATTAGAACTAACACTTACTACTGAAAAACCTTAATAGTTTCCTAACTTAACAAATAACCCTATTAGGCACATGGTAAAATACTAAATCTTTCAACTATCAAGTACTTCTCAAATATCACTCTTAAAATTAACCCCTAGTCTACTTTAGATTCAATGTATTTTAATAAAAAGGGCAGAAAAAGTAAGAGTTACATTCGTCATTATATTATTGAAATATTCTTATATTATTGAAATATTCTCAACCAGTATGAAAGAAAACTCTCAAGTGAATTTACAACAATGCAAAAACAGTTCAAACCATAAGAAAGAAAGAAATATAAATATGGCCAAAAATAGTACAAATATTCTTTCATTATTTTCCAAGATAGAATTTCTTTTTTAAAAAATTATTTATTTATTTATTTATTTATTTATTTAGAGATGGAGTTTCACTCTTTTTTTTTTTTTTAAAAGATGGGGTTTCACCATGTTGGTCAAGCTGGTCTTGAACGCTCAACCTCAGGTGATCTGCTTGCCTTGGCCTCCAAAGTGCTTGGATTACAGGCGTGAGCCACCACGCCGGGCCGATTGGAGAATTTCTATATATACCTGTCAAATGGCTATGAATATCACTGGTATTCAAAAACTAATTTGTTTATTTAATGACTATTTGTGTTTTCAAACAAGTTTCTAAGTACAGTAAATATGCATAAAGTTCTAATAAACAATAGTGCAATGCTTCCCAAAGTCTTAAGCTCTAGTATCAGATTCTTAACAAGGCAAAAATCTTTCAGTTTGCCAAATGATTGGATTAAGGATATAGAATATGTCAAATACTCACTTGTGGCTTTCCAGGTCACCCTCTCCCATCATGAAAAAAAAAAAAAACTAATCAAATACATAACCACAATGTAAAAAACGTTCATCATCAGTAAGTATTTATATTTTTGAAATATATTTCTTAAAATACATTGCTAATGTCCTTCAGATTATATTCCAGTTGAGATTTACATAGAACCCTAAATATGATTATTCTGATCAGATTCATACAGTATTTCAAACCATTACATTTTAAAGATGAAATTTTGATTTTTAAAAAAGCCACAGTTTTACATCTTTCATGGTAAGAAATTTTAGACCCATCTTCCTTGGGGCCAGCTCATCACTGAAACTTAAATTAAAAATAAAGTCACTTTAATCAATGTTTTATCAAGGAAGTTTTCTTCCAAAATCTTGCACTAAAAGTTGTAGTATCTGTATATAAGTGATTAACCCTATTAAAACCCAGACATTTTTAAGAAGATATAAGTGAACTTTTATTTAACTGTATCCTTAACCTGATACTATATATAGTCTTACACTAAGTATTTGGGAAGAGAAATAAAATAGGTTTCTAATTTCCACAAAATAGCGCTAGTTAAAATGAAGAACCTAGATTATAATCCTTCAGAATAAAGCTTTCACTATTTGCAAGATACTATGAACATGTTAAGAGTTTTGCCCCCTAAATTTTTTAGATTTGGTGATTATTGGGAAAGGGCTGGTTGGGGGGGTTTTAAAAAGTATCTACTACTTTGCCTTTTTATTAACTAAATAATATTTAATTTATGACTCTCCTACTAACATCAACTTCATTGCACTGGCAAAATAGTCACTTTTTCAAATGACTTATCAATAGAAAAACTTATTCTTTAGGCTTCAAAATAGTTGTCATTATATCATTTTATAAGACTCTACTGTAGGAGCAATTTAATTACCTTACAAACAAAAAGCACATCTGAAGTATAGGTAACATTTCTATCTCAAGGAATATATTCCTTGAGGATTCTGAAGGAATATATATGTAAATATGTAAAAAAAACAAAAACAGAAAACCTCGAGTTTCCAGTTTTAATTGTAAAAACAAAAATCTTAAAATGCGTAACATACACTTAGGAGGAAAAAGGAGATGAATGTCATTAGCTATCAGCAAGTGTTACCAACTGATTCTATAATTCAAATTTTTGTAGTTAAACCCAATGTTTCCAAGTTTATTCTAAATTTTCTTTCTGTACATTTACCCGTTTAAACAACATCAACATTAAATAACTAAAACAAGATGGTCCAGAAAATTCTTTCTATAGATTCTTAGGCTGTAATGTCTCATTTCTAAAAGTAGTACCTCAGTATTCTGAAATGCCCTTGCTGGATCTTTTCGTTTCTATGTTTAGGAGATAAAGCATTAAAATAAGGCTACTGCCAAATGTACCAAAATCAATGTTCACATGACAACATAAGAACTGTTTCTCAGAAAGGGGGAAAAAAAAACTAATAATTATCATGTTTGAAAGACATGTATTTTATTACTCTTGGAAGTATTTTGAACAAAAATATTGACCAGCTAATTATGCTCTTCCACACATCATGTTCACTGAGTTTACTACCACAGTTTTAGTGCAACAAAATATCTTTTAAAAGCCACTCTACAGTAATTATGGCAAGGCTCATTAAAATGCAGAGGTAAAGGTTTCATTTGTATAGAAATTCAGAAAATAATGTTTGAAAAGGAAAGCCATTCCATCAGGCTAAATACTTTTTGTATATTAAAAAATATATATAAATATTTCTTGAATTAGTTTTATAGTCAATTTTGATGCAGTGTCATTGAGTGGTAATAAATTTTGAGAGGTATATGTTAAACAAACATTATACTTGAGATTATAGTCTTAGGTAAACATTTAACACAAAATGCCAAGGTAGTTCCCTTTTTAAAAAAATTTTTGTACCAAATAACTCATACATTTAATGTTGACATTTCTTCTTACCTGTGTGCCTCAGATCAATAAAGTACTCTGCATTAAAATTTAAATCTTGAGACAGTAGTACAGCATTGAAAAAAAATTGTAAAGCAGCTTAGATACACTGAACTCAGATTTTACATTTTCATTTGTCAGATTAGAATATAAAAAGCTTGAAAATCAACTTGAAAAAGCTTATTCTTCCTCAAGAAAAAGTATGAACAATCTGGAAATGATCAACTAGTATGAATGAACATTGTATATAGTTAAGTCACATTTAGTGGTTACTAAACATACCACTCCCTCCTGGAAATTACGGAACCATCTACATGTGAAACTAAGTCATCTTCATTTTCATCATAATGTTCATCACTGACGAACTTCATTCCCATTTTTAGATCTTCATAATAATCCATTGGTCTTTCAAACCTATTGAGATTTTCTACATTGTTCCACTGAGTTTTTTCAGGCTCTTCTAAGTAGTCTTTACGTATCAGATTGTTCACTGGATTTTTGTTTTCTTTTTTTACACTGTCTGGGTAAGAATCAAGCTCATCTTGTTGAAGAACATCTATTTGTGATTCTTTTTGCATATCTGATGGTGGAATGTAGTTCTTGGCAAAGTAGTCTCCACGAAACGTCCGTCTTCTCCTATAGCAGAATATTCCAGCCAAAACACTTACAAGTACTATGAAGAGAGCCCCACCCACTACACTAGCAATGATCGTGGCAATTGTGTCATCCTTAATTGTTGCCAAAGTTGACAATGGGAAGGGTAATTTTTTAGGTTCTGTTGCTAGATTCTCGATGTCAGCAGTTGAGGGATGCCACTGAATTGTAGGCTGAAGGGTGGTAGTAGTAGGAGGATCTAATGGAAACAGTAAAGATAGAGAAGACACAGAAAGGCAAAGAATGTCAATGCAGGCTGATCCAGCAGCAAGTTGACAAGACAGCACAGTTAATGAATATATTCATAGTAATAATAGTTTTTCATTCTTAATTTGATTAAGATTAGAATGTAGTGGTACTTATCTATTTAAAAACAAAACAAAACTGACATGTAGTCAGTTACCAATAAAGAGAAAGGAATAAAACCTACGGTGTAAACCTATGGTGCAATTCTTCTATTCTCCAAGTTAACGAGTGATAATTTACCCTAGAAAATAGGTACTTATTTTTTTAATGAAGAATATTACTTAGGTGTCCTATTACACAGATGGCTTAATAATTACTATAACAAAAAAGTAAATCACATAAGTCAAATGTACATTTTCTTGGCCAGTAGCTCAAGGAAATAAAACGAATGAAAAAATTAAAGTTTTTCTTAATATCCATTTTTACCCATGAATAATTAATATGGTTTATTTTTATAAGATATGAGCATATCTTTAAAAGAATGAAAAACTATAGACTCTTGTTAAGTGGGCATAGTATAAGCTCTTGGTTTAATAATTCTCTCAAAAATATTTTCTTTAAATAAAAAAACTCAAAACGTTTTGGAAGGAGATATATAGTAAATATTATTTAGTAATAAAAAAAAATAAAGAAGCATGTGTTTAAACCATGTTAGCCAGACAGGCTATTATCAAAGGAGACTAACAAAGTAAAAACATGTTGCAAACTGATAAAAATGTCATCATCATGTCTAACACCCCATGGGCAAATTATCTAAACATTCAGAAATTTAAAAATTTCAACTATATCTGCAAAATTTAATGTCACTACTTTAGGACGGAATCTCAAAAAGAGCAGCTAATATTTTAGAGAGAACATTCTAATAGTACTTAAATATTAGATGCAAATGAACCTGTGTATTGACATTAGATTACAGAGTAAATAGCCATTAATATTAAAAAGCAACTAAACATGAACAATAAAAAATAAAGACTGGTTAATTATCAATTAAGTAGTATTTATAGGTCATGTAACACAAAATCGTAGTGTTTGAAGAAAGGATAAGTTTAAATGTCTTGAATTTCTTCATAGTGAAAAAAATAAATGACCCAAATGGTAATCTCCTATAATTAATTTTTGAATGAGTGATACTGATAGAGCTTTAAAAAATGAATGTTAGAAAAATACTATATCTACATGGGGTAAGTTATTCTAATATTACAAGCTAAAGAAAAGTACTTACTGAAACAGGTTTCATCACGGAATGCCGTTTGTATAGAATGTGGTAAAAATTTAGCAAGTATAGTATAAAATTTAATAAGTACAGTATAACTAATTTTCTATGAGTTTAACCTTACAACAGGTAATCCTGTCAAGTATTTTGAGATGAATATTAGTTATCAGAGTATATTTAAGTGAATCAAGGAAGTTTTAATTTATGAAAACATTCACTGATGGAACAAATTCAATCTCAAGAAAACAAGTGTAGAATTGAAGGACCATGTCCAGTAAAATAGTAAAGTCTCATGTAATTCAACTTCACAGCATTAGAAAACTAAAAATATAGGCTAAAAATTAAATCATTTGTAAGACACTTCATGTATTTTCTGAGGAAGCAGGAGTACCAACCAGGAAAGTTGAGTTTAATGTATTAAATGCCATCTTTATAACGATTCTCTAAGAAAAAAGTATTAAAATAAACTGGCATCAGCATATTTAAATAAAAGTAAAAATCATCTAATTATTTATAATTTAAATACTTTTCTGCCAGTAAAGTTTTAAAGTTTTTTTGTGGTTCTTTATATGAGTTTTTTTCAGAACAGTGATTATACCTAAGCTCTCACCAAGTAAGACAAAACTGAACATTTTTACCAAGTATCCTAAATAATGAAACTCTGACATTTATTATTTCCACTTGCAAATTTCTTTATATGAACACAAGTCGTCATCTATTGTCTATTTCACTCAGATTTAACAAAATATGGCTTTGAGAAAAATCTAACCAAAAAAATTATTTTAAAATCTTATCTTGTTAATGGTTCTAGAAATGTTTCAACCCATCATCCCGCTCCTTAATCAGTGCTAAAAATAGCTGAGCCTCATTAGTAATATCACTCCTTTAAAGAGAGGCTATTTAATACTTCATTATGTTGCATTTTAAGCGATAGAAATATGATAATGCATGCAAAATATTTTATCTGTTTTTGAATTTACAATGAGAGTCACTAGCCAGGTGTGGTGGTGCATGCCTGTAGGCCCAGCTACTAGGGAGGCTGAGGCAAGACAATGGCTTGAACCCAGGAGTCAGAGGTTGCAGTGAGCCGAGATCGAGCCACTGTACTCCAGACTGGGTGACAGTGCAAGACACCGTCTCAAAAAATGAAAATAAAAAAAAAAGAAAGAAAAAAACAAAAATCAATGAGAGTCACAATTATTATAAGGCAGTACTATTTCTAATACATCACGATTTTAAGCCCCTCCCAAAGCAGTCCTCATTTTTCAGTTAGATACTGTTTTTCATATTCTTTGCTGACTATGTGATAAATGAGTATGCAATGGATATGACAACTCTTAAGTTCTTCTCACCCAAACAAAGAACTTTAAGTTTCCTTTTCTAGTAAGTGCTGCGAAACCACAAAATGGAGTCAAGTAATGCCCTGTAAATGATATATTTTAGTCTTCTAAGGTATATTTTTAGTGTCATAAAAATTGGCTTATTTTTCGTTTAGACTTCATATAGGTTGTTTAAATATACGAAATAATGTATTTTAATGTTTAAGGATTGCTAAGTAGCAAATTCTTAAGTTTGATACTACACTTTGATCCTAAAATCCGTATGAACTGAAATTCAAGTTTTGCACAAAAATAAGGGTTTTAGGCATTGGGGGACTTATTTGACACACTAAAGTAACAGCTGTCAGTTAAGGGAAAAATATACATCAGTAGCAAACCAGAAAAACAAAATTTCCAGTAGTCAGTAAGTACTAGACAAGGAACTACTATACTCCTTGAGAGCATTATTATTCTATAATTAAGTACAATTTAATAACTAAAATAAAATATTGCTATCCTGAATCAGAAACCTCTTACCAATATCTTACATTTATCAATGTGGGAAAATGTGTAACAAAAGTAAGAACAATTTCCCTTAGAGTTGCTTACTCTGTTCTGAACAGAACTTTTCATCTCTAGTCCTAAGATGCATTTATTTTACACATATTAAAAATTATTTCTCCAATTTTAAAATACCTATTTTAATACTGAGGTAAAAATTTTTTCCTAGAAAAAAAATGAGTACATGTAACAATGAAAAAGATCAACTGGTCATTTACTGTGTGAATTATGGCTTCTTATTTTCATAAAAAACTACTAGGTTTTACTAAATAGTCATTCTGGAAAGGCAGCATTATACCTAAGATACTTGACATACTCCAACCAGTTATTAGATGACTTAACTAATCTCAGCATGGTATACTATATTACAGACTCTGGATAGAAAAGTCAAGTCTAATTACTGATTAGTTAAACAAAAAATTCTCAGATGGGTGCCCTGGCTCACTCCTAAATCCTAGCACTCGAGGAGGCCAAGGCAGGTGGATTGACCGAGATTAGGAGTTAGAGGCCAGCCTGGGCCACACAGTGAAACGCCGTCTCTACTAAATTACAAAAAATTAGATGGGTGCGGCGGCATGTGCCTGTAGTCCCAGCTACTTGAGAGGCTGAGGCAGAATTGCTTGAACCCAGGAGGTAGAGATTGCAGTGAGCTGAGATCATGCCTGTGCACTCCAGCCTGGGCAACAGAGCGAGGCTCTATCTCCGTTAAAAAAAAGAATTGTCTCTAATAACGCTACTTCTTTGAAAGTGCTTAAACTGTGATTTTGTCCATATTTACTCAAAATTTGATTTCCCTTTTTAAGGAGTTATAGTTACATAAAAGCAGATTCTGGATTTGTAAGTTGATTCCCAATTGTTTTAGTCTCAAATTTATTCATTCATGTAACAAAACTGTATTGAATGCCTATCACATGCTAAACAGCATTGTAGATAATGGGAACATAGCAGTAATTAAAGCAGACTTTATGTTTAGACTTACGTTCTAGTAAGTGTAAAAACAGACAAGCATATAAAAACAATAAAATATGTAAATATTTTACATATTTATATGGCAATACATGCGGTTACATGGCAATACGTACTGAAGAGAAAAAGAAGGGGGACCAGGAGTAGTCAAGGGGTGGGAAGGGAGGTTATTTTATTTCAATATAGTCGTGAAGGAAGACCTCACTGAAAAATGTGAGGGCAAAGGCCTTAAGAAGTGAGGGAAAGAGCTATGAGAATACCTGGTGAAAGCATTCCAGGCAGTGAAAACAGCAAATGCAAAAGACTCTGAGGTAGGAATGTGCCTATTATGTTTGAGGCACCAGTAGTGCCTTAGCCAATAAGCAAAACATAGTAAGAAATGAGATTAGAGAGATCATCTGGGAGGAGGGTATGTATAGAGCCTTGTGAGTCACTATAAGGATATGGTTTTCATTGTGGGTAAAATGGGAAGCCCATGGAAGGTTTGGCGGAGAAGAGACATGATCTGACCCGCCCTTTTAAATAACCATCCTAGCTGCTCATTTGCTGACAAAGGGAAGGGGGACAGAGGCAAAGCAGGGAGATTAAATGGTTACTGTAATAGTGAAGTAAGAGTGGCTATGGCTTAGACTAGTGTCGTAGTAGAAGAGTTGAACTGGTAAGATTCTGTATTTAACATAATGGAAGAGCTAGCACTGATTTGTTAATGAATTCAACAGGGTTTGAGAGAAAAAGTAAAATCAAGAATAACTGTCAAGGGTGGTACGCTGTACAAATGTAAGGAAAGAAGGACCAGTAACTTAAAGAAGGAAGACGGGTACAGAAATATGTGTGGTATCAAGGAACAGTAGAAAGGTGAGAACCTCAGATTTGAATATATTAAGTTGCAAATACCTATCAGACTACCACAGAGAGTTAATGATCATTAACAGGTAACTGGATGCACAAGTTAGGAGTACTGAACACTGAACTCAGAATGCTAACAGAGTATAAAGTTAGGATATCATCAATGAAATCAGTACATATAAGAGTCCAAAATAAGCCTTGATATTTATTAATTAGTTTTTATTTTTATTTTTTTGAGACAGAGTTTCACTCTGTCATCTATGGCACAATCTGAACTCACTGTAACCTCTGCCTCCCAGGTTCAAGTGATTCTCCTGCCTCAGACTCCAGAGTAGCTGGGATCAGAGGCACACAGCACCACGCTGGCTAAGTTTTATAATTTTTGTAGAGACAAGGTTTCACCATGGTGGCCAGGCTGATCACAAACCCCTGACATCAGGTGATCCGCCCACCTCTGCGCCCCAAGCAAGGTGTTGGGATTACAGGTGTGAACCACCACGCCCAGCCAAGCCCTGATATTTAAATGATTACATAGACATATTGAGTCTAATGTTTACAAGTAATATCCACACCAAACTGTACAACAGAAACACAAAATAAACAGTCCTTAAGTGTATTTTAAATGTGCATTTCCCTGGTTTACTCTCTAACTAAAGAAAGAGAGACTAATGTACTAATATGTAACCTCATTCAGATTTCCAGCCAGGCACAGTGCCTCATGCTTCTAACCTCAGCACTTTAGGAGGCTGAGGTGGGCAAGATCACTTGAGCTCAGGAGGTTCAAGACCAGCCTGGACAATATAGTGATACCCTGTCTCTACAAAAAAAAATACAAAAATTAGCTAAGGGTGATGGTGCACACTTGTAGTCTCAGCTACTGGAGGCTGAGGTGGGAGGATTGATTGAGCCTGGGAGGCAGAGCTTGCAGTGAGCCAAGATCACATCACTCATTCCAGCCTGGATGACAGAGTGAAACCATGTCTCAAACGAAAAAAAAATACAAACAGATTTCCATGAAAGCACTGATACTGGCAGAAAGGGATAGGGCAGCTCTAAGCTTTTTGCTAGAGTCATGGAAAAAAGAAAAAGTTTACATTTCTATCATGTGCCAGGCACAATGCTCATTGCTGAGTATGCAGTGGTGAATAAAGCAAGCACAAATTGCTAAATTGTGAAGGTAAATAGTAAGCAAAGAAATGAGCATACAACTAAACATTTGTGGTGCCTGCTCTAAGAAAATAATATGTGGTACTGTTCTTAGATTGATCACACAAGGACTAAGAATATAACACTTAAGCAAACACAAAATTTCTCCAAAACCTCTAATTTATCTAGTTCTAGATTTGAACAAAGCTAAAACTCTTAACTGTTTATTCCAATAATTACCATACAAACCTGCATTTCTTAGGTTCTCTTCCTTTTCCCTCTTAATTTTCCATTTGTTTGACAGGAAGATTGCTATATTCTTGCAATCAGTAAGGAGTAAGAACTCAAAATATTTTATTGAATTTTTTTAAAATAAGCATTCTACTGATAATTTATTACCTGAAGCCACAACCAGGAAAAAATGTACTTTTAGTTCTCTCTATATTTTATGAATGATCGAATTTATACTCAGCCAAATTAATAAAAATATTCACAATGAAACAAACAGAATGTGAAAAATCTAAGCTGTTAGTGGTTTAAGGACAATAAAAAGCATCATAAATTTTATTTCATTAACACATTTTCAGTAGCATAACTATTTCATCACGTCTCAGTAACACAATATGGTATAGTCCCATATTAAGTGGCAAACAATGTTATTTAACAAGCCAAGTCATCAAATTTAATAGTCCATTTTATTTACCAGACAACTGTGTACAAAGTGGCCATCAAAGGAAAAGAAAACAAAAATCATTATTTGTTCTTAGTATAAAATTAAAGAATCTAGAAAGTCATACTATTTATTAAATAGTCAATACTGCTGAACTAAAAAATTAACTGTATGTACAGGCTTCAAAATGTATATAAACTTGTTGCATAGACATTTTGACATTTCAATATAGGATGCCACATTACATACCTATTTCAGGATTAGGGTTATTTTATCACATTCCTTTTAGATTATTTGGAAAAACTTCACACTGAGGAATCTATATCTTTGCATGTAAAAATTATTGCTTAGGATCATACTGTTATGATGATTATTCAGAAATATTTTAAATAACATATTTTGCAAGCAGATAGTAACTTACCTGAAATGTAGATGACTTTTTGGTCACTTCTTTGACCAAGGGAATTGGTCACTTTACAGATATAAACACCAGAATAATTGAAAGTCAATGGATGAACAAAATGAAGAGTATTGTCTGAAGCTAATAAACCGTCAGGCCATTGTCCATCCAACCTAGATTTTAAAATGCGTAAAATTATTTTAAATATCTTCAGACTACATTTACTGACAGCTAGTTAAAATGAGACATTAAATTTGAGATGTTAGTCAAAATAAAAAGGTATCTTTTATACAAAATTCACTAAGTATACAAAAAGTAACAAATTTTCATTTTAATAAAGATGAATAAATGCCATTAACACCCATTCTTCCAAAATAGCAGTCCATGTAAGAGTTGCTATACCAACATAATAAAATGGGAGAAAAGCAGAAAAAAAATATAAAAAAAATTTATTCAGAAACTGGAAGTTGGAAAAATATATTATTTGAAGATAATATACATACATACAATATCAGAGAAATTAAAATTCTCACTGAATCAGTGAGAATTTTATGACATATCTACAATATGTCATATTTATTTATGACATATCTACAATAATCTTAATGAAGTCATCTCACTTAAATATGTAATCATGTTTTAACACCCTCTATAACATATTTATAGAGCATCATTTAATGCTAATACCAATAGACACTGTTCCATCCAAACATAGTTTCTAAAGCAGCAAAATGGGTTTTCTTATAAAATTATTGCATTTGTAAGGTGGGCATCTGTGACAATAAAAAGCGAGACACTGCCGGGTGCAGTGGCTCACGCCTATGATCCCAGCACTTTGGGAGGCCGAGACAGGTGGATCACAAGGTCAAGAGATCAAGACCATCTCGGTCAACATGGTGAAACCCCATCTCTACTAAAAATACAAAAAAATTAGCTGGGCATGGTGGCGCGTGCCTGTAATCCCAGCTACTCAGGAGGCTGAGGCAGGAGAATTGCCTGAACCCAGGAGGCAGAGGTTGCGGTGAGCCGAGATCGCGCCATTGCACTCCAGCCTGGGTAACAAGAGCGAAACTCCGTCTCTAAAAAAAAAAAAAAAGACAACCAATTGACCAGATATAGTGCTTCCTAATTCCCTAAAATCTCACCAGAAAGAGTTCAGAAATTAAAAAGTTATTAAAAACCCTGGAGGAGAAAAGAAAACAGGAGGCAGAATTCAACAGACAAGATGTTTCAACAAACTTTCAGAAGATAGAAAATAGATTTAAAAACAATATATGCCTTCTGAATTCAACAGACAAGATGATTCAACAAACTTTCAGAAGATAGAAAATAGATTTAAAAACAATATATGCCTTAGAGGTCCATGTTTCTCAACCCAGGGATGGTTCTAAATAGACTACAATTCATAGGACTGCCCACTACAAAAAAGAAGTATCAGCCTAAAATATCAACAGTGCCAAGATTGAAAAGTTTTACTTTAAGATGAAGAGTTGCTTACAAAAGGCACACGATGAGAAAGCAGCCAATTTGGTCAAATAATCCAAAAAAAAATTTGGAGTTTGATTCACTATACCTCAGAAGACTAGGAGGCCAAGAGCTAGTTAAAAGATACACAACAAAACAATAGATTCCTCCCGACTCTGTACAAATACCAGACATTTATCTCTCAGGCAAATAAAATGCAGGTTAATTCTAGAAATAAACTGGCCGTGAAGTAAAGGCTTATACTCTTCTATTAGTGATATCTGGAGTCTCCCCAGGAAAATAATCACATCTCCATATTATCACTCTAAATGGAATCTTAATGAGCAATCCCGACTACAGAAAGAGCATCCACTAAGCATTTTATTTTAATGCTTCACAGTGAAAGACCAGACAACCAACAAGATGAAGAAATATGTACACAATGAAAGACCAAACCAAAAAACCAAAGAACCTGGAAGGAAAAGAGACAATATGCAGGAAGCAAAAAAAAAACTCTCTGGGGAAGAAGTAACTGGAGTATCCCCAGGAGTAACAAGAAAGATACTACATTCATCAAACAGGTGCTATAAAAAAACATTTTTATTGTTGGCCTATTTTCAGTTTATAAGAGCATCTTCTCATTCTCTAAAGAATATTTTCTTAAGAAGATGCTCTTATAAACTGAAAATAGGCAAAAAAAAATTTTTGTATCAAGTCAATGGAAATTTTTTTTTAAATCAAGAAAATCTTCTAGGAAGAACAGTAAGATCACCTGAAAATACACACACACAAAAAGAATATTTATTATACAATAAATAGGAGTTCTAAAAAGAGTGAACAGGAATGAAAACAACAACAACAAAAAGGAGCTCTCTTCCTGCCGCCCAAGACGCCGAAAGGAAAGAGGGCCAAGGGGAAGAAGGTGGCTCCAAACCCACCCCGCCCCCCGTCGTGAAGAAGAAGGCCAAGAAAGTGGTGAATCCCCTGTTTGAGAAAAGGCCTAAGAATTTTGGCATTGCACAGGACATCCAGCTCAAAAGAGACCTCACCCGCTTTGTGAAATGGCCCTGCTATATCAGGTTGCAGCGGCAGAGAGCCATCCTCTATAAGCGGCTGAAAGTGCCTCCTGCAATTAACCAGTTCACCCAGGCCCTGGACTGCCAAACAGCTACTCAGCTGCTTAAGCTGGCCCACAAGTACAGACTGGAGATGAAGCAAGAGAAGAAGCAGAGGCTGCTGGTCCGGGCCGAGAAGAAAGCAGCTGGTAAAGGGGACATCCCCACTAAGAGACCACTTATCCTTCGAGCAGGAGTTAACGTCGTCACCACCTTGGTGAAGAACAAGAAAGCTCAGCTGGTGGTTATTGCACATGACGTGGATCCCATTGAGCCGGTTGTCTTCCTGCCTGCCTTGTGTCGTAAAATGGGAGTCCCTCACCCCATTATCAAGGGGAAGGCAAGACTGGGATGTCTAGTTCACAGGAAGACCTGCACCACTGTCGCCTTCACACAGTTTAACTCGGAAGACAAAGGTGCTTTAGCTAAGCTGGTGGAAGCTATACGCACCAAATATAGTGACAGATATGATAAGATCCGCCGTCACTGGGGAGGCAATGTCTTGGGTCCCAAGTCTGTGGCTTGCATCGCCAAGCTCGAAAAGGGAAAGGCTAAAGAACTTGCCAAGAAACTGGGTTAAATGTACACTGTTGAGTTTTCTGTACATAAAAATAATTAAAACAATACAAGTTTTCCTTCAAAAAAAAAAAGAAATGACCAAAAAATTAAAAAATTATTCAAGTTGATACACATCTGAAGATCAAAATGGGCCCTAAATACTGATAAAATATGAATAAAAACCTTAGTATAACAGTTTGAAATTTCATAGAAAATTATGCACATAGTAATTATACAAGTAAAGAGGCAAATATTAGCCATATGGAAAACAAATGGCCATAGACAAGAGAAAACAGAAGTCTGGTATATTATTTAGCTCTTAGTAACATCTACCTGTCCTAGAGAGGCAGACTCTAGGACAGGTAGATGTTACTAAGAGCTAAATGATTACTGAGTTTAATTAAAAGTAGCTAAATGTTCATGTGGACTATGAAAGGTAGAGATGTTTGTATAGGGATGTGTTTGTGAATAAAGGAGTAGACATAAAATTATAATTATTTATCTAAGAAGTCAACAGTCAATGTTAAAAAGTATTAAGAAGTAGCAGCTTAAGGCCTGTGACTGTAACTAACCATAAGAAACTGCTAAAATTGCTGAAGTAGCCTCTGAAAAACAGAACTGAGGGAGTAGGAAGGTGGGACAGGTAGGGCAAGAGAGGACAAAGTAAAATGTTCTGCTATTACTATAATCATGTATTATACAGATAAAAACAATTTTGAACGTGGATTAAGAATGTTTCACTTTTAGATAATTGACTTTTAAAGTATATGACATACCTGCTCCACACAGATTTGAATGGTGGTGGATTTGCATCAGCATTACATTTGAGATTAACACCTTTTCTTCCTACAAACCAATTTCCATCATAACCTGTTACCGAAACTTCAGGAGCATCTATAAAATAAACGCATGACAGGACAGATTATCTTTTGTTAATGATAAATGCAATATACATGGTAAAACATCTATTAACACAATAGACTAAGCCTTGAAACAGGAATCATTTTTCCTTACTCTCAACATATATAATCTATATGGAAGACACTACTCCAGAAGTATTGGCTGGCTGAAAGAATGAAATGAATGGAGAATGAGTACCCCCAAATGGGTAATTATAGTACATACAGTTTGAGTAATTAGACATGCTAAATGTTAAGGAATATTCATAAACCTATAATCACCAAAAGCAAAATAAAAGAATCCCATTATGTGAGATATAGAGATACAGGATAAAGCAAATATGTTACAGTATTTAATTAAATAAGACATGGCATTTAAGTACCATGTAGTACCAACTCACCATATAAAACAGTTTTTAAAGAGATATTTAATCTAAAAGGAAATATCCTCTAAGAGATAACAGGTCAATTACAGAGATTAGATTCCCTACGTTACAATTAGTATTTTGGGGTCATGTAAAAACACAGACTTTCTATGACTACATACTTACAACAAAAGTAAATTATCTAGGGCCTCAAATGTACTAAAACAAACTTTTATGCATTCCATGTACCCAAAGGTCATAACTAGTTGAATGAGCAATTATCCATATCTATCAGCAATGTAAATATGTATCTCCAAACTACTAAGTCCAATACCTATCATTCATTCAACCATCATTCTGTTTAGCTCCTTATAAATGCCAGGCATGGCACTTAGAAATAATATACTCTTTTAGGTGTTTGGTATACATAAAGACTTAGATACATAAAGTTTACATTCTAATAGTAATAGGGAAGATGACATTTAAAAATATTGAACTAAAACTCTATGAGGGCCAAGAAGAAAAAGAATAGGATGCTATGAGAGAAGATAAGAAGAAAGGCCTAATTTAGATTGGGGATGGGGTGGAGGAGGTGATAAAAGGCTTCCCTAGGGAGGTGTTAGTTACTTACGTATGATGCAGAGAATATCTTTCTGTGAACTACATAGAAACCTAACTTAGCAGCAGATGATCTGATAAAAAGCTAGAGAGAGACCAGGTAAGTTTTTACCTTTGCCAGGGAAGACTGTCCTACTGGAAAGCAAAGTTTACAAAAGGCATTAAAGTATCCCAAAAGGATATTTCTAAATTTTGAGGTATAAGTTTGTGATATAAGACAATATTTAAGTTTGTTTACATGTTCTATAGGTCTCTAATTTACAGAAGGAAAAAAGTCATGACTATTCAAAAACATTTTAAGGGCAAGCCAATAAATCAAAATCATGTTATAAACACTCACATTAGAAGAAATACTTCATATATCTAAGAATTCATTCAAGAAACAAAAAAATACAAATTGATGAATATATCAGTCATTATTAGACACTGAAAGGAAAACATATATGCATACGCAAAATAACTTACAATTGGGATCTGAATTTTATGAGAAAGAGAAAAAAGTTAAGACTCTGTAAAAGCAAGGTAGGAGAAGGAAAAAAAAATTTTTAATGGGATTCTCCAGAGAATTGATAAAAGATGGTATTAGCATTTAAGAATGCAATGGGAATAACATTTTGTAAACTATGGCTTTTCAAGTTAACCCTATAAATGTTGAAAAAGATCTTGGGAATTAGCTTTAAAAACCATTACACCAAAGTAATGAATTTGTGTAATTTAAAATTCCATGCATGTCATATCAAAAAGCAAGTAAGTAGCAACAACAAAAAAGAGAACAACTCCTTTAATAACACCTAGATTATAATCTGCACATGGATAGAAGTAAAAGCAGAACCTAAATACTTTTCCCAATGTTATCTCTGATCTACCTAATTTTCATTATCCTTGCTATAAACTATCTGCAGCCATCACCTTTTCTCCTACTCCAAATGTTTAAATGGTATACAAATCACAAAGATTGTATTAAAAACTAAGAAACTTTATTTAAAGGGAAAAGCAGATAGAAAAGAATATATAAACACATAGAGAGGAAAGTATCCCTTAACAAAAGTATACAAGTAACAAGGTGGCTCAGCTTTGAACCTGTATCTACAATGGTTATTATCCAATTATGTCTTTAAAATACTATTTTTTACCTAAAAAAATGCTTATAACATGATCAATGAGACAAGATTAGAAAAAATACTGAAAAATACAGATTTTCAAACTAATTAATATGTATCCAAAGAAGTCAAAGAAAACAAGGCTGGGCACAGTGGCTCATGCCTGTAATCCCAGCACTTTGGGAGGCCGAGGCCAGCGGATAACAAGGTCAGGAGTTCGAGACCAGCCTGGCCAATATGGTGAAACCCAATCTCTACTAAAAATACAAAAATTAGCTAGACGTGTTGGCACAAGCCTGAAGTCCCAGATACTTGGGAGGCAAGAGAATCACTTGAACCTGGGAGGCGGAGGCTGCAGTGAGCCAGAATTGCACCACTGCACTCCAGCCTGGTGATAGAGTAAGGCTCCATCTCAAAAAAGAAAATAAGATGGGAAGCATCGGTGAAACTAAGTAACAGCTAAGTTAGTAAGAATGTAGAAGTTGTTTGTCCTTAAGCATTGTACATTTTGAGGTACATGTTGCCAGAACTCCCTAAGTCCAGCCAACTTTAAAGATCATAAAAGAAACAGTTATACAATTTTAAGTTGGAGAGCAACTTTCAAGTCATCTGTTCATCTTTTAAAAAGTGATTAAAAATGCTTTGATTAAATACAATTTCCACAAAAACATAAAATTAAAAGAAAAACAACAAGGAAAAGCTATTAAATATTCAAAGTAAAAATAGTTTGATAAATATGCTGACAAATATTAAAAAAGCAAATGTTACTATTTACTTACACTGTATGTCTAATATGAAAGAGTATCGGATGTCCTTTTCCAAGGCTGGATGTTTTACAACACAAGTAATTCGTCTTCCTCTAGCAAATCTGGTTGGAAATAGCTTGTACTGGCTGACAATTGTTGCTGTTTCATTTGGAAACGAAGTTGTAGTGGATTCCATTTCACCAAGATCACCTTCCCAGTCAATATGTGCAACGGGTTTTCCAGTGGCTGCGATACAAATGGCTGCTACTGTTTCATTTCCTCCATCAATTAAAGAATCTGGCCCTTTTATCAGGCTCACAGTAGGTTCAACTGTTTAAATATTTTTTAAAAAATTAGTTACATTCAAACAAGAACATCTTTATCTTTCCAAGTCACATCTAGACATATTTCACAAGCTTAAGGACAACTGCATATAAAATCTACACACTTTTTTGGTAATGCCATCATCAATTACATTCGTGGAAAAAATGCATATAAAATCCACACACACTTTTTAGGTAATGCCATCATCAATTACAGTCTAGGACAAATGAGACCAAGAATTCATACTACCACTAAAAAGATGGCTTTACCTGATAAAAATATACATTCCTTTAGGGACAGATGAATTCCCTCCAACTTTATACAAAAAATTTCTGTGAACTAGATCACAATTCCCTTTATGAGATTAAAGATACTACTTCTCTGGAAGATAAGGATATACATATATATCTCTTCATTTTACAGCAAAAAAAATTTTAAAGCAAATACTTTTAAAAATAAGTTATGATTATGACTGTTAAAATGTTAAGAAAAAATAAGTTCCTTTGAGCCTACCCATTGAAGGTGAAATGTTTTTCTTGGTCCAGTAAGTGACTCACCAGTTTCATTTAAAACACTGCCTTTTAAACTTTCAACCTTTAACTCCTCATGTATCTACAACAACCAATTAGGGTTGCTAATGTGTTCTACTACTTTTATTTACAACATATACTTTAAGCTCATGCTAACATGTAACATCACTAACAGTTAAGTTTATTGGAATGTACATACCACCCATCCTTCTTCCAATATAAGAAAGTTCCGCAGGGTAAAGCAACAATTTTAGAACCTCTCCATCTACTCTGGCCCCCAGTATCTCTTAGTTATCTTTTCACGTTTTCCAGCGATCGTTATGTGGTTCTTTGTGTGTAAATTCCTCAGTAGTGGCTTCATAAATTTTGTGTCCAGTCTTTAGTTTACTGTGTGCATTGAGTTTTTATTTCAATGATTTTTTTTTCATTTCCAGGATTTGGAATTAGTTCTTTCAATACCATCAAGAACAGATGGTATTGTAAGAACCAATTTTTGTTTCACATTTTACTTTGAAATCTATTTTTATTTCACATTTTCCTCTCATGGATATGATTATTTTCCTTATGTACGTCCTTTTACAAGATGTAGTGTAAAATAACAAATGAAAAAGTACATGCAGCATATGCAATGAACAATTTTATAGCAAACATCCATGAAACCATCACACATCTTAAACAAAATTACTGGAACCTCACAAGTTCCTCACATTCCTCTGCTATATCTTAAAACCTTGCCTCCCTCAATGTGAAACCATTATATTGACTTTGGAGATCAACTGTTTATTTTTCACTATAGTTCTACAACCAAGAAATGCAAACCTAAACAACACAGTTTAGTCTGTTTCTGAACTTTTCAAGAATGGAACTGGACTATATGTATTTTTGTAGTTTTTCTTTGACTCAACGTTGTGTTCTGGAGATTCATTCATACTCAAAACATTTAGGTTAAATTTCTTGTTTTTGGAATTCATTTTATTTTACTTTATTTTTAGATCATTTGGATTTACATACAATTGTATAGATTAGTTTTAACTGCTTTACAGTTTATTGGAGGACAATAAAGTTCCACCTTCATCTGAACAATTTTACAAGAAACATTTCCATTCATGTATGTTAGCATATTTGTGTACAAGTTTATCCCTAGTAGTAGAATTGCTAGTACTTATTTTCAACTTTATCAGATAATTTCAAAAACCTTTCCAAAGTACAACGTACTCCCAATCTTAGAGCTCCTGCTGGTCCATACACTCACCAGTTGTTATTGTCACCCAGCTGATACTGTCACAGACCTTTCAGTGTTTGCAATCTGATAGGTATGTAATGGTATACCACTGAGATTTTATTTTGAATATCTCAGATTATGAATAAGGTTGAAAATCTTTTCATATGGTTATGAGCCATTTGGAATCTTTTCTTCTGCAAAATGCCTATTATAGCCAGCTGTCTATTTTTTTCTTACTGGTGAGTAAAAGTTCTACATAGATTTGGGAAAACAATCATTTGCAATTATACATTCCCTTAATTTGGTTCTACTACTATCACTCTATTGAAACTTTAATGTCATCAAAGACCCCTCATCTAAAACTCAACACTTTAATGTCTCTTCCCAATCAATTGAAAAGAATTAAATACTAATGTGTTAAAGTATTTGTTTTAAGTCATGAATTAACTCCTGGGCTGGCTATGAATTTAGAATTATACTAGCTACATGCTGTCCTTAAAAGAAACTACATAATAGTCAAATATTTTCTGTAGGGCTTACTTCTTACTGTAACTCTAGAGCAACATTTTCTTAAAAACTTTCGTATCTTTTCTTGATATATTACTCTGAGTTATTCTCATAACTCTCTCTGACTTTTTCCTATTTCTTCTAACCTCTTTCTTAATAAATAATCAGTCCTAGGCCTGCAACAACTTTTGCATCTCACTTCAAAACTTCAATCTGATAAACACTACTACCCAGATGATTCTGAACGTTCTTTGATATAAGGCTTGACACCTCAGATTCCTACACCTGGTTATCTCCACCTCAAAATCAATAAACCAAACACCAAAATCGTTTTATCCTCCCAATCACCAACACCCGCTTTTCATTCAGATATGCCCATTTAATTAGCATTAACAAAATTTAATCACAAACTTTCAAAACCTGTTACTGTTCAAGCTTTCCTTATTTCTTATATCCAGTCAGTTACAAAATTCTGCTAATTATTCCTCTGTAATAGTTCCTGTCTTCATTCATGTGGCAGAAATTACAAAATTAACTGCAACTCTTCACAGCCTCATGGCTGAGACATTATGATTTAAGGACTTCTTCATTTCAGTCGATCACAAACAGCAGACCCATCTTCCTAATCACAGCTGTCATCACATTACTCTAAATCAGGTGAGCTGTTAGTTAGGCATTCATCTATATGATACGATCAAAGCAGTGTTTCTCAAACTTCACTGTGTCTACAATCACTCAGGAATCTTGCTAAAATGAAGACCACCATTCAATAAGCCTAAGAGGGGTCTGAAACTCCATTTCTTTTCTTTTCTTTCTTTTTTTTTTTGTTGAGAGGGAGTCTCACTGTCACCCAGGCTGTAATGCCATGGTGTGATCTTGGCTGACTGTAACCTCTGCCTCCTGGGTTCAAGCAATTCACCTGCCTCAGCCTCAGGAGCAGCTGGGACTACAGGAGTGCTCCCACCATGCCCAGCTAATTTTTGTATTTTTAGTAGAGACTAGGTTTCACCATATGGCCAGGCTGGTCTCGAACTCCTGACCTAGTCATCCACCCACCTTGGCCTCCCAAAGTGCTGTGATTACAGGCATGAGCCACAGTGCCTGGCCTGAAAATATTTCTAACAAGCTCCCAAGTGATGCCAATGCTTCTGGTCCATGAACTATGTTTTAAAAAGCAAGGGTCTGAGAATAGAAGACAGGTGAGAAGCAGCACAACCATTGTATACAAAATATGAATTTCTAATAATATAAAACTCAAATTCCATATCCAAGCATTTAAGTTACTTTAACATGGTCCTACTCTATAATTCTGAACTTTAATTCTTGTACTTTATAAATCCTTTGGACAAAGGAATCACCTCAACAAAGGGTGATTCCCCACTAACTCCTGCTCCCCTTTTGAGGACACTTGGCAGTGTCTGGAGACATTCTGAGTTTAACAGCTGAGGAATGCTATTGGCATTTACTGGCATAGTGTTTAGAGGCCACAGATGCTGTCTATGACAAATAGTACAGCTCACTACAACAAAGAATCCTGACCCAAAATGTCAACAATACTGGGGTTAAGAAAACTTTGCCTTAATGTTTAGTGGTTCCTTAGCACACCCTCACGGTGGGTGGTGAGGGTTGGTTCCACGGTCCCCGAGTATACTCAAATTCATGCATCATCAAGTTCTGCAGTTGGCCCTGTGGAATCTGTGTACAGGAAAAGTTGGCCCTTCATATATGCAGGTTTCACATCCCACAAACACTCTATTTTCTATTTGCAGTTAGTTTAAAAAAATCTATGTATAAGTGGACCTACACAGCTCCAACCCATGTTGTTCAAGTGTGAAGTGCATATTGTTTTCTGCTTCCCTGCCTTGGTTCACATACTATCAAATTCTAGAATACCATTTTCCTACCCAAAACCTACTCACCACTGAGGACTGACTCAACTCTTTCTCCTACAAAATATTTCTTGACTACCAAGTTCACTAATCCATTCCTATATCCTACTCAAATAACACTGTATTACTGCTATACATTGGAAACTCTTACTGGCTTTAGGGACATAAAATTAAATTTTAAAATGCACAGTCACTGTCCACCACGTTTACAGTGGAGAAAACATAATAGTGTAGTAACTGCTACAATAAAGATAGTTCAACATAACAAATGACAGCCAAAAAAGCATCAGATTAGGGAAAAGGGGTCAAGAATGACTACTAAAAGGATGTGACTTGATGAGTAACAGTTAATATAGAATATAGGAAGAAAGAGAGGACAGAAAAAAAGGCAATCCAGGCAAAAAGAGAAACACCAATGAAAACGTAGGTTAAAAAAACTGCAAACAGTTTATTATGATGGTAAGACTTGGGTTTTTGAAAAAAGAGCAGCAAGAAGTAGAATAGATAAGCGAGAGATGTATGCATTGGCAAAATAATGACTAATCTTGTAACAAACAGCCTAGCTGTTAAGCCAGTAAGTATTGTATTAATTAAGAGGGAACTACTAAAATTTAAAGCAAAATAAGAAGTGATTTTATCCCCATGAGCTAGCTCCTTCACAGGCAAAGCACTTGTCTTCTTTTTTTTTTTTTTTTGGAAACAGAGTCTCATTCTGTTGCCCAGGCTGGAGTGCAGTGATGTGATGATCTTGGCTCACTGAAAACTTCCGACTCCCGAGTTCAGGTGATTCTCAAGTCTCAGCCACCCAAGTAGCTGGGATTACAGACATGCACTACTATGCCTGCCTAATTTTTGTATTTTTAGGAGACACGGGATTTTGCCATGTTAACCAGGCTGGTCATGTACCCCTCAAGTGACCCAGATGCCGCTGCTTCCCAAAGTGTTGGAATTACAGGAGTGAGCCATGCCATACAGTACTTTTGTTACCCTTTTTTTTTTTTTTGAGACGGAGTTTCGCTCTTGTTACCCAGGTTGGCGTGCAATGGCGCAATCTTGGCTCACAGCAACCTCCACCTCCTGGGTTCAGGCAATTCTCCTGCCTCAGTCTGCCAAGTGGGTGGGATTACAGGCATGCACCACCATGCCCAGCTAATTTTTTGTATTTTTAGTAGAGACAGGCTTTCACCATGTTGAGCAGGATAGTCTCGATCTCTTGACCTTGTGATCTACCCGCCTCGGCCTCCCAAACCTTTTTCTTTTTTCTTTTTTAAGAGACGGAGCCTTGCTCTATTGCCGAGGCCTGAGTGGAGTCTCGGCTCACTGCAACCTCCACCTTCTGAGTTTAAGCAATTCTCCCGTCTCATCCTCCCGAGCAGCTGGGATTACAGGTGCTCACCACCATACCCAGCTAATTTTTTGTATTTTCAGTAGAGACAGGGTTTCACCATGTTAGCCAGGATGGTCTCGATCTCCTGACTTTGTGATTCACCCACTTTGGCCTCCCAGAGTACTAGGATTACAGGTGTGAGCCACCGTGCCTGACCTGTGTTATGACTGATGTCCTGCAGGTGAGTTTTTGGATATTCATGCCTTGCCTTCTAATCAGAAAATTTCTCAAAAATATCAATCTCTTAAATGTAAGTTATATTTCCCCATAGCTCTTAGGCCAGTGTCTTAAACATATTAAGCCTCAAATATCTAATTTTATTTTTATTTTAAAATAATCTCTCTCAACATGAAAAAATATATAATACATTTAGACAAAATTGGTGTCCTCTATTTCAGAGACTAATATTACGTCCTTAAACATTAGGGGCTATTAATTTGTTTGGTTCTCTGGGAAGCAGACACTGTGATGTGAGAAGTATAAGAGGCTTATTAAAGAATGATAATTGGGAGAAAAGGGAGAAGGAACATTGAGTAAGGGGAGCTATCAGCACCTTGACAAAGTCTCCATCAGGCCAATGAGCAGATTCCATTAAAGGAGTCCCACTTTGGGTAAAAATCTTCACACCACTATCTTATTCAATCACTGGCCCCAAGAAGACCTTACCCTTGGCTACCACGGCCTCACTTAGTCACTGGCCTGAGGTCACTCACAAAAAGAATAGCCCTGACTCAGAAACTGAAGTAATCTTAAAGGAGCCAACAGCTGGAAGCTGTCAGCTACCCAGATTACTAGTAGCTGTCTAAATAGAGCCTAAGCAGTAGGTTATCATGTCAGCAGCCACCAGTTGCTATTACTTCTCAATCTTCATTTCTATCATTTAAAAAGAACTTATCAGCATTTCCAAACTGGTTTACATTTCACTGCAAGTAGCTTAAGGTTCACAAGCTTTTTCACCATTTTACCATCAACTTTAACAGTTATCAGATAGGAAATGGTGAAATATCACTATTAGGAGCAAAAGCACAATATTCAGATAGCTAGGCAAATTTAAAATAGCAGAAATAAAATTGGATATGAAAAATTAAAACACGAGGTGTCAATGACTTGTAGATTCAAAACTATTTTTTTTAAAATGAAAATACTTAAGATGGAAATTTAATTAGAGGCTGAAAATTTGAGGGGAAGTAAAGAAAATAAAGTGTCAAAGGAACTCAGAACTTAGTATATAATCAAAACTCAGCATGATCTTTCGTAAAGAAACCAGCTAAAACTATGTAGTATTATATAGATAAGTGGTTATATAAGAAAAGATTTTATTTAAAGAGAACCTAGGACCATAAATTTTAAGATCTTAAATCATATTTGAATTCCTTTACTTTAAACCTAAAGTTAAATAAAATTTCAACCATTTTATTGAAAATATTTTTATTATAACCGTCACCACTATCACCAAAATACATAATTCAACCATACCTACCTAACACAGTTACAGTTGTAGAGGACTGGGCATTTCCAAGCGGGAATGTAACAGCTTTGCAGATGTATTTTCCAGAATCAGAGAATCCTATGTTATGTAGAGTAATTGTTGCATCATTAAGAGAATAGTTTTTAAACAAGACTCTTCCCTGATATTCTCCTTGAACAGAGAATCCATACTGAGGATGATGAACTGCAACAGTCTGTGAACTTTTGCCATGTATCTTCTCCCATGAAATTTGTGTTATGGTTTCATTTACTTCAATTAAACACTTCAATGAAACATTCTTTCCCCATACTGCTGTGACATGTGGCTCCACGATAATTGGTCCAGCTAAGGCCCCTATGGAGGAAAAAAAAAGTACTGCAATTCTTAAAATAGAAAAAAGTTGTCAACATTCTCTTCTCTTCCTGCCCCCATCTGTAACTATCTTTAGCTACATACACACATGCACGCGCGTACACACACCCACCCACACACACATACACACGTGCACTCACACGCACTGCACACAAAACTTACAACTATCTTTAGCTACATACACACATGCACGTGCACACACACACACACATACACACATGCACTCACAAGCACTGCAAACAAAACTTACAACTGAGTAATAAAAAGAAATGAAATACAAGTTCTCTGGACTGGATATGAGATCCAAATGTGACTAGCAAATAAATTAACAATACACCAATATGTGTTGTGGTGAAAAAAGCACTAGATTAGGACTGAGTTGACTTGGAAGGAAGATCCTTCTCCAGTCAAGCCTTCACATGAGTTCCCAGCTCTGGCTGACACTTTTGACTCCAGCCTTGTGAGACCCAAGTAGAGGACTCAGTTAAGTCATGCCTGGATTCCTGGCACACAAAAACTGAGTGACAATAAATGGATACTGTCTTAAAGCTACTATGTTTTGGGGTAAATTTTTTACACAGCAATAGATAACTTATGTAGGATCTCCCAAACCAAATATAATACCAAAGTATCTTCTTTTGGAGAGTCCCTAAATCAAGTATCTCTACTGAAAAGTCACTCAAGACAGATCCTATTGCCAGAAAATACTAATGAAGAAATGGTTATATAAATGTAAAATAGTTTTTCCATTTCAGAGTTAAAAAAAAATTCACAAGCAAAAGTTAAAATGACTTCAAACTTCTTCCATAGAATACTTCCTTCCTAAAAGCAATAGAGCAAAACTTACAATGTTTTGAGGGAAATAAGGCTAATATTGATGACTACTATAGTCAAGCAAGATTCTGCTAATTGACAAGTATATTAAAATATGTATAACAATTCCTTGGAGGTCTACCACTCACATTTGCAGCCTAACAAAATAAATGAGCAAACACACAAACCAAGAAGTAAACCAAAATAAGCACTCAAAAATGGAAACTGTATAAACAATAAACAATACCTTTAAAAGTTACATCTAATTAATATTTTTAAATGAATACTGAAATGCAGAAGGGTTTCACAAGATAATAAAAAAATGCATTTAACCATGTTCAAACATGTCGAAATAATGTCAAAAACTTTATGCAATGTTATTTCCATTAATATTTTTGGAGGAAAAATCAAAAACAAAAAGTAAATTATAAGGCAAATTTTATTATCTACCAGATGACTGAGGATATTACAAAAAGGGACTCACAATGCACACTGACTGTGCTTAACAGCTATGAATTAAAAAGTTTCAGTTTTTAACCACTGCCCCAAAAAAGTATCAGGCCCCGAAAATTTGCTATCACGTTCTATAATGCTGGAGTACAGATAACTACTAAGCTTTAAAATTAATCCAAGATACATGAAATATGAAAGTATTCTAATGTATTTTAGCAACCCATTACAACCTTGGTACTTTATAAACAAATAAAAAAGCAGTCTCATGCATATTAATTAAAAAATTCATTTATTATGAAATAACAGCTCTGTATTTAAAAAAACTACACAGCCAAGTAGGACTATTCCAAGAACACAAGGACATTTTTAGACTATTCCTCACATTAAGAGCTCACACCACTTTCTTATTTGATGTTAAAAAGGCATTTAATAAAACTTAGCATTTACTATTTGATTTAAAAAGAAAATCTGAGAAAAGGACTCTTAATAAACCAGATTATTCTCAAATCAGTGGCCATTATCAACATTAAACAGAAAGAGGCATGGCTATTAAAAAAAGATCAAGATAAGATGATGCACCATCATTACTATTGTTCAACTGAGACTGGAAATTCAATCCAGTGTAATAAGAAAAAGGAAACAATAAATATTAGGAAGAAATAGAAAGAATTGTTACTTGAAAAATCCAAGAAGATGAAATAAAGGGCTATTAGAACCAATAATGTGGTTGCTTATAAACATATGCAAAATGTATATGAACTATATAATCAGCATGTTACAATGGGTGATATATTTACACATTTATTGCAGAAAAGGGTTCAATTATATTTGTAAACATTAGTATTTAAAACACTCATGAGTAAAACTGTAAAAAACAAACTTACAAATCTGACTTGAAAAAATGGAGGCTATGCCATATTCCTAAATAGGAAAACTTATTTACCTGTCAATTCTCTGTATATTAATACACAAATGAAATGCAATTATAGTGAAAACTCCAATAAAAATTTTAGAAAAACAGAGTAGAAGTAACTGCCAAAAATATTTCAAAACACTAACGGACTACTTTAGAGGAGGAAAAACATTAAAGTAAAAACAATAAAAAGTTTCATATTAGTAACATAAAATAATTCAAAGAATACAAACAGACCTATATATAATAGAATGTGGTATATAATAAAGCTAAAATTTTGAGTGTGGAAATAATAAATTAGTCAATACTGAAAGAGCCTGAGCAAAATACTTGGAAAAATACAGATCCCTCTTTGATACTAAACACCGAAAGGAAAACAAACAAAAACCCTAGATTGACTGAAGACCTAAAAGTAAAAAATGATTGCCTGTACATACGTACGCAGATAAAACTTTTCTGTATATCTTGACAAATAACACTAATTACCCTAGAAAGGCAAACCTAACATTACTGAGGACCAAAGAAAAAATTTCTAGTTTTTATTTTACCCTCAGATGGAGGTAAAACAACAACAAAAAGTAGAATAAGAGAAGTGTCACGGAGTGACTGTGTCCTCCCTAAAATTCATTCTGAAGCTGTGCCCTCAATGTGATAGTATTTGGTAGAGAGGCCTCTGCATGATACTTAAGTTTACATAAATTCATGCTGGTGTGCTCCCCTGCATGAGAGCTTGCTCCTTCTCTTTTTCTAGGTCATGTTAAGATACAGTGAGAAAGTGATTGTCTACAATTCAGGAAGAAGATCCTCATCAAGAACTGGATCTGCTGGCACATGGATCTTGGACTTCCAAGTCTCCCCAGCTGTGAGCAATAAATGTCTGCTGTAAGTCACCCAGTCTACAGCATTTTGTTCTAGTAAACTGAGATGGTTTGGATGTTTCGTCCGCTCCAAACTTCATGGTGAAATGTGACCTCCAATAATGGAGGTAGACTTGTGAGAGGTGTTTGGGTCATGGGAGTGGAGCCCTCATTAATAGGCTGGTGCTGTCCCTGTGGTAACGAGCAAGTTTTCACTCTCTGAGTTCACAGGAGAGGAGATCTGGCTATTTAAAAGAGCTCACCCTTTGCCCTTTCTTGTGCTCTCTCTTAGTATGTGATGTGTCAGCTCCCCTTCACCTTCTGCCATAATTGTAAGCTTCCTGAGGCCCTCACCAGAAACAGATGCCAGCACCATGTTTCCTGTGCAGGCTGAAGAATGGTGAGCCAAAATAAGCCCTTTCCTTTATAAATTACCCACTATCAGGCATTACTTTATAGCAACACAAATGGACTATAATACACACCCCAAATTGACTAAGACAGGTAGTACTGGCCTAATTATATCTCCTTAAAACCCAGAAAAACCACAGCCTAGTGAACCACCGTTACTAAAAGCAGTATTTGGAGATACTGTGGGGTTGAGGGGAAGTGACCCATTGGTGCAAAATTATATTTTAAACATCCTACAACATTTAGATTGGGAAAGCCTGTCTCTCAGCATGACAGCAGAGATACAAAAATCACCAAATAAAAAAGGCTGGGAGACTTAATCAGAAGGGAGTAATCCCTAATGAACAAGGTCAATATTTACAAAAAAAAAAAAAAAAAGGTATAAGTGGCTATTTTTTAAGGTGTTGGCTCTACTAATACACAAATACTAATGTAACTAACAGGATTTTTTTTTCATCTTTTAGTTTAATTTCTAGAAAGTAATGAGTGATTTTTACTTTCTAATTTTTCTATATTATGAGTTTTACTATTTGTTACAAAAGTAAGTTTTGGTGTATTTTTTGCTTGTTTCAACCCTTAAACCTTTTGGCAAAGCTTTGTACTACTCTCCTAGTATTGATAAATTTGGCCCACCCTTAGATTCCATAAGCCTCTAATTACATATCTCCTTTTTTATGTTTTAATTAGCCAGAGTTCTGTTGTTGCAAATAACAGAATCTAATACATTTCCATTCCTGGACTAAATCCAAAAGTTAAAAACCACTTCTGAGTAAGATCTTCCCCTATGGAATCTTAAAATGTGGAGAAACAGATTTCTGTTGTGGCTCTTAAACCAAACTCCAAATTAGAATGCCTCATTACTCAGAGACTACCAATCTTTGAGCCTATTACTTCATCCCTCTACTTTTCACATGAAGCTGAGTTTAACTGGAGAGCAGAAAGATCCTGGAGAAACATAAATGTTTATTATTAAAGACCTAAATTTAAAGTAAGTTCATCACTACTGGTAATGTAAGTCTAGAATACAAAGTGGCAAAAAAATAGCAGATAACTGAATCTTCAATATCTAGCAAGAAACTAACCTTGTCATAAGGTGGTCCTGGCTACTGCACACTCTCTAGAGTGTGCGAAGGAAAACCATGATAAAATGGGATACCCTGTTTCTACTCTGTCTTCCTGCTTTAAAAGTTTAGTTTTGTATCATTAGCTAATTAAGTAAATTGAACTTATTATTCTTTCAGAGAGAGAGAGAGGATTTATTCCCCTATCTGTAGCTCTGCAAAAACACTATATCCATGAAAACACAGTCTTTGGAGTCTTCAAGTGTATTTGAATAGTCATTCAGTCAGTATTTACAGAGTGCCTTGGAGATACAAAGCATTTGGAAATACACACATTCAAGACGCTTGTGACTGAAAAGAAAATGTAGTAACATATATAACTACTATGGGTTATTTAAAAAAACAAAAACAAATGAAGTGAGATCCATATTAGAGATCACACTGAAAGTTTCTGAAAGGAAAATATGAACAAAATGGCATCCATTTCCTTTCTTTCCTCCCTGACTCTCAGCAATGAACCAAGAAGTAACAGAAACCATCACAAACTTTTGATACTATTCTTTTTAAGACTCTGATGCTCTCTTTTACCACATTTCACTTCTCAACCTACAGTAATGACATGCACGTTAGACATTTCAGTTCCCAGGGATCTTTCAAATATTAAGATCTACACAATGGATATGTGCAAATATGCTATAAATGAAACATTTATTTTAGTGTGTGTCCACCTAAACACCAGCTTTGAAAATCTCTAAGATATAAATCCTTTCAGACTCCTCAAAATTATTTTAAATTTTGAGGAAACTAATAAAATATACATCAATAAACTAGCAATATAATAGCATAGAGTTATCCTCAAAAAATTCATCACAAATACATTTCAACAAAACAGATTCTGGATGAATCAAATTTATCACCAGCACATTCAGTAATTAACCTGACTTGTTTTAAACAGATAGGTAAGTCATGTCAACTTTGAAAATATAACAAAAAGGTTTTTCAATAAAATCTCCCAACAGTACTCAAAACAGAAATAAGCATGTAAGAATAAAGCCAGGTGAATTAAATAACATTCTTAACACTATAAACTGCAACCAAATATCAGAGTATGAAAGAATCTCTAACTTCATCTCGTGTCATAACTAGAAATAATAATTCTGGTATTAAAGGTTTCTATATTCTAAGGAGAACCTGGGTTACATGCCAAAAATTGGTTGAGAAAACCAACCATTTCTTCATCATTGATTTATCAATATGTGTTGGATGAACACTTTGTGCCAGGCACTGCTGTAGGTGCTGAGCCCTTAGAGAGTTTGCATTTTAACGGGGAAACAATTAGCAAGGAAGTAAAAATACAGAGAAGACAGGTGTAAATGTCAAGGATCCATCGTGCATTCAAACATTTAAATTGAGTAGCATCAATAAAGTTGGCCAGGGAAGAAGGAAGAGAACCAAGAGGGCATCCTACACATTAAGTGAAGAAAGTACCGAGAAGACAGTGGTCAGTTATTCCAAATGTTGCCAAGAGTTGAAATAAAAAATAAAATAAAACAATGATAAGTAACCACCAAATTTAGCAACTGTTTTGGTGGAGTGGTGAGAATAAAAGCTTGATTTGAAATAAGAGACTTCCTCTTTCCCATCTTGCAAGATGGCTGGTGAAAAAGCTGAGAAGCCGGATACTAAAGAGAAGAAACCTTCCTGAAGCCAAGAAGGCTGATGCTGGTAGCAAAGTGAGAAAGGGTAGCCTCAAGGCTAAAAAGCCCAAGAAGGGGAAGCCCCATTGCAGCCGCAATCCTGTTCTTGTCAGAGGAATTGGCAGGTATTCCCGATCTGCCATGTATTCCAGAAAAGCCTTGTACAAGAGGAAGTACTCAGCGGCTAAATCCAAGGTTGAAAAGAAAAAGAAAGAGAAGGTTCTTGCAACTGTTACAAAACCCGTTGGTGGTGACAAAAACAGCGGCACCCCGGTGGTTAAACTTCGCAAAATGCCTAGGTATTATCCTACTGAAGATGTGCCTCGAAAGCTGTTGAGCCACGGCAAAAAACCCTTTAGTCAGCACGTGAGAAAACCGCGAGCCAGCATTACCCCCGGGACCATTCTGATCATCCTCACTGGTCGCCACAGGGGCAAGAGGGTGGTTTTCCTGAAGCAGCTGGCTAGTGGCTTGTTACTTGTGACTGGACCTCTGGTCCTCAATCGAGTTCCTCTACGGAACGCACCAGAAATTTGTCATTGCCACCTCAACCAAAATTGATATCAGCAATGTAAAAATTCCAAAACATCTTACTGATGCTTATTTTAAGAAGAAGCAGCTGCAGAAGCCCAGACACCAGGAAGGTGAGATCTTCGACACAGAAAAAGAGAAATACGAGATAACAGAGCAGCGCAAGATTGATCAGAAAGCTGTGGACTCACAAGTTTTACCAAAAATCAAAGCTATTCCTCAGCTCCAGGGCTACCTGCGATCTGTGTTTGCCCTGACAAATGGAATTTATCCTCACAAATTGGTGTTTTAAATGTCCTAATAATCTAATTAAATAACTGATTACCTTTAAAAAAAAATAAAGAAAGAAATAAGAGACTTCTCCTTTCAGACTTGGAGTAACAAGATTTATCCTTTTGCCTGAAATAACCATTTCAAGATAATAGTCAACAAGCAACAAAGTTCTGATCCCTCAGACACAGTAGACAAACAAGGTGAAGCACAAGGACAGAGAAACTAGGGCTAAGCAGTCTTTGAGTTATATCCAAAATTGTACTGAAGGTTCTAGTTAGTACAATCAAGCAAGGAAAATAAATTAAAAAAAAATCCAAATCAGAAAGGAACAAATGAAATGTCTTTATTCATGGAAAACACAATTGTCTTTTGAGAAAATATGGTAGAATCTACAACTAAGTTACTAGGACAAGGGTGTTCAGCAAGGACAGTAGTAGTCCTTATGCAGGACCTAAGACCAATATACACATATCAATTGTATTTCTATGCATTAGTAGCAGAAAATTAGAAATCAAAAATTATAAAACATTGCTACCTAGAATAGCATCAAAAGAAGAAAATAAGGGCTGGGCACAATGGCTCACACCTATAATCCCAACAGTTTGGGAGGGTGAGGAAGGCAAATTGCTTGAGCTCAGGAATTCGAGACCAGCCTGGGCAACATGACCCAACCCTGTCTCTACAAAAACTACGAAAGTTATACAGGCACAGTGGCTCGCCCCAGCTATTCAGGAGGCTGAAGTGGAAGGATCACTTGAGCCTGGGAGGCAGAAGTTGCAATGAGCCGAGATCACGTCACCGCACTCCAGCCTCACAGAGCAAGATCCTGTCACCAAAAATAAGTAAGAAAAAAGATGAACTATGGATAAATCTGACCAAAGGTGTGAAAAAACTGTATAGTTAAACTATAAAATTTGCTGAGAGAAATTAAAGAATATCTAAAGAAATGGAGAGACAGACTTTATTCAGGGATCAGAAGATACAATATTGTTAACACTAATTCTCTTTAAATTGATCTACAGATTTAACACAATCAAATTCCCATGTTTATTCAAAACTGTCAAGGTGTTCCAAAATTGATCTAGAAATGCAAATATCTGTGATCTTAGGTTAGGCAAGTATTTCTTACGCATGTCACTAAAATCACAATGAGTGGATTTCATCAAAATAAATTCTGCCCTTCAATCCCGAAGCCCCTAATTAGGAGAAAATTGTTACAAAAACATGCATCTGGTAAAGGATTTATATCTGATAAGAACCAAAAGATATAAACAACTCCCAAAACACAATAAAAAGACAAACAAGCCAATAAAAAATGAGCAAAAGAGGCTGAGTGTAGTGGCTCATGACCAACTCCAGCACTCTGAGAAGCCAAAGCAGGAGGACTGCTTGAGCCAAGGAGTTTGAGACCACTCTGGCCAACATAGTGAGACCCCATCTCTACAAAAAGTAAAAATTAGCTGGACATAGTGGTGCACACCAGTAGTCCCAGCTACTCAGGAGGCTGAGATGGAAGAATCACTTGAGCCTAGAAGGCCGAAGCTTCAGTGAGCTGCAGTCATACCACTGCACTTCAGCCTTGTAGACAACAGAGCAAGACTCTCTCCCTCCAAAAAAAAAAAACAGAAAAAAAGAAAGAGAAAAAAACATTTAAACAGACATCACCAAAGATGATACATTAATAAGCATATGAAAAGATGATCGCTGGAGGACTCAAGATGGCGCTGTGAGAACAACCCAGGATTGGAGCTCTCGTTGAATCCGCAAACGGTGAGTCGGAGCTGCATTTCCAGACTGATCTTTGTTGCCCACAGAACAGGGAAACTCCCAAGTATAAAAAAGACATGGGACGCCAGTCAGTAGGTCTGCCTGGCGAAGCCGGCAGCCGGGGCGGCAGCGGCCGGCCCTACCCAGCAATCCCCACAGGGCGTGCTTGTCCGGGTGCCCTGTTGAACCGGCAACCTGAGACTTGAGAGGGCTGGACTTGAGACTGAACGAGACTTGGACAGTAGGCCAGCCCAGGGGATTGCAGGGACAGATTGTTTGGGACACCCGGTGGGACCAACAAAACCGCGATTTCAAACTATCCCGAGCAGACGGTCCGAGACGCTCTGTGGGGGAGGGGCGTCCACGACTACCGAAGCAACCCGCCCCAACTGAGATACACGCCCACTGCTGACACAGCCTGCCGTTGCTGAGGCAACACGCTACAACGAAGAGACTCCGCCGCAGGGCATGGCGGAAACCACAGCAGAGCCTGCAGGAACAGGGCGAATCACACAACAGCAGGGCGGAGCCTTGGCAGCCAAACAGTGGCTAATCTGCCTTCTAGCTGGGCAGGACACCTCATTGGACATCGAAAAATACAGCCCGAAACCCCCAACACAGAGCATTTGAGAAAAAAAGGGTTTTTTTTAATGAGCTCTGTTGCAGCAGAATCAAACATAGCAGCGTAACAGCCCTGAATGAACAACAGAGCTCACAGCTCAGCAATGAGCTCCAAAAAAGTACAGACTGTCTCCTCAAGCAGCTCCCTGACCCCTCTATATCCAAAAGACTGACATTTGGCAGGCATCATCCTGGAACAAAGATAGCAGAAAAAGAAATGGGTAGCATCCCTCACTGTGCCACAGCTGCTAGAGGTGCACCCCAGACAAGCAGGGCCTGGAGTGGACCTCAGCAGTCGTACAGCAAAGGGGCTAGGCTGGTAGAAGGAAAACCAAGTAACAGAAATACTTCATCATCAACAATCTGGGTGTCCACTCAGAGACCCAATCGAAAAGTCAGCAACTACGCGGACGACAAGCGGATAAACCCACAAAGATGGGAAGAAACCAGCGAAAAAAGGAGGAAAACACCTGAAACCAGAACACCTCGCCTCCTAGAAAGGACCAAAACTCCTCACCATCAAGGGAACAAAGCTGGACGGAGAATGACTGTGACGAAATGACGGAATTAAACTTCAGAAGGTGGATAATGAGAAACTTTTGTGAGCTAAAAGAACATGTATTAAATCAATGCAAAGAAACTAAGGAACTTAAAAAAAGATATGAGGAAATGATAACAAGAATGGATAACTTAGAGAGGAATATGAATGAATTAAAGAGCTGAAAAACACAATACGAGAACTGCGCGAAGCATGCACAGGTTTCAATAGCCGAACTGACCAAGCAGAAGAAAGAATATCTGAAGTCGAAGACCAACTCAATGAAATTAAACGAGAAACCAAGATTAGAGAAAAAAGCGCAAGAAGGAATGAACAAAGTCTCCAAGAAATGTGGGACTATGTGAAAAGACCTAACCTACGTTTGATAGGTGTACCAGAAGGGGACGAAGAGAATGAATCCAAGCTGAAAAATACTCTTCAGGACATCATCCAGGAAAACTTTCCCCACCTAGCAAGACAAGCCAACACTCAATTGCAGGAAATACAGAGAACACCACAAAGATATTCTGCAAGAAGAGCAACCCCAAGGCACATAATCGTCAGATTCAACAAGGTTGAAATAAAGGAGAAAATACTAAGGGCAGCCAGAAAGAAAGGTCGAGTTACCCACAAAGGGAAGCCCATCAGACTCACAGCAGATCTCTCGGCAGAAACACTACAAGCCAGAAGAGAGTGGGGGCCAACATTCAACATTCTTAAAGAAAAGAACTTTCAACCCAGAATTTCCTATCCAGCCAAACTGAGCTTCAGAAGCGAAGAAAAAATAAAATCCTTTGCGAACAAGCAAGTACTCAGAGATTTTGTCACCACCAGGCCTGCTTTACGAGAGCTCCTACAAGAGGCACTACACATAGAAAGGAACAACCAGTACCAGCCATTCCAAAATCACACTAAAAGTTAAAGAGCATCAACATAATGAAGATTCTACAACAACTAACAGGCAAAACAGCCACGTAGCATCAAAATGGCAGTATCAAATTCACACATAACAATATTAACCCTAAATGTAAATGGACTAAATGCACCAATCAAAAGACACAGACTAGCAAATTGGATAAAAATCCAAAACCCATCAGTGTGCTGTATCCAGGAAACCCATCTCACATGCAAGGATACACGAAGGCTCAAAATAAAGGGATGGAGGAAGATTTACCAAGCAAATGGAGAGCAAAAAAAATCAGGAGTTGCAATTCTCATCTCTGATAAAATAGACTTTAAAGCAACAAAGATCAAAAGAGACAAAGAAGGCCATTACATACTGGTAAAAGGATCAATAAAACGAAGAGCTAACGATCCTAAACATATATAAACCCAACACAGGAGCACCCAGATACATAAGGCAAGTTCTTAATGACTTACAAAGAGACTTAGACTCCCACACAATAATAGTGGGAGACTAACACTCCACTGTCAATACTAGACAGATCAACCAGACAGAAAATCAACAAGGATATCCAGGGCTTGAACTCAGACCTGGAGCAAGCAAACCTGATAGACATTTACAGAACTCTCCACCCCAAATCCACAGAATACACATTCTTCTCAGCACCACATCACACCTACTCTAAAATTGACCACATAATTGGAAGTAAAGCACTGCTCAACAAATGCAAAACAACTGAAATCATAACAAACAGCCTCTCAGACCATAGTGCAATCAAGTTAGAACTCAGAATTCAGAAACCGACCCAGAACCGCACAGCTTCATGGAAACTGAACAACTGGCTCTTGAATGTTGACTGGGTAAACAACGAAATGAAGGCAGAAATAAAGAAGTTCTTCGAAACCAATGAGAACGAAGACACAACGTGCCAGAACCTCTGGGACACATTTAAAGCAGTCTCTAGAGGAAAGTATATAGCAATAAGTGCCCATATGAGGAGAATGGAGAGATCCAAAATTGACACCCTATCGTCAAAATTGAAAGAGCTAGAGGAGCAAGATCAAAAAAACTCAAAACCCAGCAGAAGACAAGAAATAACTAAGATCAGAGCTGAACTGAAGGAGATTGAGACACGAAAAACCCTTCAAAAAAATCAATAAACCCAAGAGCTTGTTTTTTGAAAAGATCAACAAAATAGACAGACCACTAGCCAGATTGATTAAAAATAAAAGAGAGAACAACCAAATAGATGCAATAAAAAATGATAAAGGGGAAATCACCACAGATTCCACAGAAATTCAAACCATCATCAGAGAATATTACAAACAACTCTATGCACATAAACTAGTAAACCTGGAAGAAATGGATAAATTCCTGGACTCCTGTGTCCTCCCAAGCCTAAACCAGGAGGAAGCTGAAACTATGAATAGACCAATAACAAGGGCAGAAGTCGAGGCAGCAATTAACAGCCTACCACACAAAAAAAGCCCAGGTCCAGACGGGTTCACAGCCAAATTCTACCAGACACACAAAGAGGAGCTGGTACCATTCCTTCTAAAACTATTTCAAACAATCCAAAAAGAGGGAATCCTTCCCAAATCATTTTACGAGACCAACATCATCCTGATACCAAAACCCGGCAGAGACCCAACAAGAAAAGAAAACTTCAGGCCAATATCCATGATGAACATAGATGCAAAAATCTTCAATAAAATACTGGCAAGCCGAATGCAACAGCAAATCAAAAAACTTATTCACCATGATCAAGTAGGATTCATCCCGGGGATGCAAGGCTGGTTCAACATACGCAAGTCTATAAACATAATTCACCACATAAACAGAACCAAAAACAAAAACCACATGATTATCTCAATTGACGCAGGGAAGACATTTGACAAAATTCAACAGCCCTTTATGCTAAAAACCCTCAATAAACTCGGTATCGATGGAACGTATCTCAAAGTAATAAAAGCTATTTATGACAAACCAACAGCCAATATCATACTGAATGGGCAAAAACTGGAAGCATTCCCTTTAAAATCTGGCACTAGACAAGGATGTCCTCTCTCACCACTCCTATTCAATATAGTTCTGGAAGTTCTAGCCAGAGCAATCAGGCAAGAAAAAGAAATAAAGGGTATTCAAATAGGAAAGGTGGAAGCCAAATTGTCTCTATTTGCAGACGACATGATAGTATACCTAGAAGACCCCATCACCTCAGCCCAAAAACTCCTGAAACTGATAAGGAACTTCAGCAAAGTCTCAGGATATAAAATCAATGTGCAAAAATCACAAGCATTCGTCTACACCAATAACAGACTTAAAGAAAGCCAAATCAAGAACGAACTGCCATTCTCAATTGCTACAAAAAGAATAAAATACCTTGGAATACAACTCACAAGGAACGTAAGGGACCTCTTCAAGGAGAACTACAAACCACTGCTCAACGAAATCAGAGAGGACACAAACAGATGGAGAAACATTCCATGTTCATGGTTAGGAAGAATTAATATCGTGAAAATGGCTATACTGCCCAAAGTAATTTACAGAATCAACGCTATCCCCATCAAGCTACCATTGACTTTCTTCACAGAACTGGAAAAAACCACCATGAACTTCATATGGAACCAAAAGAGAGCCCACATAGCCAAGTCAATTCTAACCAAAAAGAACACAGCGGGGGGGCATCACACTACCGGATTTCAAACTATACTACAAGGCTACAGTAATCAAAACAGCATGGTACTGGTACCAAAACAGAGATACAGACCAATGGAGCAAAACAGAGGCACCGGAGGCAACACAACATATCTACAACTATACAATCTTTGATAAACCTGACAAAAACAAGCAAGGGGGAAACGATTCCCTGTTTAACAAATGGTGTTGGGAAAACTGGCTAGCCATGTGCAGAAAGCAGAAACTGGACCCCTTCCTGACACCTTACACTAAAATTAACTCCAGATGGATTACAGACTTAAACATAAGACCTGGCACCATAAAAACCCTAGAAGGAAATCTAGGCAAGACTATCCAGGACATAGGAGTAGGCAAGGACTTCATGAACAAAACACCAAAAGCATTGGCAACAAACGCCAAAATACACAAATGGGACCTAATAAAACTCCACAGCTTCTGCACGTCAAAAGAAACAGTCACTAGAGTGGATCGGCAACCAACAGAATGGGAAAAAATTTTTGCAGTTTACCCATCTGACAAAGGGCTGATATCCAGAATTTACAAAGAACTCAAACGGATTTACAGGAAAAAAACAAACAAGCCTATTCAAAAGTGGGCAAAGAATATGAACAGACACTTTACGAAAGAAGACATATATGAGGCCAACAATCATATGAAAAAATGCTCATCGTCACTGGTCATCAGAGAGATGCAAATCAAAACCACATTGAGATACCATCTCACGCCAGTTAGAATGGTGATCATTAAAAAATCTGGAGACAACAGATGCTGGAGAGGATGTGGAGAAAAAGGAACACTTTTACACTGTTGGTGGGAGTGTAAATTAGTTCAACCATTGTGGAAGACAGTGTGGCGATTCCTCAAGGCCTTAGAAATAGAAATTCCATTTGACCCAGCAATCCCATTACTGGGTATCTATCCAAAAGACTATAAATTGTTCTACTATGAGGACACATGTACACGAATGTTCACTGCAGCACTGTTTACAATAGCAAAGACCTGGAATCAACCCAAATGCCCATTGATAATAGACTGGATTGGAAAAATGTGGCACATATACACCATGGAATATTATGCAGCAATCAGAAATGATGAGTTTGTGTCATTTGTAGGGACATGGATGAATCTGGAGAACGTCATCCTCAGCAAACTGACACAAGAACAGAAAATGAAACACCGCATATTCTCACTCATAGGTGGGTGATGAAGAATGAGAACACGTGGACACAGAAAGGGGAGTACTAAACACTGGGGTCTATTGGGGGGAAAAGGGGAGGGCCAGTGGGAGGGGGAGGTGGGGAGGGATAGCCTGGGGAGAAATGCCAAATGTGGGTGAAGGGGAGAAGGAAAGAAAAGCACACTGCCATGTGTGTTCCTACGCAACTGTCTTACATGCTCTGCTCATGTACCCCAAAACCTAAAATCCAATAAAAAATTAAAAAAAAAAAAAGATGATCAACATCATTAAGGAAATGTAAATTAAAACTGCAATAAGGTACTACTACAATAGCCATAAGGGTGCACAAAAATTAAGTTATGAAGAAAATATGGATGAATTGGAACTCTTCTACATTGCTGTAAAATGTAAAATGGTAAAAACCACACTGGAATACATTTAGCAGTCTCTTAAAGTTAAACATACCATATGATTCAGCCATATCATTCCTGTGTCTTTATCCATCAGAAAACAAAGCATTTGTCCATACAAAGACTTATACACTTGTAGACCAATGTTCATAGCGGCTTTGTTTGTATACCTAAAAACTAGCAACAATCCAAAAGCCCATCAAGAGATGAATGAATACAGAAATTGTGGTAAACCCATACAATGAAATATTAGTCAACAACACAAAAGGACATCCAAATAGGAATGGGGCAACTTCCCCAAGTTGATAAAGAACATCTAAAAAATACCCACAGGCAACATTATACTTAATGTCAAGAAACTAGAATCTTTCCTACTAAGATCAGAAACAAGCAAGGATGTCACCTCTCACTATTCCTTTTTCAATATCACACTAGAAGTCCCTATTAAAGTAGTAAGACAAGAAAAGGCAATAAAAGTATACTGATTATAAAGAAATAATACTGTCATTGTTTTGTGGGTGACAAAAAAAAAAAAAAACTCCTGGAACTAATAATCAGTTATAGCAGAATTACAGAATACAAAGTTAATAAACAAAAGTCAGGCCGGGTTCAGTGGCTCATGCCAGTAATCCTGTAACTTTGGGAGGCCGAGGGAGGCGGATCACGAGGTCAGGAGATGGAAACCATCCTGGCCAACATGGTGAAACCTTGTCTCTACTAAAAATACAAAAATTAGCTGGGCGTGGTGGCAACGTGCCTGTAGTCCCAGCTACTCAGCAGGTTGAGGCAGGAGAATCCCCTGAACCTGGGAGGTGGAGGCTGCAGTGAGCTGGGATTGCACCACTGCACTTCAGCCTGGTGACAGAGTTGAGATTCTTTCTGAAAAAAAAAAAAAAAAAATTCTGCTCTGCGAAACACACTATAAAGAGAATTAAAAGATAAGCCATGCTTAGTTACTAATCTTGAATTAATTATAGCAGCATTAACCAGCCTTCAGCTACCTGAGTGGAGGCGTGAAGAACGCACAGAGCAAGATTTAACCCAGGTTGGACATTTTACCAGACATGCACAATTTAAAAGAGAAAAGGCAAAGGAGTTGACGGTGTAGACAAATAAGTGGTTTTAATGATGGATGACGAACTTCAACTTGGTCAAGAAGGTGGGGAGGAAGTAAGATGAAAGGATTATAAAAACCAATATAGCTAAAGAATTATTGTAACTGAGGTACTAAGCAGGATGAGGTGGAAAATGGGAGATGATAGCTGGATAGTGGAAAAGTTCATTTCTCTGGGACTCAGTCTTAATGTTTATAAAATGTCTCATCGCTTTATATTTGTATATTCTTGAAAACTGTCAAAAAGCTTTTATATACACCATTTCATTTGATCTCCACATCCCAACCCTTGCCCCTAAAAAAGTCACCCTATTAGGTGAAGGTAATTTTTTTTTCCATATGATGGATCAAGAATATAAATAGTAAAGAACAGTATCATTTGCCATAGTTCACAGGATCAGGGAAGACTTTCCTGATGTGACATTTAAGCTATACCTTGAAGGCTCATATTTTCATAGGCTGAGAAGACAATTTTCATGTTAAGCAAGGATTCAGTATGAGGCCAAAATATATAAGTACAAGTAAGACCAGAAAGGAAGGTTTAATACAAAATAAGAAAGGACAATAATCAGAAATGGCACAAAGAACTAGAACTAAAGTCTTACAATTATCCTCTGGTACACTGCTTGGCATCTTCTAAAACAGTACTGTCTCAGAGACACAGCCACATGTGGCTATTAAAAATTAAATAAAATTAAATTAGATTTTTGGTTACAAGCCATATTTCAAGTACTCAATTTCCACAATTGGCTAGTGACAAGTGTACTGAATAGTATAGCTATGTAACATTTGCATCACTGCAGAAAGTTCTAGATAACACAATTCTAGAATAGAAGTTCAATAAGTCAACTTCCTTTCTAAATACAGGTTGGCAGGTTTTCATAAAACCAAAAAATTCAGCTTCAAAAGAATTAATTTTTTAAAGTTTACATTTCTATAGTAACTTACCATAACCAATATAGAGAGTAACAGGAACACAAAATAGCAAATTTCTACTAAACTATTTTCTACACATGAACACTAACTATTAAGTTAATCCTAATGTATCATGGTATCTTTAATAATCTCTAGCAATTTCAGGCTTTTATAAAATGCTTTTTAAAATGAAGTCTTAACAATCACTATGTTTTAACTTCAAATAAGGACAGTACCTTAATTTAACCAACCAACATAAGGGTTCTCCTTAGTTGAATTTACTATATGGCTAAAAGCACAGTCTTCATATTTTCAGAAGAGAAGCACAAAACTTTAGATCAGAATGAGGCCTTAGAGGATATCCAATATACCCTCATTCTACAGAGACAGTGATTTGCTGTTATGATATGACTAGTTAGTGGCAAAACAAAGAGAAGAAGAAGCCTCCTAGCTTTCAACGGTTGTCTTCCCAACTCCCTCATGCTGAGCGCAAAATGAGTAAAACTGAATGTTTTATAAAAAGAAAATCTAGAAGAGCTACTAGTTGGGACATTCAAAAACTCAATGATTTCCAAAATACAAAGATAAAGAGGTACTGCAGTTCTTAAATCAAGCACCATGCAAGCAAAATGCAGAGATAGAGTTCTGTAACAATGATTCAGATTCTACTCTTTCCATTCCCACTTCAACCTGTGAAATTTTGCAATTTTAAAATACTAATGAATTATGTAAAAAATAATTTTAGTTTTTAAAAAAGTTTTAAATTTAGTTTAAATTACTAAATATTAAAATGAGTTTTAAACTTAATAATAAAATGTATTCCCAAGAATATTACAATAATTATATTAAAGGTTGAGTATTCCTTACCTGAAATGCTTAGGATACAAAGTGTTTTGAATTTGGTGTGGTTTTTTTTTTTTTTTTTTTAATTTTCAAATATTTGCATATATATGCAAGATATCTTGGGAATAGGACCAAAACCTAAACAGAAAATTCATCTATGTTTCATATACACCTTATACATATAGCTTGATTATACACAATATTTTTTAAAATTTTGTGCATGAAACCAAGTTTGTGTGCATGGAACCATCAGAGAACAAAGGTGTCAGCTGTGGAATGTTTCAAATTTTGGAGCACATCAGATTTTGTGAACTTGTAAATATCTTCTCAGAAATTGACATTTAAGAAACTAGCACTTTAAAGACAAAAAAAATCTATAAACGATAGCCTTCTATAGTGGTTCATGTAAAAATTTATATACCCACATGTCAACATTCATTAATAATCCAAGAATCTCAAACTTGCTGTTTTAAAGGAGGTACCTCTAAACAATTACAAAGGGAAATATGGTTCAGTAATATATACACTTCTAAGACCTAAGAACGAGATTTAAAACTGTAAACGAGTAACAGAATGAAACAAAAAAAGCAAGAACTTTGGAGTTGGACTTAGATTCAAGAACACAGTGTGATTATGGGTCCTTGAGCTGTTTTATTACCTATAAAATAGGACTATTATCACCTCATTAACAAGGTCTCAGTAAAATTTAAAATAAAGCACTCAAACATGGGAATAGGTACAAACTAAGCACCAAAGGAAGAACCACTAGAACTGTTTCAGGTCCGGTTGAAACTAAAGCCTGATTCTGTAGTGGCACTAATCTACATGGCTATATGATTTCTGTTTTGTGCCTCCAACCCTAGCATCACTAGCAGCAGCTAAGAGGTAAGCACAGAGAATGTATAGAGCTACGCTGATCCATAGTTAAATTTTGCAAGGCTGGTGTGATTGCAAAAATGTCTGAGCCATGCAGACACTCTAAGACAACTCAAGGTTGAAGAAAAAAGTGTTTGCTAATATAGGCAAAATACAGGATGCACATAGCACATATTAAGAATTCAAATATTTATTGAATTTCACTCATGGAATATAAAGTATTAATACTATGTACTACAACACAGAAGACTGTACAGCTGCAGCTTCCTAGAGCTGATAATCTAGAAAAGAAAATAAGCGCAGTGGCTCAAGCCTGTAATCCCAGCACTTTGGGAGGCCGAGGCGGGTGGATCACGAGGTCAACAGATCGAGACCATCCTGGTCAATATGGTGAAACCCCGTCTCTACTAAAAATACAAAAAAAATTAGCTGGGCATGGTGGCGTGTGCCTGTAATCCCAGCTACTCGGGAGGCTGAGGCAGGAGAATTGCCTGAACCCAGGAGGCGGAGGTTGCAGTGAGCCGAGATGGCGCCATTGCACTCCAGCCTGGGTAACAAGACCGAAACTCCGTCTCAAAAAAAAAAAAAAAGAAAAGAAGACACACAAGGCAATGAACGCTATGGCTATAGTGATGACTTAATTTGTTAACCAAGCCAAAATATTGTTTAGAGAAACATTATTAATAATTTTATCACAATAGTGTAAACCTAGATATTCCAAGGAAAATGGGGACATACTATCCTTATGAGAGCCCCCAGTTAAGGGTACAAACTTGAAAACATAGTTACAAAAAGGAATGAGAAAAGTGTGTAGTATAAGAAAAGCTACATGTACAAAGTAACATTTTTTTTTCAGCTACAACTAAAGGAGTCATTCTAATTTTATCTGGGAAGTTGTAGGAGATCAGTAGCATTTATGCTGGATATTTGGTGAGGTGAAATTTTCCAGGCAGAGTAAAGCACTAAACGAAAAACAAAAACAGAGAGATTCACAGAAACAGAAAATACAAGTGTCAGTAACAAAATGAAAGGCAATAAGGCCAGAAAGGCAAGTTCTTAATTCAGTTTGTTTGCTCATCCATTTTTGTTTTGTTTTTTTAACTAACATTTATTTAACAACCTACCTGTGTGGATCATTTCTGCCAAGGAAGGACAAAGGAGATGAAGCATGCTCCTTACCTTGGGGAGCTTAAAGTATAGCAAGGAGGAGAAACAGAATACTGTAGGCTGAAAATACAGGAAGTCAAAAAATTAGCAAGAGTATAGGAAAATTGGTCTAACAATTTACATATTATACTGGAAAAAAAGAGAGCACAGATACAGAAAGGATAATTAAATTAGGTGAAGGAAACCTGGAAGTATTATCTTATTTGGAAAAAAGGAGTCTCTGAAAATGTAAGTTAAAGGTCTCAGGATGAAATGACAGTGGATTATCCAGGTAGATCCCAAATCCAATGACAAGTGTCCTTACAGAAGATATACAGAGAAAAGGCCATGTAAAGACACAGGAAGAGACTGGAGTTATGTAGCCACAAGCCAAGGAATGCCTGTAGCCACCAGAGCTGAAAGAAGCACAGAAGAGAATCTCCCTTAGAGCCTCTGGAAGGAACATGGCTTGATTTTGAAACAGGATGCATAGCACAAATTACGGACTTCTGCGCTCCTGAACTGTGTGAGGACATACTTGTTTTAAGTCGCCAGTTTGGGCCGGCGCGGTGGCTCAAACCTGTAATCCCAGCACTTTGGGAGTGGATCACGAGGTCAAGAGATTGAGACCATCCTGGTCAACATGGTGAAACCCCATCTCTACTAAAAATACAAAAAATTAGCTGGGCATAGTGGCGCATGCCTGTAATCCCAGCTACTCAGGAGGCTGAGACAGGAGAATTGCCTGAACCCAGGAGGCGGAGGTTGCGGTGAGCCGAGATCGCGCCATTGCACTCCAGCCTGGGTAACAAGAGCGAAACTCCGCTGTCTCAAAAAAAGAAAAAAAAAAAGAGTGTACTGCACTAAATTTGACATAATACCCAAAACAACAATAGTAATATGAACAGAAACAGGGAAGATGTTCAGACTTGCATACTGCTCAAAAGTCCTAGAATCAATGCTAGTTTAAAAGTATTTCTTTTTTGCTCTGTTCTAAAATCCAGATAACTTTACAGATTAAAAGCAAAGAACTAGACAATTATAAACTCAATAGCTTCTGACTTCCTCATCTAGAAAAGCAAGGATCTAGACTAGAAAACTGGTTTTCAAATTGATCTCCATGTCCAATTCTCCTAAGGTAACTCAAGGAAAAGGTGGGGGAAAGTACTACAAATGAGAATTTCAAAGCACAAGGCTTACAGCTTCTATCAGGGCAGCTTCACTTTCATACATGTAAAATTTATATATATATATGTATTAGTCCTTTTTCATGCAGCTGATAAAGACATATGACGTGGCAATTTACTACAGGAAGAAGTTTAATGGAGAACTCATAGTTCCATGGGGTTGGAGAAGCCTCAATCAGGGTGGAAGGCAAGGAGAAGCAAGTCACATCTTACATGGATGGCAGCAGGCACAGAGAGCTTGTGCAGTGAAACTCCCCTTTTTAAAACCATCAGATATTGTGAGACTTATTCACCATTATGAGAACAGCACAGGAAAGACCTGCCCCCATTATTCAATTACCTTCCACCAGGTCCCTCCCACAACATATGGAGTTCAAGATAAGATCTGAGTGGGGACACAGCCAAACCATATCGTTCCACATCTGGCCCCACCCAAAGCTCATGTCCTCACATTTTAAAACCAATCATGCCTTCCCAACAGTCCCCCAAAGTCTTAACACACTTCATCATTAACTCGAAAGTCCACAGTTCAAAGTCTCATCCCAGACAAGGCAAGTCCCTTCCACCTACAAGCCTGTAAAATCAAAAGCAAGTTAGTTACTTCCTAGATACAATGGGGGTACAAGTATTGGATAAATACAGCCATTCCAAATAAAAGATATTGGCCAAAACAAAGGGGCTATAGGCCCCATGGAAGTCCAAAATCCAGTGGGGCAGTCAAATTTTAAAACTCCAAAATGATCTCCTTTGACTACATATCTCACATCCAGGTAACACTGATGCAAAAAACAGGTTCCTATGGTCTCAGGCAGCTCTACCCCGTGGCTTTGTAGGGTACAGCCTCCTTCCCAGCTGCTTTCAAAGGCTGGCATTGAGCGTCTGCAGCTTTTCAAGGCAAATGATACAAGCCGTCAGTGGATCTACAATTTGGGGGTCTGCAGGGCTGTGGCCCTCTTCTCACAACTCCACTAGGCAGTATCCCAGTAGGGACTCTGTGTGGGAGTTCTGACCCCACATTTCCCTTCTGCACTCCATGAGGGCCCCAGCCCTGCAGCAAACATTTGCCTGGATATACAGGCCTTTACATACATCTTCTGAAATCTAGGCAAAGGTTTGTAAAACTGAATTCTTGACTTCTGTGCATCCAGAGGCTCAACAACACAGAAGCTTGCCAAAGCTTGACAGCTTCCACCCTCTGAAGTAACAGCCTGAGCTGTACTTTGGCCCCTTTTAGTCATGGCTGGGATGCAGGATACCAAGTTCTAGACTGCACATCACAGAGGGACACTGGGCCCAGCCCATGTAACCATTTTTTCCTCCTAAACCTTCAGGCCTGTGATGGGATAGGCTGCTACAGAGGTCTCTGACATGCCCTGGAGCCATTTTCCCCATTGTCTTGATGATTAACATTCAGCTCCTCATTACTATGCAAATGTCTGCAGCCAGCTTCAATTTCTCTTCAGAAAAAGGGATTTCTTTTCTATCACAGTGTCAAGTTGCAAATTTTCCAAACTTGCATGGTCTGTTTTCCTTTTAAACTGAATGCTTTTAATAGCACCCAAGTCACATCTTGAATGCTTTGCTGCCTAGAAATTTCTTTCACTGGATACCCTAAACCATCTCTCTCAAGACCAAAGTTCCACAAATCTCTAGGGTAGGGGCAAAATGCCACCAGAATCTTTGCTAAAGCATGACAAGAGTCACCTGTGCTTCAGTTTCCAGTAAGTTCCCCATCTGCATCTGAGACCACCTCATTCTGGATTTTATTGTCCATATCATTATCAGTATTTTGGGCAAAGCCATTCAACAAGTCTCTAGGAAGTTTCAAACTTTCCCACATTTTCCTGTCTTCTTCTGAGCCCTCCAAACTGTTCCAACCTCTGCCTATTACCCAGTTCCAAAGTCACTTCCACATTTTCAGGTATTTTTTTCAGTAATGCCCTCTCTGCTGGCACCAATTTACTGTATTAGTCCATTTTCATGTTGCTGATAAAGACAACCCAAGACTGAGCGATTTACAAAGGAAAGAGCTTAATGGAGAACTTACAGTTCCAGGTGGCTGGGGAAGCCTCAAGATCACAGCGGAAGGCAAGGAGGAGCAAGCCACATCTTAAATGGATGACAGCAGGCACAGAGAGCTTGTGCAGGGAAACTCCCCTTTTTAAAGCCATCAGATCTCATGAGACTTCTATGACAAGGACAGCAGAGCAAATAATTGCCCCCATGAATCAATTACCTCCCATTAGGTCCCTCCCACAACACATGGGAATTCAAGATAAGATTTGGGAAAAGACACAGCCAAACCATATCAATACTAAATAGTAAAACTATTTGAAAAAAGTAAGGAGTAGGGGAACAGGAAGGAGGCTGAATACAACCAGATTAGATGTTTGGAGTCTTTTTCTGCACTCTTTGGTAACTTGTTCCTTCTTCTGCCTTCTGGACAGATGATGATCAAAGGTAGACCCCAGAAATGTATACTGTAATACTATAATCCAACCACACTCTTTTCTTCCAACATAATTTCCACAAAGTACCACAATAGCAAATATTCATTAGCCTTTGAATATAACACTCAATATAACACAAAATGTTTTTTGAAAAGTAACTTTAGGATCCTTCTTTCATTGACTCCAAGATGAAGATCTTTTCCCTCATGTCTCTAAAACAGATACAGGTGGTCTGTGTATATGCAAATTTGGTTATTATTCCTGGTGGCAAGACTGACCGTACGTGACACTATGACCTATGACTTTTAAGTTAACAAGAAACCTACGTTCCACTAATTTCTTCTGGTATGATGAGGCTAGCACCAGAATGAAAACTTACAGAATAGACAGTAGAGACTTAATAAGAAAAATCTCAGTGACAACTGTCTTTTATGTACTAATGAGTTAACATAGCAAGCCATAACTGCTATCCTCAAAAAAGGCCTTCCTGCAAAATTAGCCATTCACTGGCATTGGTGAATTTAGATTTGGGGAGGGGTTCTACTATTAACTGATGAAAGTTTACTCTTTGTGCAAATATGGTTTACAATGAATAACTACTTTCCTTGTAGGAGTATGGAATTTGGGTATATGCTAGGCAGTGAGTACACTCATGATCAGGTCCCCACACCCCCCAAAAAAAAAAACCCTATGCACTGGGTCACTATTCTCTAATGAGCTTCCCTGATAGGTAACATTTCATAAATGTCACAACTTGTTCCTGAGGGAACTGAATCCATCTTGTGTCTGTGTGACTCTGGAAAAGAAAGGTGGAATCTTTTGCGTGGTTTGCCTCAGGCCCCACTGCTGACTGTGCTTGGTATCCTTTATATATCATAAATCACAGCCTTGAGTATGACTCTGCTGAGTCCTGTAAGGCCCCAGAGAATTACTGAATCTGATGGTAGTCTTGGGAACCTTTTAACATATCTTTTATGAAAGACAGCATCAAGTAACTCCTCATAGCACTGAGGAAAAAGCACAGAAAGGCAAAAGCAATACAAAAAAGACTCTAACTATGAAAAATTAATAGAAGTACCTTAAACATTTTCCACTTATATTTCCATTTTCTTGTATGCACACAAATTATGATGATTTTTAAAACTATGCCTATGGGTGAAATATTGATAAGTATAAAAGTATCATAAATATAAAATAAATCAATACACATAAAATAAAAATTACAAGTATTGTCATAGATTGTTTTGTCTTTTCTTTCCTTATATTAAATATAAATCAATATATATAAAATAAAAATTGTAAGTGATGCAAAAGTGTTGTCACAGTTTGGTTTTATCTTTTCCTTCCTTAATGCTACATAAAATCATAATATCTTTTAATCTATGACAAATTTATATCCTGTGAAATAAAGTAATTGTCACAATTTGATATCCTAAAGCAATAGATCAGCATCTACAGAATAAGTGTTTCACATAATGACAAGGCAATGCAAGTTCTGACCCACTAAGAATAGACTAACAGATTTTAAAACAATGGTTTTATGTTTTTTCTACATTCCATACACTACCTAAATATTTAAATGTTTTAGTTACATGAATTAATATGTATAATTCCCAAAGTTTCTAGAAAGGCAATAATACAAACATTTTTCATTTCATTTTGTTTAAGAAATACATAAGGCTGGGTACAGTGGCTCACGCCTGTATTTCAGCAGTTTGGGAGGCCGAGGGGGGGCGGACCACCTGAGGTCAGGAGTTCCAGAACAGTCTGGCTAACAAGGTGAAACCCCATTTCTACTAAAAACACAAATACTTAGCTGGGTGTTGTGGGGGTGCTGCCTGTAATCCCAGCTACTCAAGAGGCTGAGGCAGGAGAATCACTTGAACCTGGGAGGCGGAGGTTGCAGTGAGCTGAGATCACACCACTGCACACCAGCTTTAGCAACAAGAGCGAAACTCCGTCTCAAAAAAATAAATAAAAAATAACCCCCCCACCCACACATAATGCTTAGCTTCTAATCTTGTGCAAGAACACCTTTAAGATACCTTCACACTATGGAAACGTGTGCATTATCAATTTAAATACTGAGGTACATCTTCATGAACTTGTGTTAGGCAAAGCCTTCTAGATATGGCACAAGCATAAGCAACTAAAGAAAAAAAAAAGAGATACACCGTAATTTATCAAAATAAAAAGCTCCTCCGTTAAAATGGACAACATCAATAAGGTGAAAGAAAACACAGCCTACAGACTGAAAGAAATCATTTGCAGAAGACATACCTAAAATACTTGTCTCCAGAATATATTTTGGGCAGAAAACCTCTTACAGGTCAATTAAATATAAATAACCCAATTGAAACATGGGCAAAGGATCTGAATTAACACACCTTCAGGGAAGTTTTGTAAATGGCTAATTAGCAAATGAAAATCTGCTCAACATCATTAGCCATCAAGCAAACCAAACCAAAACAACGATATACCACCTCACACCCACATGTGATGGTTAAAATTAAAAAGAATTATCAATGCTGGTGGAAACAGAAAATGGAATAGCCTCTTTGTAAAACAGTTTGGTAGTTCTTCAAAAGGTAAAATATAATTGGCAAAACCTCCAGCAATTTCACTTGCAGGTAAAGACTCAAGTGAAATAAAAATATATGTCCACACAAAAACCTGCAAGTGACTATTTACAGAAGCATTATTCATCATAACCACAAAGCAGAGATACCCAAATGTCTACAGACAAATGCTATATAACTAAATAATAGAAGACTAGTTACAATAAAAAGGAATGAAATACTGATGTATACAACAATATCAATGAACTTTGAGAAAACATTACACTAAATGAAGTAACACAGATACAAAAGACATTTATGCTAACATTTAATGAAATATACAGAATAGTACATCTATAAAGACAAAGAAGTAAATCAGTGTTTCTAGTGTTGGGGGGTGAAATGTTAGGGTAAAATGAAAACTGACTTTTTTTTTGGAGGAAATAATAAGTTTTACTGTAGTGATAGCTGCATAACTCTATGAATACACTAAGAACCAATGATCTATACATATTAAATCAGTAAATCGTAAGGTATGTGAATTATATCAATAAAGCTGCTGTATTTACTGTATAAAAATGCCTCATGAGATACACACACACACACACACACACACACACACACACACTAGCACTAATGGCAGAATGAGAATAAAGATGGTTAAACCAATGGTTTCAAATAGGTTGTTGTAAAAGTGATTGCAGGTTTCAATGGCAAAAAAAACCACAACTACTCTTGCACCAACTTATTTAGAAAGATAAAGTAGAAGTTTAAGGCAAAAAGAGAATTTTAATTACCAGATTTGCACCGCTGAAAATACAAAGAATGATCTTCAGAGAAAGAGAAAGAATTCCAGATGGAAATTTTAAGCTGCCATGAAAAAAATGAAGAACTACAGAAAAGGTAAACACATAGAAAAAAGAAATATTTGCTGTATAAAACAATAAAAATGCCTTATGAGATGAACACACACACACACACACACACACGCACGCACTAAAGGCAGAACAAGGATAAAGACAGTCAATATTTGATGGTTCCTGTATTGCCTGGGAAGTAATAATATATGTACTAATTACTATGACTTTAATAAGTCAAGGATGCATCTTGTAGTCTCTCTAGGGTAGTTAACAGTAGGGTAGTTAATAAAGTTAATATTAAAGAATATAACACCAGCAATCTAACAATAGGAAAATGGAAGTAAGAATAATTATACAAAGAAAAGCAATAAATGAATAAAGCAAAGGACATATGGACAAATAGAAAGCAAAATATAAGATGGTAGAGCTAAACTCAAAAATGTAAATAAATAAACTATAACAACTAAATAGGCCAAACAAAAGACAAAGCCTAGTAGATTGACTTTCTAAAAAATGTCTGCTGCTTACAAGTGATGCCTTAAATTTAAGGACACAGAAAGATTGGGAGTAAAGGTTGCAAAAGGATAAAATGCAAACACTAATCAAAATAAACTTCTGTAGCTATATGCAAACTAGACAAAATAAATGATAAGGCAAGAAGTAATGCTAGAGATACAGGACCATTTAATAATGATAAAAGATCCACATCTCAGGAAAGTGCAACTCCAAATTGGATTGTACCTCATAACCTGGTATGTACAGAGCAAAAATTTACAGAATCAAAAGAAAAAAATAGGCCGGGCTTGGTGGCTCACACCTATAACCCCAGCACTGCGGGAGGCTGAGGCAGACAGATTACGAGGTCAAGAGTTCGAGGCCATCCTGGCCAACATGGTGAAAGCCCGTCTCTACTAAAAATACAAAAATTAACTGGGCGTGGTGGCGCATGCCTGTAGTCTCAGCTACTCGGGAGATTGAGGCAGGAGAATCACTTCAACCCAGGAGGCAGAGGTTGCAGTAAGCCGAGACTGAGTCACTGCACTTCAGCATGGTGACAGAGAAAGACTTCATCTTAAAAAAAAAAAAAAAAAAAAAGACGAATCCACATCATGGATTAATTAGTTAATTAATGAGTTAATTACCGCTCAGTAATTAACAGAAGCTAAATAAAAATTAGAAAGGGTTAAGAAGATTTGAACAACACAACCAACTCAATTGCTCTGATACATATACATACCTGGAAAGAGAACACTTCACCAACAAGAACAACGTACATTCTTTTCAAGTGTATAGAAAATTGCCAAAACTGACTGCATACTGGGTCCAAAGACTGAAATCCTACAGAGAAAGTTCCTTGACACAATGTTAATCCAAAAATCAGTAAGAAAGATAACCTTTAAATCCCCATATATTTAGTTAAGCAAAAATTTCAAAATAATCCATGAGTCAAAAAGATCACATGGAAATATCAAAATGTTCTGAACGGAATACACAAGGGATGCAGTTAGTCATGTCTAAAGGGAAAAAAAATTATATATCTATATATATGCATACACATACATACACACACACATATGAAAAGAGAAAGGCTGAAAATCAGTAATCTATCCATCTCAAGAATGAGAAAGACTAAGAAATAAGCCTCTCCAAACAGAAATAAAAAAACAAGATAGAAAAGAAAATAATGAAATAGAAACCGAACATGAAATAGAATCAATCAACTATGAATCAAAAATGGGTTCTTTGAAAAGTATAATAAAATTCTTTATTATGAGCAAGTTTTTATCAACAGATTTGAAAGCATGAAGTTAACAAATTCCTACAAAAAATTCTAAGTGCCAAAATGACACAATAAATCTGACTAGTACTATAATTATTAAAATGTTAAATCTGTAATTAAAAACCCTTCTATTAAAAACTCCATGCCCAGATGAATTCTACAAAACAAAAAAATTTTCTATCTTAAACTCTTACACAACACACACACACACACACAAAAAAGATGAACACTTCCCAATCTTTTCATTTTTTTTTGAGACAGAGTTTCACTCTTGTTACCCAGTATGAAGTGCAATGGCAGGATCTCGGCTCACCACAACCTCCGCCTCCTGGGTTCAGGCAATTCTCCTGCCTCAGCCTCCAGAGTAGCTGGGACTACAGGCACGTGCCACCATGCCCAGCTAATTTTTGTATTTTTAGTAGAGATGGGGTTTCACCATGTTGACCAGGATGGTCTCGATCTCTTAATCTCATGATTCACCCACCTCAGCCTCCCAAAGTGCTGGGATCATAGGCGTGAGCCACCGCGCCTGGCCAATTTCCCAATTTTTTAATGAGTCTAGCATAGTCTCGACATTGAAACATAGCAGAAGCATTTTAAGAAAGAAAAACTATGGGCCAATTTAATTCATAAATGTAGGTAAAAGGAAAATAAAATAGCAAATTGAATCCACTCATATAATAAAGGACATATTCATCAAAACCAAACTGAGATTACTCCAGAAACACAAAAATGGTTTAATATTTTCATAAATGTAATTCACCATCAGTAAAGTTGTATAGCAGAAGCATGTTGGGCCCATAAAAATACAGTTCAGCATATTATTAAAAAAAGGGGAAAATCACATTCTCAACTTTAAGATAAAGCATTGATATTTTATTTATAAAATTTACTTTATAAAATGTTTTATATTTATAACATAAAAAATCCAAATAACTTGAATAAATCTATACTTAAAATTAGATTAAGTTTAATCTAAAATCTATAGCTATATAAGATCTCTACACACAGAACCAGAAAGTTTTATTGAAGGAAAACCTTAACAAATGGAGAGATAAACCAGGATCATGGACTGGAGACTCGGCATTAGAGACATGCCAAATCTAGCCCCCCATTAAGCACCCAGTCACAATAAAAATTCTGAGAAAAAATGGGAACAGAAAGAAACTTCCTGCCTTAGTCCATTTTGTGTTGCAATTAAGGAATACTTGAGACTGAGTAATTTATAAAGAAAAAAAGATTTATTTGGCTCACAATTCTGATACCTGGAAAAGTTAAGACTTGGCATCTGGTGAGAGCCTTAGGTCACTACTCATGGCATAGGGCAAAGGACAGCTGGTGTGTACAGATCACATGGCAAGAGGGGAAGCAACAAGGCAAGCCGGGAAGCAACAAGGCAAGAGGGGAGGTGCCAGACTCTTTTTAACAACTGGCTCTTGAAGGAATTAATAGAATGGGAACTCACTCATCTCCCTCTACCACCCCAGGGAGGGCATTACTCTATCAATGAGGGGATCTGCCCTGCACCCCCCAACAGGCCCCACCTCCAACCCTAAGGATCAAATCAACATGAGGCTTGGCAGAGTAAAAAATACAAACTATAACCTGATAAAAAGCCTTCTGCCAGGCATGGTGGCTCACGCCTGTAATCCCAACACTTTGGGAGGCTGACTTGAGATCAGGAGTTCAAGAACAGCCTGCTCAACATGGTGAAACCCCATCTCTACTAAAAATACAAAAATTAGCCAGGGGTGGTAGTGGGCACCTGTAATCCCAGCTACTTAGGAGACTGAAGCAGGAGAATTGCTTTAACTGGGAGGCAGAGGTTGCAGTAAGCTGGGATTGTGCCATTGCATTTCAACCTGGACAAGAGAGCAAGACTCTGTCTCAAAATTTAAAGAAATTAAAATTTAAAAAGGTTTTTTTTTTTTTTGAGACAGAATCTTGCTCTATCGCTCACGCTAGAGTACAGTGGCACAATCTCTGCTCATTGCAACCTCCACCTCCCAGGTTCACGTGATTATCCTGCCTCAGCCTCTCTAATAGCTGGGATTACAGATGTATGCCACCACACCTGGTTAATTTTTACATTTTTAGTAGAGACAGGGTCTCACCATGTTGGCCAGGCTGGGCTTGCACTCCTAACCTCCAGTGATCTGCCTGCCTTGGACTCCCCAAAGTACTGGATTACAGGTGTGAGCCATAGCACCCGGCTTCTATTTACAATAAAACAAAAAAAACAAAAAACATCATACTCAATTTTGAAATGCTAAACACTTTTACCTCTGAGATTACACATGTATCAATGCTTATAGGCACTGCTTAACTTCATACTGGAGGTCTTAGCCAGTGCAGTAAGACAAAGGAAAAGAAAAACAATACAATTATAGAAAAAAAAAATAGGCCTTCATCATCATAGATTGCCATCTATGCTAATATAGATGGAAAATCCAAAAGATTCTACAAAGAATTAAAAATAAGTGAAATTAAGCAAGGTCTCTTTACATAAGATCACAGTACCAAAACTGATTGTATTTTATATGCCCACAAATAATGAGAAAACATTTTATAAATATTTATAACATCAAAAATCCAAGTAACTTGAAATCTACAATTAAAATTAAAGTTTAATCTAAAATCTATAGTTATATAAGACCTCTACACACAGAACAAACCAGAAAGTTTTACTGAAGGAAAACCTTAACAAATGGAGAAATAAATAAGGCTCGTGGATTGGAAGACTCAGCATTAGAGAGATGCCAAATCTAGCACCACAATAATCCATACAAATTTAATGAACTCCCAGTAAAAAAAATCCTGCAGGCTTTTAACGAAAATAAACTGCTACTAAGATTTATGTGGAAAGGAAAAAGGAACAAGACTAAGTACAATAAACCTGAATAGGCGAGCTTACACCACCCAATATGAGGATATATTATAAAGCTATTATGAGACATTATGATACTGTAAAAAAATAGAAAAATGGACCACTGGAGCAGAGTCCAAAAATAAACACAGGCATATATGGCTACTTGATTTATTATAAAGCCAGGATGCATAGCAAAGAGTCTTCTCCATAAATAGTGATGGCTGAGTAAATAGTAAATAGGAGTGGGGTGGGGAAAAACACATTGAGCCCTATTCTTATATAATCACAAAAAAAAATTTTAGATGTACTACAGTTAAGGAAAATAATAAAGCTTCTGGGGGAAAAATGTCATGATAGTATATTAGAGAAAGATTTTGTAAACAAAAACACAACAAATTAATTGTAAAGAAAAAGATTGGTTTAGGCTACACATATAGATATTAAGGAACTGCTTTTTATCAACACAAACCATTCATAGAGTGAAATGGCCAGAGTAGGAGAAGATATTTGCAATACATATAATTAATAAAGGGTTCATACTTAGCATACGTGAACAATTTCTAGGAACCCATAAAAAGATGAAAGACAACCAAACGGAATAAAAAAGAGAGAATGAACAGGCACTTCACAAAAGAGGATATTCCAATGGCCCATAATCTTAAATCTCAATCATCAGGCAATTACAAATTAAAATCACAATCACCATTATATGCTGATGAGAATGGTTAAAAGAAAAATACTGATACTACAAAGGACTAGTGAGGATGTAGAGCACAACTCTCAAACATTACTGGTGGGAGTATACATCGTTATAAGCACTTCGGAAAATTATTTCAACAAAAACATGCATAATATGAACCAGCAGTACCACCACCAAAAACAGGTACAATGATGTTCACAGCGGTACCATTCATAAAAGCCTAACAGTAAAAACAACCCAAATGTCTTTCCAACATTAAAACTGGTAAATTACGGAATAATCATGGAACAAAATATTGTCCAGTGGTTAAAAATGCTGCTACATGCAACAATACAGATGAATCTCACAGTGTAAGCAAGGAAGTATTACAAAGTTCAAAAACATGCAAAACTAATGTGTGATGCTAGTCAGAACTGTGGTTGAGACAAAAGGATTTGTGACTGAGGAGTATAAGAGGGACTTTTGGAGCCTGGTAATGTTTTATTTTTTGACCAGGATAATGGTTTCATGAATATGGTCACATTTTAATAGTTCATCCAATTGCACATTTATGTATATATTTTTCTGATGTATGTATGCATATCATGTATGTGTGTGTGTGTATATATACACACATATTTTTTTTTTCTGAAGTACTATGCCCCTCAATAGTATCTTAGCTATGATTCTGGATGTAGTTCTAGATGCCTACCTTCTTTTGGTTCTTGATTTCCATACCTGAAGCATCCAATAGCTTTCAAAAATGTGTCTTTTAACCATGGGGTTAAGTTTCTAAAGTTTGTTAATTTAAAAGTTTTAATATTTCAAGAGTCTGTCTCAAGTTTTGTTTAAACCAACCTCACATCCTCAAATGATGCATTTAACCAGCACTCTGACTTCGATCAAGCCTAAAATCTCACAATTTATATAGATAAAACAAAAATCATCACCTCTGTATTACAGGTAAAACTATGTCCCCAAAAAGATACGATGAAGACCTCGCCTCTAGTGTCTGTGAATGTGAACATATTTGGAAACAGAGTCTCTACAGATGTATTTAACATGTAAATTAAGATGTGGTCATACTGAAGTGGGGTAGGCCCTTAATCTGGTATGATGGCTGTCCTATTGAGAAATACAGGGAAAATGTCATGTGACAACAGAGCAGAGATTGTAGTAATGCAGCAGCAGGCCAAGAAACACTACAGACAGACACCCGCAACCAGAAACTAGGCCAGAAAGAGGCAAGAAAGGATTCTATCCAGAGTCTCAAAGGAAACATGGCCTTGCTTACACCTTGTTTTCAGACTTCTAGGCTCCAGAACTGGAATAGAATAAATTTATGTCGTTTTAAGTCACCCAGTTTGTGGTATTTTATGGCAGCCCACCCTTCCATGTACACAACATCTAATTCCCACATCAATCTTCCATTCAATAACCTTTGCAACATTTTCCCATCTGTCTGATAACTCCAAAATCACAGATTTTCCACCATTTCTTATATCCTAGAATCATTAAGAGGTATTACTTTGCCTTTTAATTATCTCATTTCTAAAATTTTCCCTTCCATTTCTATCATTACAATGCTAATTCAGACCTCAATAACTCTACAACTAGAGTACCTCACTTATTGCTATTTTTTTAAATCCTACCTTCCTTATATCATTTCTCTCTTTTCAAACTTTCAGACACCCTATCACATCACATTCAAAAAGCACTCAGTCTGACTCTATTCTGCTTCCTTCAATACATAAACACAACTGGTTACCAGGAACACACTTTGTTCTTTATTGGCTAGTATTTCACAGTACCTACAGCAGTCTCTAGAAGACTCAGTGCTCAATTAAATATTGACAGCCACCATCATAAACTTACTAGTGCCTCCACACCATCTTTCATGTTTCGCAAGTTCATATTATGCCAATTCATGCCATTACTGACTCATTTCATTCATTCTTAATTGATGTCTTGCTCCATTTTTCACAAGTTTGATCACTTAAATCACTAAAAAACTCATCCTAAAAGTTTGTCACTTACATCACTAAAGAACAAAGCCTTTTTGTAATTTCCCTCTCTCACACCTAGAAGTGTCTCAACATCTTCACTTATTATTTTCTCTTCCCTATCTAGTAGAAAGAAGTGTCTTTTATTTCTAACACTAGCCTTTCTCCATGTTTTTAATGTTTTCACTTATCTCTCTTCCTGGACCTTGCCATTATCAATGAGCGTCTCCTGCTTCTCTCCCAAAGACCCAGAAGTCTCATCATATAAATTAAATTTTTTAAATAAAAGCTTTTCAACTTTCTATAGTGGACACTTGTGAACAATGTATTTTATTGGCCTATGGCAACAACAACATCCAGTTTCTGTGAGCAGCAGTGCCAGTGTCAGAAACAAGGCTATATACCCAGCATCCAGGAGACAGAAAGTAATGACCTTGACAAACTGCCCCTCAATAGAATCTTAGTTATGGTTCTGGGTATAGTTCTAGATGCCTACCTTCTTTTGGTTCTTGATTTCCATACCTGAAGCATCCAATAGCTTTCAAAAAAAAACTGTCTTTTAACCATGGGGTTAAGTTTCTGATGTTTGTTAATTAAACCTTCACTGATGTCATGGCTTGGGCTGCTGTAACAAAATACCATAGACTAGCTGGCTTACAGTATTTCCTACAGCTCTGGAGCATGAAAGTCTGAGACAAGGGTGCCTAAAAAGTTGGGGATCTCTGCTTTAAGATGTGACTTTTTTCTCCTAACCACGTTTACTAAAATTACTAAGAGTCTTGAATGCCCTTACCTCTAGTAAATGTATTCATTTATCAAATAAGACTTTTCTTTGTACATTATTTTTCTCCTCCCTCCCTCTGAAATAGCTTATCCAATCAAAATATCTCAATCTAAAAAAAATTTCTGGCCCCCTACACTCTTCCTTCTTTCTACTTTTTTTCTCCCCCGGCCCGCTTCTGCCTGTGTTCCCTTCTCTCTTCTGAAATAGCTTATCCAATGCGAATACCTTAATCCTGGTAATTCCGTTTCACAAATTACCTCCTACCTCTCATACCTTACCCTCCTATCCCCACCTCTCACAAATTTCCAAGTACAGCTCAAAAATACACTACAAAGGCACCACAATTAAAATGTACGTGAAACGTTACTGGATTAATCCATCCTTTTATCATCCTTTCCTACTTATTCCTAGTTATTCCAAGTTAGTTCATATCTAACTCCTCCTTCCTTGCCCACAATGATATCCAAACACCATATAATCTACTTCTCAGATACAGTCCTCCCTTCACATCCCTTTGCCAGATTGCCATTTATCTCTGTAATCCTCTCTTTCCAAGGAACATTACCATGGTTGTCACTTTCACTTGTCTCTCACAGCTCCTAAATAAATATCTTTTACATTTCTGCCAGAGTTATACAATGCTATATAAAGTCACAGATGGACTCAACAGTTAGCTGCCTTCAAAAGGTCTTCAATGGTTACACAGTCTAATCTCATCAGCAAAGTATTTAAAAATCCATGACTTCCCTCCATAAAGTTAATGCCTGAATCACAAGGGAACACTAATTCCTTCTAGAATCATCATCTCAGTGGTCTTTTTAACTTGGAATGCCCTCTTTTTCATTGACTTTCTCTCACAAATGGAAATCTCAAGTCTTCCTTTAAGATTCAGCTAGAAAATTAGCTACTCTAAGTCTTCCATCCCTAGTTAAATTGGTCCTCTTTCTATAATCTGACAATACTTTGTTTATATTTCTAACAAGATAATTCATTTTTGTTTGCTGTATTACTGTATTATTTGTTTTGTTTACATAGCACTTTACTGCAATTTAATTTCATAGCAATTCTGTGAATAAAGCATTATTTAGCCAATTTAACAGGGGAGGAAACAAGCAGAGAAATAACTGGGTTTAAAACACACACACATATACACAGATAAAGACATGTTTCATTCCAATCTCCTGACAATTAAGTTTTACATTTCTTATGGGAAAAGACTCCAAGGAACCTAGCGGATTCCTTCCTATGTAACAGATGCTTTATAGAGTTGCGGGATTTTGTTTTGTTTTTTATTTTGTTTTTTTTGGTGAGACAGTCTTGCCCTGCTGTCCAGGATGGAATGCAGTGGCAAAATCTTAGCTCACTACAGCCTCAACCTCCCAGGCTCAAGCAATCCTCCCATCGCAGCCTCCTAAGTAGCTGCAACTACAGGTGAACTCCACCATGCCGGGCTAATTTTTTTTTTTTGTAGAGATAAGGTCTATGTTGCCCAGGCTGGTCTCAAACAACTGGGCTCAAACAATCCTCCCGCCTCAGCTTCCCAGGGATTACACGTGTGAGCCACGCGCCCAGCCTGCTTTGTGTTTTAAATATGTTTGAAACCACCCTGTTTTAACTGTCTAAACTTTTGAAGACATAGCTCAAAAATCTCATTTTTAACTCTTCTAGTCCTTCATATTTTTGTAAGCTATATCATATCACTTGGCATGTTGTTACAAATGTCATTTTACATATAAGCATGCCATTAATCTTACTAATGAGTTCATAAGCTTTAGAGAGCCAGCATGCCTCATTCCACTGTGGTATCCTTTATACTCCCTAGCACACGGCTGCTGCTCAGCAGCCCCAATTTATCCCTTGTTCCAATATCTAAGTCCTTTATTATTACTATTATTATTACTTTGCATAACAGATATAGATCAACTGTGACTAAACTTTACTTCTACCCTAACAGTAAATATTACTTAACCCATTCCTGAAATACAAAGTTCATACATAGGGAAGTATTCTAAGCATCTAACGGCAGGAAAAATCTAGAGCGACTATTTTAGATGACTGTAGAGGGCAGCAAAGCAACAGTAGTATGCTCAAATAAAACCATGTATTTTTCTTAGGGAACTTCAAATTTGTTTTTGTATTTCAACAGATGCTATCAGGGTTTAAATTTTTGAAGGACAAGAGACTTTTGGGGATGCCAAATACAAATTTCACCAGCTACTTATATATTTAAACATTCTTACTATCAACTGAAAATGTCATGAAAATATATCAATGCCCAGATTTTTTTATATGAAAAACAAGCTTAATAAACAATGCAGTTTCAAAATAGCCACCATAATTGCTGAGTACATTAAAAATCTAAAAGTTGAAAATGTTTTCTTATTGAAAACTGCAAACATAATCTATCAATTTTATTTTCTTACAAACAGAAAAGAATATCAATAATCTAACTAGATAGTCTTATTTCCTGCTAGTTAGTATTACTAATTCTAAACTTGATATGCCTTTTTATTATTCAAAATCAGTCAACTATAGGGTCTATACCAGTTTAAAGCAAAAAAAAATTATAAATCCTTTGACACTGTACTAGTATACAACAATAAACAGAATGAACCTTGAAAAGGAATAGGAATTCCCTTACCGTCATTTCAATATTGAAGTTCACTCTGTTTTTAATATGAACTATGCAAAAAAACTGTATCAAGATAATCATATATTTATAACCTCAGAATTAGTTACAGGAATGGGGAAGCTATAAAAGTTGATAGTGAATACAACTGCATTATGTGCATGTTATTCATTATCAAAGATTGTTTTGGTAGTAATTTTTTACTTCCTTTAACAAGCAGAAATGAAGAGTTTTAGGGTAACTGCAGTAGCCATTAACATACGCAGACTTATGATTTAGGGAGAAATCCTATCATGTTTTAGCCCTGTGCCCTTAAAGAGAAGTAGAGAAGTGTTAGCTATATGTCTTTTTCTACTTGATTCTCGTCCAAAAAACTAAAGGAACTAAGAAAAACTTTTTTATATTCTGCATTTAAAGTAGGTAGGCTATCTCTAAGGTTTAAAAAACTAGACAGTTTACTGTCAGACTTAGTATTAAATTAAATGTATAGCCATGAATGATTATCTCTAATCGAAATCAATTTTGTAGGGAGTCTGCGTCTATAATGAAGGACATTTGTGAAATGAATCTTAATCTACCCCACACTAGCTACAACTAAATTAGAAATCTTATTAATAATCTTCAAAAACTATGGCCTAAGATTTTCAGTAATAGCAATTTTGTCTATCATGAATAATTCATAGAAATAGTTACTATATTAACTTGATTTTACTACAGTTTACCAATACTAACATTTCATTTATACTTTTTTCTTCTGAATTGAAGCAACAGAAGAGTCAAGGATACTCCTTACATTTTATATAATGTTCCCAGACACTTAGTTGGAGTATTAGCCCAGCATAGTTCTATATTAGGATAATTACATTACAAAACAGACTATCTTAAATTTACCCACTTCATTCCTAAAATTCAATTCCCAAGTCAGATGTGTCATACATAAAGCATGACACATTTCACGGAAGCTGCTTAACAGGTAAATAACATACAGCTGATTTTGAAGTAACAAAGTACAAGACTACTATTTTCCTAGAAAGTCAATTCTGCAAACATCTCAAATTCAAAATGGGTAAGGCAACAGGAAATAGAACTGAAGAGAGGAAAAGGAATTTTTTAAAAAGAAAAATCAACAGAGAAATCTCAAGTAACATTTTGAAGTCTATCAACCTTTTCTAATTACAAGAGTACAAACTTCTTTAAGAATATATTCCTATCATGTGTTCTGCACAACACAGCTTCTGCAACATGATACATATTACACATAAGAAAGAATTTGTTTAATTAGTTTGTTAAACAGGATATTTTACTGAAGAATTTCTTAGACCATTAATAAACTAATGCATATCGTAACTTCCCATGAGGGATATATCATTAGTTTTTCCAATTCCCAAATGTATTAAACCATGGTACTTTATCTTCCAAAAACCTATCTTCTGAGACTAGTGTTTCACAAAAACACTTTAACAAAGACTGTTCTCAACCTGAAAGCATGAAAAAAATGAAAACAGAATTGCATGCTCACTGTATGCAACAAGTGGTGAGGGAAGCCTTCCTGGAAAAGTCAATCTTAAACCAAGCCCTTCAGAATTTGATCAGGTAGGAAGGAAGAGCAAAGGGCATAACCCACTTCAGAGACAATGAAAGGTTTGGACTTGAACTATCCAAACTGGTAGCCACCAGGAACATCACACTTGACTATGAAGTGCATTAAATGTAGCTAATCCAAACCAAAATGATCTGTAAGTATAAAATATCTACTGGATTTCAAAAACTTACCATGAAAGAAAATGTAAAATATCTCAATTTTTAATAACAATTGCATGCTGAAATAATGTTTTGGTTACACTGTGTTAAATAAGATAAATTTCACTTATTTCTTCTTTACTTTTTTAATGTGGCATCATGAAAACTTGAAATTACATGGCTGGCATTATATTTCTATTAAAATGTGCTGGTTTAGACTAACCTTGATTTTACCATTAAACTCTTGAAATAAATAAAATATGAGTGTCTACTACATGCCAAGCACAGAGGGAAAGGAATAGTGAATGAAAGAGTGAAGGATATTTCTTTCAGAAGATAACATTTGGTAAATTCATAAACGCAAATGCTATAATAAATAGCACTTGTCAAGAGAAGAAAGAATGATCTGATGTTGTCTTTCAAAACACAAATGTCCTAATCCTTGGACTCTCTCCGCACCTCAGCTGTCTTACAAAAATTGTTGATCTACTAAAGTCCACAGCGGGGCCTGGCCATACTGTTTTAAAAAAGATTCCCTAGTAACTATGATTAACTCACACGTCCTATCTTTGCAGGCTCTAGCTATTTGAGAATAGTGATTTACAGCCCAACTCCCCTTTTCTGTTATTTTAGTTCTTATGATAAAACCTAGGCTGACAGCCTAAAGAGCCTCTACTGGGTGCGAAAGCCAACCTATTAAAGTAAGAACAAGTTTGATTCTTTTTTTTTTTAACCATTAATGTTAAAGGAAACCAAACATACATTTTTTACACATGGCTCACATTCCAGTTTATGAGTATCTACTCACAAAGCAACAGGTCTTCCCTACTCATCTTATTTAGCAGAATGAATGGTGGGCAGTCAATAGTCTCCCAAGAAAAACAATCTCCTGGATGCTAGATTGAAGAAAACAGTAAAATTCACAATGTAAGTATATAATATCCTTTCTAAAACAACTATAGTACCTGTAATATGGCTGTATCTAGACTCATAGGAGGTAAGCCTCATTAAAATTTGTAATTGAAAAGTTACATTATAATTAGTGACTCTTTTAGAAAAAAACCTTTAAGGCTACCCTTAATAAAGTTTCATAACATTTTTTTTTTCTGAGACAGAGTCTCGCTCTGTTGCCTAGGCTGGAGTATAGTGGCTCAGTCACACTTCACTGCAGTCTCCTCCCCCCAGGGTTCAAGTGATTCTCCTGCCTCAGTCTCCTGAGTAGCTGGGATTACAGGTGCCTGCCACCATACCCAACTATTTTGCATTTTTGGTAGAGATGGAGTTTCACCATGTTTGCCAGGCTGGTCTCGGACTCCTAACCTAAAGTGATCTGCCTGCCTCAGCCTCCCAAAGTGCTGGGTTTACAGGAGTGAGCCACCGTGCCCGGCTTCACAAGAGATTTTAAGTAAGTGATTAAACTCTATCAGAGCTTATTCTGATAAATAAAATCATAAATTTCATAAAATTCAGGAAAGAACATATATTCAAGAATTTAAAGACTATTTTAGACAAAAATATATATGAGGTACTCAAGCATATGACAGAATTTAGTGCTCAGATTTTGGATGTGTGTGCATGGTACACAAAATTGTCTTTAAAGTTTCATCACTGACCTAAGTGTTATTTGATTTTAATGTACATTTACATATTAATAGTAATTATTAACTGTCTCATCTTTTGCAAACCATGTAGGCTTATTGTCAATTTTTAGGAAGATTTTAATAGATTACAGAATATGTTATAGCAATGTATTATTTACTCACTAATGTTTAATGGTTAAAAGTTACAGAATGTCAAAATGCTCTCTTAATTATCATAGCCAGCTTCCCTTCAATAATTTTCAAGTAATTAGCAATAATCCTTAAGTTTTATTCCCACACATACAAAATATACATCAGAATTGCCGAATTACTAAATTGTAAACAGATGCAAATATAAGTGACATAAACGAGGTAAACACATATAATACACACAATTGACCAGCTTTTCCAATTCTTACTTCTGATGCTGTAGATAAATGCAAGAAAGGAAGATGTGATCTTTTCTGCTTGCTTCTAAATTTGGGTTACTTTCCAAAAACATCTGTTTTGGATGCAGAAAGACTCAAATCGGCAATATGTACTCTATACCCCAACTGATACCATCGGTAACTTACAGCAGAATCAAATTGTGACTCCCTTCTCCAACCTCCATCTTCAATATAATCACTAACATTTTAAGTGACCTTAGGAACTGCCAAATCTTAAAACACACTGGACACCATTAAGGAAATAGTCAACTTGGTTTTAAACAATTATTCAATTGAGTTAATTTGACTGTATTCTAATATTCCAAACATTCATCATCTGTATATTCATATGAAGTAAATTTAACAAATATTTGAAGATCACTGACTGGGCTATACAGTCAATATAAAGATGTGGCCGGGCGCAGTGGCTCAAGCTTGTAATCCCAGAACTTTGGGAGGCCGAGGTGGGTGGATCATGAGGTCAACAGATCGAGACCATCCTGGTCAACATGGTGAAACCCCTTCTCTACTAAAAATACAAAAAATTAGCTGGGCATGGTGGCGCGTGCCTGTAATCCCAGCTACTCAGGAGGCTGAGGCAGGAGAATTGCCTGAACCCAGGAGGCGGAGGTTGCGGTGAGCCGAGATCACGCCATTGCACTCCAGCCTGGGTAACAAGAGAGAAACTCCGTCTCAAAAAAAAAAAAAAAAAAAATATGTAAAGTACAAATACAGCAAGCCAATTTGAAAGCTCAATTGTTCACGACGTTGGTGTAGAATTTAAGAATCACTAACACTAGCCTAGTTTATGCTGTGCAATATAATAAATGATAATATTTAAGTATTACTATATTTCATGCACTTTCCTAAGTGTTTTATTCTGTCATTTAATCCTCACAAAATATCTATCCGCAAGTTGATAATGTTGTCTCTTTTTAAAACGAGAGAAACTTCAAGTTTCCAAGGTCTAATAACCTGCCAATGATTTACAGCTAGAGAGAGAGAAAAGGAGGGAGGGAGGGAAGAAAAAGATATCTCAGTAAGGTCTGACCCAAATGATTTCTTTAAAGTGACTTTTCCTCACTGCACATCATAAGCCTGTATCTAACGGGTTAGGTTTCCCTTTTCTGGGCAAATCAAAATACCTCAGGAACACCAAACTGTTCCATAATCATGTTTCCTTTAGGTCGATCACCGAGTTATAAGCATCTTGAAGTCAGGACTCTGTCTCATTCATGTATTATGTCCCCAAGTGCCTATCAAGTAGTCAAAAGGCTTTTAAAAATTCCATATCATATTAGATCTTCTTTTCTGTGGTCTTTTAAACATCCATCTTAAGATAAAGCCTTGCTGAAAATGGAAAGAGGCAAAGAATCCCAGAGTCAAATGGGACCTCACAAAGGTCAAACAGTCTATCTTCTTATTCATCACTATCATATCCATGCTAATTTTCTCTACATCAACCCCAAAAAAATGTGGGAAGAAAAAGTGAAATAAATCTGATCATCTATGAATTGATTATTGCCATCATGAAGAAACTTAGAATTTCATAATTAAATGAGGTTTTTCAAGTCAGATGATGCAGTCCCCTTGACACCTAAACCTAGGAATTTCTTTTTTTTTTTTTAATTGCATTTTAGGTTTTGGGGTACATGTGTAGAACATGCAAGATAGTTGCATAGGTACACACGTGGCAGTGTGATTTGCTGCCTTCCTTAGGCTTAAAAACAAACAAAAAGCTGGCAATCTGACAATCTGTAAAATTCTCATCTTAAAAGTTCAATTCTCCAAATAAGACAACATGCACCCCAAAACAGCCAGTCAGCAAATCTGATATAAATATTTTAAAACTTTCAGAATATCACATCCACCAGTTTTGAGGAATATTTTTATTAACACAATACAGTTTAGTTAAGGCCACGCTGCGTATCAAACATATCAACATATCAACAATAACAGCAAAAAGAAAAACCTGTATGTCATAAAACAAGTAAAGCATTCGCAACAGATCATCAGCTACAGTCATCTTTTTAAACCTTAAAAATCTTTTCAACTCTAAAACTGGCTCCACGCAAATACCAATCACATACCAAACCTTGTAAGTAGTACTATGAATGTCAGTATAACTCTATTAACTAACAGTAGTGAAGTCAACAATCTGTTAACAGCTTACTTGAAAATTTTGCTTCCATACTATTAAGCTCCCATAAGTCATAACAATTGTGCCTATTCAAAGACTGAATTCTAAAATAAAGGTTGATGGAAAAAACTCTTCCTAAGGGTTCACAAATCAGGGTGTTACAACACTATAAGCCAAAAAAGGAAGCTCTTTAAATGAGTAGCACACAGGAATACAAAACTGGTGTCTACCTCTACAACAAGAAGAGTTGACTCTAAAGACTATAACTACTCTAAAACACAGTCCATTTGCCTATGCTGCTTAAGTTTTTAGGTTATAAAATAAAAGAGCAAATCCTTCCAATACCACATTATTAAGGAGATTTTTTAAAAATTGTGTTCTTCCATGTGAAAACCAAGATGTTCCTTCGAACGTAATCAACAATTCATTTTCACAACTGCTAAGAAATTACAATGTAAATAATTCCTGTATCACCTATTCATATTGCCCGGCTTCAGTCTTCCACAGAGCTTTGCCTAACTAGATCCGCCCCTCTGGAGGTATACATATTCTCTGCGTCCTCAACATAAACGAAGTCAGGAGAGTAAACTGGTAAGGTCCCTCCAACTATCCTCTCACTCGATTGTGAGCAACATCCCCAACTCTCCTTCATGGTATAGAGCAGCACACAAATTCAACGTAGACCCTGGCATCCATTTGAAGCATTAAGAACTTGGTCCTGGAACCAAGTATCTGGAGATATACAAACAGTGTACAATTAATACCATTTCGCTTATCATACTATACTCTGTGTAAATCCGAAACTTTCATTACAGTGCGGGAAACACAGTGGTAAACTGGTAGTGGAAATTGTCAGCCCAGAAGCAGCACTCAACCCCATCATGCAAGGTTTGGTACCCTCAAAAGCAACTACCCTGACTCACCTACCGTGTAATAGGATTCCCCCTTCTTTTAAATCACACTATCCAAGAAATCTGCACACACCTCTCCTTTTAATGCTGGTAACACTTCAGTTTAAGGTTTCACGAAATACTGAGACCCAATCTTTGAGCAAGCTTAAGTTCTGCCCCTCCACTTTTCTTACCACGTTAAGAGCCCTCAAATAAATAACGTCTCGCAGTGTTTTAACACTGTTCCTCCCGCCAAAGACGGGTGTCCGTATTTTCCCAAATCACCGCCTTTCATTATCACTTACGTCCATTTCTCTCGCATGAAAGGCAGACTTTCTTTTTAGCAGGAACCTGAATAAGTAGGCTTCTAGTCTGCCATACCTGGGAACGGAACTCGCAGAGACTAGCTCCCGAACACGACAGGAACACAGCAAGCTAACACGAGGAAAGAGATGGAAAACTGGCGTGTGACTCTCTTGCTTAGAACAGCCGGGCACAGTGCATAAAATCAGGTATTTAACACGTAAACCTTGTTCCTGGGGGCGGGGGCGGGGGGGGGGAAATAAGACGGATAGTGTGAGAGACGTCCCGCAAGCTGGAAGGCAGGGGCCAGGTTCGATCTAGAGATCCAGAGGCTGCCAGGGCAGAGGCGGGGACCGCCAGACGGAGGCAAAGTGGCTGCAGGGGCCGCAGCGGCTGGGTGGGCTGCGGCGGTGCCTTCTCCGGGGTGGGAGGCCTGGAGACGCGGACCCGGAGGCTTCACTCCGCCGGCCTCCGGTCCCGGGGTTTCTGGGCTCACAGCTCAAGTTTCGCCGGGAAGATCAAAGCAGCCGCCACGCATCCCGGCCCCTTAACCCACGAGCCTGCGCTCTCCGCTTCCCGGCCCCGAGCGGGGAAGTAACGGTCCCCGGAGCAAACGCGGAACTCCGCGCACTCGGCACCGCCGCCCACCCTCGGCCCCCCGAGCCGCGACCCGCGAGGCCGCGGGGGAGGGGAGCCGGCCGCCGGCGCAGCACTCGCCGGCCCGGCCCTTCCAGGGCCTCGCCCCGGGCGCAGCGAAAAGTTTCCAGCCAAAGTCCTCCGCACTCGCTCGCGCAGCCAACCGCCAAACACGGCCGCGTCGCCGCCCCGGAGAGCCGCCGGGCAGAGCCGGCCGCGGCGCCCCCAGCCTCAGCCCACGCCGGCCGCCGAGATTCACCTACCACAGAGCCGGGAGAAGAGCAGCAGCGGGAAGAGCAGCAGCAGCAGCGGAGGCGGCGTCGGGGGCTGCGGCAGGAGCCCGGCTCCGAGGAGGGACGCGGGGGAAAGTTGTGTTCTGCCGCCTCCGGGACACAGCAAGGCCGGCCGCGGGGTCCGCGCCATCCCCCACCCTCCCCCCGGCCCGCTCGCCCGCCCGTCCCCCCGCTCCCCTGGCCCCGGCGCCTCGGGCTCTGGGCGGCGGCTGTGGAAGGTCCGGCGCGCGCGTCCCCAGCTCCCCGCTCTAGCGCCGTCGCTGCCGGCTCACACTCAGCCGAGCGCTGCGTGCTGCCTCGACACCGCCGTCGCCGACGCCACTGCCGAAGCTGAGGCGGGAGCCGCCCGCCGCCGCCGCCACTCCCCTCCCCCCGGCAACAGCCCGCCTCGAACTCCTGGGAACTCGGAACGCACCACCCCGCCCCACGCGGGAGGGGGGAAAGTAGCCGACCCTCAGAACGGGCTCCCGACTCGCCCGCCCTCCCCGCACAACTTCAGCTCCCGTCTGATCCCCGGGCGCGAGCCCTGTCTCCTCCCACCCCGCCCTCCTACACACGCTCCTCCCGTTTCAAAAAAAAAAAAAAGCAACTCTTTTCATCCACTTTGATACCGGGGTTTCTCCCAAAGCAGAGCTTTAAAAGGGGCAGGAATATCTGGAATAGCTTAGTCGGCCCCGCCCCTCGTTCCTGCCTGGTTTCCCCCCTTCCCTGCCTTTCCAATGGTCTCGCCCACTCCGCCCCTCTCGGGTCCACCGAGGCCCCAGCACTGACTGAGGCGAGGGCTGCGGGACGACCACGCCAGGCGCTTGCCTCTCCCGGGCGGCGCTCTCCCTCTGGCAGGCACCCGAGACGGGGAGGGGTGGGAGGGGAAGGCAGGAGGGGGCTGCTCTTCCGTTGCCCAAGCTAATGGTTCCTGTGCAGGAAGCTGGACGCAGCCTGCCGGACTAGTGAGCCTCCTCCTGGCGGGGGCGCGGGGGACTGAAGGGAGAGACCTTCTCCTCCTTCCGGCTGCCCGGGACAGCTGTGCTCTCCGACTCCCTCCCTCCTTCCCAGCCCACCTCGGCTCGGGCGTGTCTCCGGCTCTTTTCGCTGGCCGGGCGAGGAGCGGGGTCTCGGGGCTGCTTGCTCGCTCTTGCTTCTCCCTGGCCGCCGGGCGACTGGCAACAGGAGGCCGTGGATTTCCCCGACGAGTGCGTTGCTGTTTTTCCTTGCTTTTGTTTCGTTTGCATGTTCGTACGTGTAGTTTTTCTTTCTTTCTTTCTTTTTTTGTCTGTTTTCCTTTGAACCGATCGCAGAGACGCGGCCTCGGGAAGTGTTAAACATTTGCCCACCATGACCCTCGCTCACCCCAGGCGGCTGCCCGCCCTGCCCTCTCCATCCTCCCGCCTCGCACAGTACCGGCATTTGACCTTGGAGCCGCTGCCACCTCGGTTCTGTGGGGGGCGTAGGAGGGGGGACAATTTGCACGGTCCGGCGTAGGGGCGGATTGAAGGCGGAGGGCACCGGCCCGTAGGCCCGTCACCATTAATTTTATGTAGGTCCTGTCATCGCCACCAGATAGCCATAAGTGTGTTCCAGTAACGGGAAAGCTGGGCAAGGATCAGCCGCCCAGAAATCAGCCTGTCGAAGCTAAACTGATGCGTGCTCGCGGCCAAGACCACGCTGTCCTCGGCTTTCGGTCACTGGGGTCTTCCCACCTTCCGCCCGCTGGATCACAAGGCTTTACTCACCTCCAAGGCTACAAGCCTTTCTGCACCCTGCCCACCTCTTCTTTTCTTTCTTAACTTCTGCCTCCCATCCAGTCTCCCAGCTTTTCCCTCCATCCCTTTCCTCTTCCTCCCTCCCTGCGCCGGTCTGCCTCTGTCGTTCCCTGTAAGCCTGTGTCCTGCAGCCAGGGCTTTCTATCACCTATCCTCAAGATCTCAAGATGTGCTTGTGAATAAACCTTGTCCTGCATCGCTCCGGGAGATCCCCTGATGAGGATCATAATTGACAAAATGTAGCTATTGTGACATTCCTCCGCTGTGCTGACACCACCTTTTCCCTTGAGAAGATTTCTTTTCCTATATTCGCATTCCCTAAACCTAATTTCACTGCTAAATTTAGACAGCCCACTGCGCAGCCACTAGCTAATTATCTGTTTAGATAGCACTTTAACACGTTGCTGAGATTCAGTTAAATGTTGAACAACCAAAATTTTAATATCACTAGCCAATTTCATTCCCCCAGGTTTTCCCTGATCGTTCCACATCTCCAAGAAAAATAATTTAGCCAACATTTTCAAAGATGCCAAAGGCTTAACTTGGGTGGGTCCATTAGGCAATTGCTACAGAAACCATAAGGAATTAGCAGGTTTAGTTCTTCTCAAAAATACAATATGGAACTTTAACAAATATATTTCCTCCCTATTTATAGAAATTGAATAGTGGCCTGCTATGATCTTCTCTGACCTAAAGTGAAGAGAAAGCATGGAAGAGAAGTATTTATAGGTCTTATATAAGAATTAAAAGAGCACCATGCTGGTGTTTTATATGTATTATGTTCTAACAATAATAATTTGTGTTTATACAGCATCTTCAACTAAAGATGTCAGAGCACAAGCTCACATCCCACGGAAGGTAGCAATTACTATGATCTCTACTTGACAGCTGCAAGAACCTAGGCACAGAGTTCAAGTGCTCTGCTAATACTACCAGCCATATGCGGTGGTATCCTGCCAGAACCGAGTTCTTGCCTCCCAGTGGACACCACTGACCTCTCAAGATTATTCTTTAAGTTAAAAAGAATAAATTTACTAAGGTAACTCAAATTTCTACCTTCTATAGTAAAAGTATCCAATCTTAAATAACATTCTCCTCACATGAATGAATTTTAGACACACCCACCCCAGGCTTTCCTGTTGGAAACTTTTACTGGCTACAGAAAGAGATTTTACATTACATATACAACTCATTTTTTTCAAGGGCAGAAATCCTGTTAATTTTGTATAAACCTTTAACATGAGATTGTTAGTGGGTTCTATGCCGTTACAGATAAGTTCACATTTATTGTTTGAGTAATAAACGGTTTAAGGAATGCATAATTATAGCCAACATTAATATTTCTGACACCACTGAATAACAAAGTATGCATGTATTTTTTCAGAAAAAAAATTATCTGAACAGAAAGCAACATAATCCTAATGCCAACAATGGTTTTATTGTTTTGGATTAAGAGTACTGATGGTGTCCATCCTACTTTCAGTTCAAAGCTTGTTTGCCAGTTATCAAGGTTCATTAACTCTTAACTAAAAAACAAACGTTGACATCTTAACAAAGAAGTAATTATGTATAGTGCTAGGCATTTTACATTGACTCACATAATCCAAGTGAAAGGTTTGAGACTATGATTAGAATTTCATAGCGGACTCTGAAACAAAGGAAGTATTTTATAGAAGAGGTAAGACATTATATACTTCAGCTAATTCTCCTTAACATCAGCAATTTTTTTTACAACCTGCTGTGTGAGGAAACATAGCTTTTCCTATAGTAGAAGAGGTGAACAATATTTTGTGGAATATTTGAACTTGGTACTATATTTGATAATAACCTTATGTTACTCATAACAGGATCACATTTTTGTAAAGAGAATTATGTGTTGTGAGATGGAGTCAAGTTTTACTTTTTTTTTTGAGACGGAGTTTCGCTCTTGTTACCCAGGCTGGAGTGCAATGGCGCGATCTCGGCTCACCGCAACCTCCGCCTCCTGGGTTCAGGCAATTCTCCTGCCTCAGCCTCCTGAGTAGCTGGGATTACAGGCACGCGCCACCATGCCCAGCTAATTTTTTGTATTTTTAGTAGAGACAGGGTTTCACCATATTGACCAGGATGTTCTCGATCTGTTGACCTTGTGATCCACCCGCCTCAGCCTCCCAAAGTGCTGGGATTACAGGCTTGAGCCACCGCGCCTGGCCAAGTTTTACTTTTTTTTACAAAGGAATATCTAATTGACCCATTACTGTTATTGGAAAAATCATCTTTTCCCCACTTCTTTATGGAGACATCTTTGTCATAAATAAAATGTCAAGATTCAAAAAAAAAAAAAAGAAATAAACTGCAAAACCACAGAAAAGCCCATCCACTTGCAAAATGTTCACCAACCTCATTCTTATTAAATGAAATTCCTTCTTACTGAAGAGATCTTCCCTATGTACTCATATGCCTTTCTTTCTCCTATTTCCTTTGGGTCTTTGCTAAAATTTAACTTTATCATTGAGGCTCTCCAACACCACCACTCTAATCCCTATGCCCTTAACTTGCTTTATTTTCTCCATTCCCTTACCATCTGACATGTCTCTATTTATTATCTGATCCCTCTCACTAGAAGGAAAGTTCCACAAGGGCAAGCAAGTATCTATATTTTCACTGCTAAAACTCAAGTAGGCCAGGCACCGTACCTCCTGCCTATAATCCCAGTACTCTGAGAGGCTGAGGCTGGCAGATTGCCTGAGTCCAGGAGTTTGAGACCAGCCTGGGCAACAAGGCTGTATTAGTCTGTTCTCATGCTGCTAATAAAGACAAACCCAAGATTGGGTAATTTATAAAGGAAAGAGGTTTAATTGACTCACAGTTCCAAATGGCTGAGAAGGCCTCACAATCATGCAGAAGGCAAGGAGGAGCAAAGTCACATTTTACATGGTGGCAGGCAAGAGAGCATGTCCAGGGGAAATTCCCTTTATAAAACCATCAGATCTCATGAGGCTTATCACTATCATGAGAACAGCAAGGGAAAGACCTGCCCCCATGATTCAATTACTTACCACTGGGTCTCTCCCACAACACATGGGAATCATGGGAGCTATAATTCAACATGAAATTTGGGTGGGGACACAGCCAAACCATATCAATAGCAAAACCTGCTCTCTACTAAAAATACAAAAAAAAAAAAATTAGCCTGGTGTGGTGGCATGCCTCTATAGTCCCAGCTACTCCAGAGGCTGAGAGGCTGAGGTGGCAGTGAGCCAAGATCACATCCCTGTACTCTAGACAGCTGGAGAAAGACCCTGTCCCCCTACTCTCCCCTCAAGAAAACAAACAAAAATCCCAAGTACCTAGAACAATGTCGGCCATATAGGTTCCAAATTGGATGATTAAATGATTATTGTGAAAAAGCCTACTTCAGTACATGTGTCATTCATTAGAGGTTTATACTTCTTTAAGGTCTTGAACGTAGGATAGATCATGATTTTTTTTTTTTTAAGCTAAAAGGTGGTTACTCTGGTCATTGCTTAACACTCTTATTATAATTGTTATTGGTGCTGTTTATTAAACTATTATCTCTCCACTACATATTCATAGTTCTGCCCTGGTTTTGTAAGGCTGGTGCTAGGACTGTATGCAAACTATGTATCACCTTTACCAACTGGCTTCCTGGCAGCTTCTGTCAATAGAGGTCACTGGAGAAAACGTGGACCCCTGGAGTAGGACAAAAAGGGACTTGTTCCTTTCCACGTGCTTCTTGCTGTCAGCGTCACCTCAGCAGTAATAACCTGTCACACTGTCTTTAACAGTTGATTCCAGCCTCCCACTTCTTTTATACTCTAAATCCCAAAGTCCTTTTGAGTCCTCAAAAGTACCAGCCCCAGCTCGGCTGTTTCTACTTGTCGGAGGTCCAAGCCCCGGCTAAGGAGGATACCTCTTTTAAACTTCTGAATTCCAATAATACAACCTTTTCCCCTTGTCCTCCTAGCTCTAAAGGTGGTAACAGCTTCCCACAGTTTATATCTCTGGGTCACCACAGTATTCCCCTTCTTGATCTGGAGAACCACCCCTACCATCCCTGTGCAACATTTTTGCATATTCCCTTGATTATATAGTATAGTTTCTATATTCCTGATTGGACCTCAACTTATTTTTCAGTGACTATTTCCCAAGACCTTCCCTTCTAGTAGCTATTTTTTTCTAAGTTGAACTGTTTAAATCACAGAACCAACATCAGTCCATCAATTAATGTAAATAAAAACAAGGCAGATGAGCAAAATTTATTTTTTCATTGGCAATAATCCAGGTTAGCAGAGATGGATCGGAAATATGTAAATTTGGAGCTCATTATTTTGTCATGTCAGCAGTATATACGCATGCTTTGTATTCTTGTTGTTGCTTCTCATCCAGGTCATGGTAAAACAAACATAAATTTCTCACTTTTAGATGGTTAGGTGATTTTTTAAATGAACTTTGTACTTGAGAATTATTATTTAAATGAACTTTGCAGTTGAGAATTAAGAACAAAAGGAATATACAATTTAATAGATGAAATAAGACCTAGTGTTTGATAGATCAATAGGGTGATTACAGTTTACAATAATCTGTTGTGAATTTCAAAATAGCTAGAAGAGAATAATTCAAATGTTTCTAGCAGAAAGAAAAGGCCAATATTTAAAGTAATGGATATCCCAATTATACTGATTTTATATTTACAAATTACATGAATGTGTTGTCACATGTACCCCCAAAATATGTACATCTATTATGTATCAATACAAACAAATGAAATTTTAAAAATTGTTTGAGAAAAGATTTGGACTTTTCTCTTAAACCTACAATGAAAACAAACTTACATTTTACATAACTATCTAAAGCGTAGCTCTATTTATAGTATACAACTCCTATAGAGGTGCTGGTGTTCCAAAAAACATAGTTTGAGAAACTGATATGCAGGCAGAAAAAAAGAGCTATACTGTATCATTTTGGTAGGTAGGTTAAATAATAGTGTAGGTAGCTTTAACAAAGATGATTAAGCTACTATGTACTGGAATCTGTGTTAGGTATTGGAAATAGAAAACCCCAAGTCCTGACTCCAAATACTAATAACAATATTCTTGCAAACATTGGAGGGATGTACAGTATGTGACAGAGCGGAGGACTCTCAAGTCTGCCTAAAAGAGACTGGGAAACCCTCACAGCGCAGATAACATTTGAACAGTGTTAAAGAATGACTAGAAATGTTACCTATGGATGGAGAAAAAGCAGAAGAGGGAATAGGGGAGTGATAGACAGAAGGACACAGAGGCACGACTTAGTATGATGTGTTCTATAACCCGTAAGCATGTCTGTTAGGAGCTGTTTAAATCACAGCGCCAACATCAGTCCATCACACAAAGGGGAATTGGAAGATAAGGTAAAAATGAAGTTAGATGGGCAGGTCGGGATTGTTTGTGCCTTGTAAGGGAGTTCGGATGTTATCTGGTCAATCCTGAGAACAAATAAATTTTGAGTAGGGGAAGGACAAGATTAGATTTGCTAGAAAAGTCAGAGAAAAATGTGAAAACGGATATATTGTCAGGGGATTTGGGAGAATTATAAACACGAGTTTAGTAAGAAACTTGTTATAAGGAACAGAGTGAATGAAGGTCTGAACTTCCATTCCTGGATGAAATAAAGTGATAAAGCAAATGGAAAGGAGAAAATGAATTCAGGGGAATTTTAGTATTTTAAAATAAAATAGTTAATTTCCAGAGTGGGTTGAATGTATGGGGTGGCTAGCTAGGAGGCAATGATCTGAACAACTGAGAGAAGCAAGAAACAAAAGGCATGAGAGCAAGTGATGAAAAAAAGCACTCAAAGTAGGTAATGAAAACATGGTTGAGGCAGAAAGATATTAGAAAAGAGAACATAGAGAAGAAAATGGGGTAGAAAAAAACAAATGGCCAAGCTTTACAATAATGTAATTGATGATTTTATAAATTATTGAGCAAAACTTTAGGGCAGATTTATCATTTACTTCCACTAAATATTATTCCTTGGAGTCTCCTGTCTTAGTTAACCAGCTTTATGTAATGTCCAGTACAGTTTATTTTACATTGTCAATAACCAAAAAATATTTCTTGAAAGGAAGGGAAAAGAAAAGAGTAGATGGTTTTGCTGTTGTATTTAGATTGAACTGAAATAAAGAATTTTGGTGTCTTTATAGGATCAGTACAGTAAAAAGCCACTTCTTCCCCCATAGATATTTCAACAAATCCTGCCCTAATTCATCACCTAAAGCACTGTTTCTAACTTGTACCCTTTGCTATCCAACCCAAAACATATATTTATCAGACACGCCATGCCCCCATCCAAGAGAGACACACAGAAGGAGTCTGTGTAATGTAATGGTAAAAATCCCAGAAGTCACATTGCCTGGGTTTCAGTTCAAATCCTCACTTTGTAACCCTCGGCAAGTTATATCTTACTTTCCTCATGTGAAAATAGGGAAAGTGATTATTTCTTCCTCACCATATTTCAGGGTAGTTTATGTAATTACTTTATAAAGGATCTAATACATAAAGCCCAAGACGTGTTAGGTGTGGGAGTAGTTTTGTTATTAGTAGTATTAATATTAGTATTTTATTATACTTCTGAGACAGGGTCTTTCTCTGTCACCCAGACTGTACTGCAGCGACACCATCAGGGCTCACTGCAGACTGGACTTCCCCACCTCAAGTGATCCACCCACTTCAGCTTCCCGAGTAGCTGGGACTAGCAACATATACCACCATGCCTGGCAATTTTTATTTTTTGTAGAGATGAGGGTCTCACTATGTTACCCTGGCTGTATTAGTATTTTACACATACATTTAGAAATTGCATATCAATCCCAGCAGCCTGGGAGTGGAATTTTGATTAGGCTCATGTTGCCAACAATCCAATTGAAATCTCAGAACCAATTCTGATAAACTCTGACTTACATTAACCAGACTGTGTTAATTCAGCATCATTCTTGTTTTGTTTATAAACCTCTACACTTTACCTCTAGAATAATGCTCCCCAAGAGGTCTATATCTTAATCCCCCAAACCTGTGAACAATATATGGCAAAAGGGGATTAAGTTTGCAGATGGAATTAAGGTTGCTAATCACCTGATCTTAAAAATAGGGAGATTATCCTGGATTATCCAGTTGGGTACAGTGTAATCACAAGGGTCCTTAAAAGTCAGAGGAAGGTAGAAGACAAGAGTGAGACAGAGATGTGACCACGGAAGAATGGTCAGTGAGACACAGGTTGGGGCTTTGAAGATGGAAGGGAGCAGTGAGGCAAAGAATATGGCAGTATATAGAAGACTGAAAAGGCAGGCTGGGCACAGTGGCTCATACTTGAGATCTTAGTATGTTGGGAGGCAAGAATAAAAGTCCAGGAGTTTGAGACCAGCCTGGGCAACATAGGAAGACTCTCTACCTACAAAAAAAAAATAGTTGGACATGATAGTACACACGTGTGGTCCCAGCTACTCTGGAAGCTGAGGCAGGAGAATTGCTAGAGCCTGGGAGGTGAAGGCTGCAGTGACCTCAGATCTCACAACTGCACCTCAGCCTGGACAACAAGCAAGACCCCATCTCAGAAAAAAAAGAACGAAGACACAGATTCCCCCTTAGAGACCACAAAATGGAATATAATCCTGCCCATACCTTGATTGTGGCCCAGTGAGAACTGTGTTAGACTCCTAACCAACAGAACTATAAGATAATACTTTTGTGTTGTTAGAAGCCATTGAATCTGTAGTAATGTTATAGCAGCAGTAGAAAACGGATCCATCTCCCAATTCCTTTACGTTAACTTCTAGGAGCAACACTCAAGAATATTAACAAAAAACTCAGTTTTTATGTTTTGTTTTGTTTTTGTTTTTTTGAGACGTGTATTGCTCTGTCACTTAGGCTGGAGTGTAGTGTCATGATCTTGGCTCATTGCAACCTCTGCCTCCTGGGCTCAAGCCATTCTCCTGCCTCAGCCTCCAAAGTAGCTGGGACTACAGGCATGCACCACCATGCCCAGCTAATTTTTGTATTTTTAGTAGAGACAAGGTTTCACCATGTTGGCCAGGATGGTCTCAATCTCTCGACCTTGAGATCCGCCTGCCTCAGCCTCCCAAAGTGCTGGGATAACAGGTGTGAGCCACTGCATCCAGCCTATTTTTTTTTAATATACTTAAATTCTGGGATACATGTACAGAATGTGCAGATTTGTTACAGAGGTATACATGTGCCATGGTGGTTTGCTGCACCCATCAAACCGTCTCCTGCACTAGATATACCTCCTAATGCTATCCTTCCCCTTGCCTCCCACCACCCTACAGGTGCCAGTGTGTCACGATCCAATCCCTGTGCCCATATGTTCTTATTGTGCAACTCCCACGTATGAGTGAGAACATGCGGTGTTTGATTTTCTCTTCTCGTGTCAGTTTTGCTGAGAATGATGGTTTCCAGCTTCATCTATGTCCCTGCAAAGGACGTGAACTCATCCTTTTTTATGGCTGCATACTATTCCATGGTGTATATATGCCACATTTTCCTAATCCAGTCTGTCATTGATGGACATTTGGGTTGGATCCAAATCTTTGCCATTGTGAATAGTGCTGCAATAAACATACATGTGCATGTGCCTTTAGAGTAGAATGACTTATAATCCTTTAGGCATATACTCAGTAATGGGATTGCTGGGTCAATGGTATTTCTAATTCTAGATCCCTGAGGAATCACCACACTGTCTTCCACAATGGTTGAACTAATTTGTACTCCCACCAACAGTGTAAAAGTGTTCCTGTTTCTCCACATCCTCTCCAGCATCTGCTGTTTTCTGACTTTTTGGTGATCCTTATTCTAACTAGCATGGGATGGTATCTTATAGAGGTTTTGATTTGCATTTCTCTAATGACCACTGATGATGAGCTTTTTTAAATGTTTGTTGCTTGCATAAGTGTTTTATTTTGAAAAAATGTCTGTTCATATTCTTCACTCACTTTTTGATGGTTTTTTTTTTCTGGTAAATTTGTTTAAGTTCCTTGTAGATTCTGGATATTAGCCCTTTGTCAGATAGATAGAGTGCAAAATTTTTCCCAATTCTGTAGAGAACAGGCTGCCTGTTCACTCTGATAATAGTTTCTTTTGCTCTTCAGACGCTCTTACACTTAATTAGATACTATTTGTCAATTTTAGCTTTTGTTGCCACTGCTTTTGATGTTTTGGTCATGAAGTCTTTGACCATGGCTATTTCCTGAATGGTATTGCCTAGGTTTTCTTCTAGGGTTTTTATGGTTTCATGTTTAAATCTTTAATCAATCTTGAGTTAATTTTTATATAAGGTATATATACAGTTTTAGTTTTCTGTACACGGCTAGCCAGTTTTTCCAACACTATTTATTAAATAGGGAATCCTTTCCTCATTGCTTGTTTTTTTCAGGTTTGTCAAAGATCACATGGTTGTGTAATATTGGGGTTCAGGGATTCAGGGTGCCCTTAGCTCCCCTGAGAGGACATTTTTCCAGCTTCTCGGTCTCCTGCCCTCTCAAGAATGAGAGGGGACCATGGCACAGTGCATAGTAAATGCTGGTCTCAAAAGTGTAGAAAGTGATTTATTGAGAGAAAGAGAGAGAGAGAGAGAGAGAAACAGAAGGAGAGAGAAAGAAACAGCTAACTTTCATACTGAGAGAATCCAGAAAGATGGAATCCAGGAAAGGAAAGCAGCTTCCACTCTGGGGAAGGGAACAGAGAGAGATGGAGTTTAGGAGGGGAAGACAGGCTTCCACAAGAGAGTGTGGAAGGAAACTCCAGAGGGGAAATCCAGGAGAGAGAAGGATGGCTTCCATGAAGGGAGTGTTTGTGGAAGGGGACCCAAACATGGAGTCCGAAGGGTTGTGGAAGAAGGGGACTTTTAACCTGGGAGGAAGCCACACCTTTTCTAAGTCCCCTGGCCAAGGAAAGGAGTTCCTTAGAACTTCCGCTTGGGTGACCGGCTCTTAGTTTCTTCCCACGCCAGTGAAATTCAAACATAAACCATTAAGTCTCCTGGATGGAGAGAGATGGGAGGGGGACATGGCCCTAGGAAGTTCTTGCCCTTAAAACTACGCCCCCTTGTGGACCCGGAAAGAGAATACATTCCCTCGTTCCCCTGCTCTGAACAGGAAAGCCCAACTTCTGTTGGAATTATGGGTGTCAATCCTCTTTACTTCCTGCTGAAATGGGGTGTAGAAAGGGCCTTGCAGTTGAGGCTTCCTCCAGAGGGGAGCCTTTTAGGGGTACAGGTTTATCCTGAGGTCCACGATAGAGCTCACAAGCCAAGGACATCAGGGGTTCCAGCAGCAGGATTATTTGTGACCTTATGGTTCTATAAGAAATGAGTGTGACAAGGTGGTTAAAGATGAGAGGCCCAGAGGCCAACAAATAGAGAATGGTTATAAATGAGCCTAGGAGAGAATAGAGCCAGGGCATTTAGTTGTTAAACAAGCTTCACAACACTTAACTGATTTACAAAATACCAGCATTTTGCCTAGAGACAGATTCCCTTCCCACTAAGAAAAGGATACTCAGAGCTTGAGAGATAGCGAAGTTGAGGGTTATAGTCCTGTGAATGCCAGGATATAAATTAGACTTATGTGTGGTCACTTCCCTGAGGATCTTGTTGGAAAAGCAGATGTAGATCTTCTAAGAGCTCGCAGGGATACGGAGTGTCGTCTCCTAGAACTGCAGGCTGTGGAGTGGAGGGCCTATGACTTTCCTCAGGAGGGTCCAAGGCTTCAGCCGAGTGTGATGAATCCATGAGTCAATTCCCACCACTTTGACTGCCATTGAGGTAGACAGAATAACCAAAAATTGTCCTTCCCAAGATGGGCCTAGAGAGGGAGAGTCTGAGGGGAGAGATTTAAGAAGCCCAAGTCTTCAGGGCAGGAGAGAAATACTGAGAAGGCTGTGCCAGCATCCGGGAGAAGACTGACTTCCTGGACTTCTAAGATCAGCTTTACCCAGGGCTCTCTGAGGGTGATGGCTCATGCTGACACTTGCTCCAGACACCCTCAATCCTGCCAGTGGGTCATCTGGTCAGACACCTCAGGCCCTGGGAACCTTCATCCCCTGGGACAGTGTGCTTTCCAGTGATTTCCTTGGCACAGCAGGCAAGGACAAGATAGTGGTCCGTTGAGACTGCACTGGTAACAAGTTCTGCCAGACTGGCAAATAACCCAAACCTTTCCCTCATTTGAGCCCCTGGGTCTGCTTGCCTGAAAGCCATAACTAAGGCTGATCTCTCCTGTTCCTTTCAGCCTGTTCCTTCTCATCTCTATTATAAAACACTGAGGTTTCCTGGTTCAGTAATGATTCCAGACTCTGTTCTGGTCCCAAAGCCAGCTTCTGGAGCTTCCATCTGATACCTGCTGCTGACTGAATAATGGACTTGTCCTTTAGTATTAACTGATTCTTAATGGAGTCTGGTGACAGGGGGCGTACTTTATTAAGGCATCCGTCAATCGCTCAAGGAAAGCTGTTGGGTTTTTTTCCCTTCCCTTTGGGGGTTAGGTTTGCCACTCAGCAGAGGGTAATTTGGCCATGCTATTTGGCGGAGAAAAATGAGTGCCTTCTTCCTTAAAGACTATTTGTCAAATTGGTCCCAATTTTCCAGTATACACTTTAATGGGGACTTGAGCTTGGGAATAGAAGCACCCATCTGAAATCAGACACAAGGGATGCCTGCATCCACAATTAAAGAAATTATAGCTGCTTCTATCTGAGGTGTCCTCCAGGTAAGATGGGTACTAAACTGAAACATCTTTCAGTCAGTACCCTGAAATTTCATATGCCCAAAATGCGTGGTCCATCTTATCAGAGGGCCTCCTATGTACTGGATTTGAATCATGACCAACCAGCATCATAGGACCACTCTCACTGCCTACATTACCTCCAGTGACTACCATAGAGGAATGAAATGAGAGGATCTATTGGGTTAGGTAGTCATGTACCAACGAGCCCCGATGAGGCCAATGAGGCTCAGAAGATGGGTACCAATATTTCCCAGCAAAAGTCCAACTTATACAGGCCAATTTATAAAACTGCCCCAGAAGGGTAAACTTCTTGGGAGGGGTTATTAGAGCACACAATTGAAAGAAGATGGGTCACGTGGCTGAGGCTGGAACACTACCCTTAGGACCCGGGCCTCCTCTCCCCTAATCCATCTTCTCTTGTGGAAAATGTTCTTCAGGTTGTGAGACCTGCCACTGACTATTTGGGGCCCGGAACCATTTTAACTATGATCTTCTGTATGGAAAAGTTCTGCCATAGAGAGAGCCAATCCTAAGCAAGACAAATTATACACCAAACACAAAAGTCCCATAAATTTCAGCTTCTGAATTTCCCCAAAAGCTTCTGCCAATTCAGGACAGGCTCCTGGCAGGGACTTGAACCAGCAACCCTACAGTTACAGGCCCTGTATCTTAACCAACAGTGCACACAGGCCAGTTGCATCAAATTAAGGCAGAAAACTTTCTTAAGCTGTATTTTGAATGAGAATACTGCACCCTGAGATTATGTGGCCTGCCTAAAAGCTGGGTGGGGCTGACGGCCAGCAGCCGCTTCCTTTCTGTCAGCTGCACTGGCAGAGGAAAAAAGCCACTTCCCACAACAGTTTAAAAGCCATGTTAGCAGCCACTGCTGGGCCAGCCCTGCATCCCCATGTGCCCACGGCTTTCGGTCGTCATGTTGACCCTGCCAGAACCATGTGTGCACCTGGGCCACTCCCCAAGCTGCTGCCCACACAGGGACCCGCATGTCCTCGGGAGCCTTTTTACCTGGCTGCCTGGGACTGGAGAATGCCAGGGAGGCCTTCCAGAACTATGGGCCAGGCCACCACACTCCCAGGTCCCCTACAGGCTCCAGCTCTACCTTGCTTCTCCCTGCTGTTTTCTCTAGCCCGGCTGCAGCTTGCTACACAGCTGGGCTGTGAGAGGTCCCAGTTCCTGTTCAGGGGCTGGCTATTCCCAGCCAGCAAGGAGGGAAAGGCCCTGGGGGCAGTGCTCGCCTTCTCCACTCCACAGGCTCCTTCAGATTTTGGTCCCAAAGGATAGAGAAGGAGAGGGAAAGCAGAGAGAGAGCTCGAAGGCAAAGAAACTGTGCTTTTAATTCTGGCTAGCCCACACCACTTAAGACGGGCTGGGTCATGCCTCCAAGGCTGAGCATCGCTGCTCTGGTTCCCTGAAGCCCTGCCTGGCTACGCTTGCTTCAGATTTCTTAAGGAGACAGGACAGAATGGGGCCAGTTTTACTCATGATTTTGAAGTCTTCTTCTCTGGCTGTACCTCTTTCCTGGCTGTACCCCTTTTTCTGGTGTACCACTCTCCTGGCTGGCTCACCAAACATGTAATATTGGGGTTCAGAGGCCCTTAGCTCCCCTGAGAGGACGTTTCTTCAGGCTCTTGGTCTTCTGCCCTCTCAAGAATGAGAGAGGGGATCTCGGCACAGTGTGCAGTAAATGCCGGACTCAAAAGTGTTTGTAGAAAGTAATTTATTTAGAGAGAGAGGAAAAAAAAAAAAAAGGAGAGAGAAACAGCTAACTCTCACACTGAGTGAGAGAATCCAGAAAGATGGAATGCAGGAGAGGAAAGCAGCTTCCACCCCGAGTGGAAGGGAACAGAGAGAGATGGAGTTTAGGAGGAAAAGACAGGCTTCCACGAGAGTGTGTAAGGGGACTCCAGAGGTGAAATCCAGGAGAGAGAAAGATGGCTTCCACAAAGGGAGTGTTTGTGGAAGGGGATCCAAACATGGAGTCTGAAGGGGTGTGGAAGAAGGGGACGTTCAACCTGGGAGGAACCCCACCTTCTCTAAGACCCCAGGCCAATGAAAGGAGTTCCTTAGAACGTCCACTGGAGTGATTGACTCTTAGTTTCTTCCCGTGCCCACAGAATTCAAACATAAACTGTTAAGTCTCCTGGATGGAGAGAGATGGGAGGGGGTCATGGTTCTAGGAAATTCTTGCCCTTCAAACTACGTCCCCTTGTGGACCTGGAAAGAGAACACATTCCCTCAGTTGTAGATGTGTGGTGTTATTTCTTATGCCTCTGTTCTGTTCTATTGGTTCATATATCTGTTTTGGAATGAATACCATGCTATTTTGGTTACTGTAGCCTTGTAGTATAGTTTGAAGTCAGGTAATGTGATGCCTCCATCTTTGTTCTTTTTGCTTAATACTGTCTTGGCTATATGGGTTCTTTTTTGTTTCCATATGAAATTTAAAGTAGTTTTTTCTAACTCTGTGAAGAAACTCAATGGTAGAGCTTAATGAGGCTAGCATTGAATCTATAAATTACTTTGGGCAGAATGGCCATTTTCATGATATTGATTCTTTCTACCCATGAGCATGGAATGTTTTACCATTTATTTGTGTCCTCTCTTATTTCCTTGAGCAGAGGTTTCCAGTTCTCCTGGAAATAGTCCTTGACATCCCTTGTAAGTTGTGTTCTTAGGTATTTAATTCTGTTTGTAGCAATTGTGAATGGGATTTCACTCCTGATATGGCTATTTGTCTATTACTGGTGTATAGGAATGCTTGTGAATTTTGCACATTGATTCTGTATCCTGAGACTTTGCTGCAGTTGCTTATTAGCTTAAAGAGTTTTTGCACTGAGATAGAGGGGTTTTCTAGATATACAATTGTGTCATCTGCAAACAGAGATAATTTGACTTTCTCTCTTCCTATTTGAATACGCTTTGCTTCTTTCTCTTGCCCGATTGCCCAGAACTTCCAATACTATGTTCAATAGGAGTGATGAGAGAGGGCATCCTTGTCTTCTGCTGGTTTTCAAAGTGAATGCTTCCAGCTTTGCCCATTCAGTATGATATTGGCTGTGGGCTCATCATAAATAGCTCTTATTATTTTTATATCAGTTTCATTGATACCTAGGTGACTGAGTGTTTTTAACATGAAGGCATGTTGAATTTTATCAAATACCTTTTTTGAATCTGTTGAGATAATTATGTAGTTTTTGTCACTGTTTCTGTTTATGTGATGGATTACCTTTATTGATTTGCACGTGTCGAACCAGCCTTGCATCCCAGGGATGAAGCTGACTTGATTGTGGGAATAAGCTTTTTGATGTGGTACTTGATTCAGTTTGCCAGTATTTTATTGAGGACTTTTGCTCAATGTTCATCAGGGATATTGGCATATAATTTTCTTTTTTTGTCATGTCTCTGCCAGATTTTGGTATCAGAATGATGCTGGCTCAAAAAATGAGTTAGAGAGGAGTCCTTCTGTTTCTGTTGTTGGAATAGTTTCAGAAAGAATACTACCAGCTCTTCTTTGTACCTCTGGTAGAATCTGACTGTGACTCCATCTGGACCAGGGCTTTTTTTGGTTGGTAGGCCATTAAGTACTGCCTCAATTTTAGAACTTGTTATTGGTCTATTCAGGGATTTGAATTCTTCCTAGTTTAGTCTTGTGAAGGTGTAGGTATCCAGGAATTTATCCATTTTTTCTAGATTTTCTAGTTTATTTGCATAGAGGTGTTTATAATATTCTCTGTTGGTAGTTGTATTTTGTGGGATTCGTGGTGATCTCCCTTTTATCATTTTTTATTGTGTCTGATTGATTCTTCTCTCTTGTCTTCTTTGTTAGTCTAGCTAGTGGTCTATCTATTTTGTTAATCTTTTCAAAAACAAGATCCTGGATTCACTGATTTTTTGAAGGGTTTTTCATGTCTCTATATCCTTCAGTTCTACTGTGATCTTAGTTATTTCTTGTCTTTTTCAAGCTTTTAATTTGTTTGCTCTTGATTCTTTAGTTCTTTTCTTGTTTTTTGTTTTGAGATGGAGTTTCCCTCTTGTTACCCAGGCTGGAGTGCAATGGTGTGATCTTGGCTCACCGCAACCTCCGCCTCCTGGGTTCAAGCAATTCTCCTGCCTCAGCCTCCTGAGTAGCTGGGACTACAGGCGCGAGCCACCATGCCCAGCTAATTTTTGTATTTTTAGTAGAGACGGGGTTTCACCATTGACCAGGATGGTCTCAATCTCTTGACCTCATGATCCGCCTGCCTTGGCCTCCCAAAGTGCTGGGATTACAGGCGTGAGCCTCCACACCCAGCCTCGTTAGTTCTTTTTATTGTGATGCTAGGGTGCCCGCTTGAGACCTTTCCCGCTTTCTCCTGTGAGGATATAGTGCTATAAATTTCCCTCTAAACACTGCTTTACCTGTGACCCAGAGATTCTGGTACATTGTCTTTGTTTTCACTGGTTTAAAATAACTTATTTGCTTCTGCCCTAATTTCATTATTTACCCAGTAGTGATTCAGGAGGAGATCATCCAGTTTCCATGTAGTTCTGCAGTTTTGAGTGGATTTCTTAATCCTCACTTCTAATGTAACTGCATTGTGATCTGAGAGACTGTTTGAGAGTGTTTTGGTTCCAATTATGTGTTTTATCAGAGGTTAGGATTACAAACCCACTATTTTTTGCTTTCCATTTGCTTAGTATATATTTCTCCATCCCATTATTTTGAGTCTATGTGTGTTAGATGGGTCTCCTGAATTCAGCATACCAATGGGGATGGGTCTCGACACTTTATCCAATTTGCCAGTCTGTGCCTTTTAATTGGGGCATTTAGCCCATTTACATTTAAGCTTAATATTGTGTGAATTTCATCTAGTCATTGTGATGCTTGCTGGTTATTTTGCCTTTTAGTTGATGCAGCTTCTTCATAGTGTTGATGGTCTTTACATTTTGGTTTGTTTTTGCAATGGCTGGTAGTGGTATTTCCTTTCCATATTTACTTCTTCCTTCAGAAGCTCTTGTAAGGCAGGCCTGGTGGCAACAAAATCCCTTAGCATTTGCTTGGTTGTATGGAATTTTATTTTTCCTTCACTTACAAAGCTTAGTTTGTCTGGATATGAGATTCTGGATTGAAAATTCTTTTCTTTAAGAATGTTGAATATTGGCCCCCACTCTCTTCTGGCTTGTAGGGTTTCAGCAGAGAGATCCCCTGTTAGTCTGATGGGCTTTCCTTTGTGGGTAACCTGACCTTTCTCTCTGGCTGCCCTTAACATTTTTTCCTTCATTTCAACCTTGGTGAGTCTGAGGATGATGTGTCTCAGGATTGCTCTTCTTGAGGAGTATCTTTGTGGTGTTCTCTGTATTTCCTGAATATGAATGTTGGGCTGTCTTGCTAGGTTGGGGAAGTTCTCCTGGATAATATCATGAAGTGTGTTTTCCAACTTGGTTTTATTCTCCCCTGTCACTTTCAGGTACACCAATCAAATATAGGTTTGTTCTTTTTCACATAGTCCCACATTTCTTGGAGGTTTGGTAATTTCTTTTCATTCTTTTTTTCTCTAATCTTGTCTTCATGCTTTATTTCATTAAGTTGATCTTCAATCTCTGATACGCTTTCTTTTGCTTGATTGATTTGGCTACTGAAACTTATGTATGCTTCATGAAGTTCTCATGCTGTGTTTTTCAGCTCCAACGGGTCATTTATTTTCTTCTCTAAACTGGTTATTCTAGTTAGCAGTTCTTCGAACATTTTCTCAAGATTCTTAGCTTCCTTGCATTGGGTTAGAATGTGCTCCTTTAGCTCAGAGGAGTTTGTTATTACTCACCTTCTGAAGCTTACTTCTGTCAATTTGTCAAATTCATTCTCCATCCAGTTTCATTCCCTTGCTGGAGGGGAGTTGTGAGCCTTTGAAGAAGAAGAGGCATTCTGGTTTTTGGAATTTTCAGCCTTTTTGTGCTGATTATTTCTCATCTTCCTGGATTTATCTACCTTTGTTCTTTGCTGTTGGTGATCTTCATATGGAGTTTTTGCAGGGTCATCTTTTTTGTTGATGTCAATGCTATTACTTTCTATTTGTTAGTCTTCCTTCTAACAAGGCCTGTCTTCTGCAGGTCTGCTGGAGTTTCCTGGGGGTCCACTCCAGACTTTGTTTGCCTAGGTATCACCAGCAGAGACTATAGAACAGCAAAGACTTCTGCCTGCTGCTTTCTCTGGAAGCTTTGTCCCAGAGGAGCACCCTCCACATGCCAGTTGGAGCTCTCCTGTATGAGACATCTGTCAATCCCTGCTTGGAGGTGTCTCCCTGTCAGCAGGCATGGGGTTCAGGGACCCACTTAAGAAGGCAGACTGTCCGTTAGCAGAGCTTGAGCACTGTGTTGGGAGATCTGCTCTTCTCCTCAGAGTCAGCAGGCATGAACGTTTAAGTCTGTTGAAGCTGTGCCCAGAGCTGCCCCTTCCCCCAAGTGCTCTGTTCCATGGAGATGGGAGTTTGGTCTATAAGCCCCTGACTTGGGCTGCTTCCTTTCTTTCAGAGATGCCTGTCCAGAGAGGGCAAATCTAGAGAGGCAGTCTGGCAACAGTAGCTTTGTGGCATGGTGGGCTCCGCCCAGTCTGAACTTTTTCAGGGCTTTGTTTGCACTGAGTGGAAAACTGCCTACTGAAGCCTCAGTACAAGCAGATGCCCTTCACCCCACCCCCACCAAAGTCTAGAGTTCGTTGTTGACTTCAGACTGCTTTCCTGGTAGTGAGAATTTCAAGCTAGAATTTTAGCTTGGCTCTGTGGGGGTGGGATCCACTGAGCAAGACCATTGGTTGCCTGGCTTTAGCGAATGATTCTGTCTCCCTGGCTTTCTAGGCATGACTGGGGTATGAAAAAAAACTCCTGCAGCTAGCTTGTCTGCCTAAATAGCCACCCAGTTTTGCCCCTGAAACCCAGAGCCCTTGTGATGTAGGCACCTGAGGGAGAGGGAATCCCCTGGTCTGTGGGTTGCAAAGACCATGGGAAAAGCATAGTGTCTGGCAGGGTCCCTCACAGCTTCCCTTGGCTAGGGGAAGGAATTTCCCTACCCCTTGCACTTCCCAGGTGAGGCAACACCCCACCCTGCTTCTGCTTGCCCTCCTTGGGCTGTGCCCACTGTCTAACAAGTTCCAATGAGATGAATTGCGTGCCTCAGTTGGAAATGCAGAAATCACCCACTTTCTGTGTTAGTCTCAAGGTTCTTGGCTTCCTTGCATTGGGTTCCACCGTGCTCCCAACTGGGAGCTACAGACCAGAGCTGTTCCTATTCGGCCATCTTCTCTATAAGACTCTTTAGAACCCTGTTCCACCACAAACAAACATCCCAGTCTACCTTCTCAAACTAAATGAAACATGAATTTTTATCTTAAAATTGAAGATCTTTGGCAGCCTTTTCTTTAAAAAAGCTTCTGTTTATTCCACGTACTTCAACCCATGTTTCTTGAAACAGGGCTGGGTAATCTACTTCTAGACCATTATCTGTAGCCTTTATTTAACAACCTCCCCCACCTTTTGAACTTCTGTGTGTGTTTCTAAAATTCTGCTTCTACTTGAAGTCCTTGACAAAATCAGTTGTTTTCAATCTCCTGAGAACCTCTGGTCTCAGTAGGAATTTCTCATTTAAAAGTTTTTTTCTTGCCTAGCCTCCTGTTTTCCTAGCAATTTATCATCACTGTTGAATTTATGCTTTGTCTTCCAACTTTTGTCTTGTAATACTTATCTCCAAATCCATGACTCCAAATTCTGGCTTTTCTGCCTTTCTATTCAGATTGGACTTCATGGTAAACTTTTCAATATCATGCTCATCAGCCCTTGTCTGCTTTGCTAACCCTCACTAACGGCATTCAGCCCTCCTGCCGTACATATCAAGAGTTGCTTCATAAAATATCAACAGGGTGCCAATTATAATTCCTGATACTTCATGATATCAAACTTCTCTTCAAATTCTCAAAGCTATGCAAGAATCCTTACAGTCATCTTTTTGAAGACTTTGCAGTGACTGCTTCAAATTTTTCCCTTTCTCCTCAAGCCTCCATCCATTTCCTTAGCCCATACACTTTCATTGGATAAGACTGCTTCCTATTTCCCCAATAAAAAAGCACTCATAGATGAACTACATCAATTACCTCTTAATGTAACTTCCCTTCTCACCCTTTCCTCTCTCTTAGCAATAATTTCAAAGTTCGTTGATTGTAACCTTATCTCCACCTTCCCCCACAAATCAGAATCTATAAATGGTTATATTATAAGCCTCTGATGATGGAAGAGCATAGATACAACTCACCTCTTAAAAATAGAACAAGCACTGATTATTAGAATTTTTAAAATCTAATTGCAGAATCAGGAACCCAGCTTCAAAGATAACAGACTGCTGATAGCTCAGCTGCCCTCTTGTATCCTAGAGACTTTCTGTTATTGGAATAAAGAGCCAAAGGAGTTGACCTGATAGATAGAGTCAAATTGGAGCACATTCAGCCAGCTTGTCAAATGAATCAATTCTATTTCTTCCAGTATCAAATACTTTAATGCTCACATGTTGCCATTCACTATCTGAAAATATCATTATGGCATAAAATGTATGTGAATATTTAGGTAAAACAGATTTTGTTGTTTTCATATTCCCAGTAGCTGGGACCACAGGTGTGTGTCACATGTCCAACTAATTTTTTACATTTTTTGTATAGACAGGGTCTTGCTATGTTGCCCAGGCTGGTCTCAAACTCCTGGATTCCCATCTTGACCTCCCAATGTGGTAAGATTTCAGATTTTGTTGTTTTCGCATTTTGTTTTCAAATCTGTGAAAATCTGTTTTCATATATTTTGTTATGTTTCTATATCTTGATGTGCTAGAACCTCAAGATTAGAGGGTTCTTTGCTTTCTAATTTTTCTTATTTTGGATCCTTTTTCCTATCTATTTTTATAACTGTCTTCTTGGTTACTTAAATTAATATGGAATATATTAGATTATTGAAAAATATTTAGACATTCATGGTTCCAAGACACTTATATTAGTCAGGGTTTTCCAGAGAGATAGAAGCAATAGGATACATAGGTTGATAAGCAGCTAGGTAATTAGATAGGTAGGTAGATAGATAGATAGATAGAGAGAGAGAGAGAGAGAGGATTTGTTATAGAAACTGGCTCATGTAATTATGGAAGCTGAGAAGTCCCACTACAGGCTGTCTGCAAGCTGAAGATTTTGACATGGCAACAGCATTGCTCAGTACAAGTTGAAAAGCCTTGGAACAAGGGAAGTGGATTGTGTAATTCTCAGTTTGAGATTAAAGGCCTGAGAACCCAAGGTGGGAGTGCCACTAGTGTGAGTCCTAGAGTCCTAAGGCTGGAGAGCGTTGAGTTCTAATGTCCAAGGACAGAGGGAAGAGAGCATGTAAGCTCCAGGAGAGAGAGAGGGAAAATCTTTTTCTGTCCTTTTTTGTACTGTTGGGCCCCCGGCCAATTGGATGGTGTCTGCCCACTTGAAAGTTTCCACTCTGTCCACTGACTTACAGGCCAGTCTCCTTTGGAAACACCCTCACAGACACACCAGAAGTTTTGCTTTACCTGTCTGTGAATATTACTTAGTCCAGTCAAGTTGATACCTAAAATTAACCCTCACAACTTAATACGTCACTTTTGGTAAATTTCTGTATGACATAAGAGAAATCCCTGAGAAATGGACTCTTTTGCTTATGGTAAAACAGCCACTTCAAACAGTTTTTGTCCCTGAAGAGATTATTAACAATAAATGAAGGTACTTCCCTTTTGAATACTCTAATAGAAGATACGCTGCATTTATTCAGCAAATATTTATTCCCCGTCTTCCACGCTCCATCCAGTGGGGATGTAGCAATGAATAAGGCATATGTGACTTTCGTTTCTATGACTTTCTACTTTGGCATGAGTGGTAGATATTAAATGAATATCATCTATTTAATTATTTAGTCTCAGTTTTATGAATGTTATGAGGAAAGGCACGGGGTGCCAGAGGGTACATACTGAGGGAACAAAATTAATATGTTGGGGACAAAAATAGCTTTGTTGATGAACTGTCGTTTAGGCTAATACCCAAAGAATAAATTAATATTAACCTTATGGAAATTGTGTTTGTGTGTGAACGTGTGTGTGTGTATCTTGATAGAGTGGTTTAAAAGCCAAGTTTGGTTCATTTGAAAAATTAGAGTAGGAACATGTGCCTGTTATTTGTGTTCCCCTCTCAATCACAGGAGCTAGAAGCCTGCAAATTACATTTTGTTAAGTCGTTGGTAAGCACATTTTATATTAATTTCTGTCACGAGGTGGCAAGAATAGGCACAGTGCCTGCAACATATGCAAGGGAAGTAAAGACTAGTGGAAGGTGATAACAGCTTCCTGATCTCCAGGTAATATTTTATTCATTGAAACGGTTCCTGGATTCTGTTTTTCCAGCTGTACACTGACTAATACGGGATAGAAGAAGTGCATAAGAGCCTAATGAGGTCAAAAAAGACCAGGTAAAGGATATTCTTTTGGGTTGAGTATAGAGTATTTTGGATTTCGTTGTATCAGCAATGGGAACCCATTGAAGGATTTGCAATAGAGAAGTCATATGATACATTTTCCAGTTTTAAAAACAGCAATTTGACTGCCGTAAAGAGAATGGATTGGTGAAAATAAGAGTGAATTCAAGAATCAGTTAAGTGGATAGGGACTCAAATAAGAAATGATGGTAATTAGACCCAAAGTGATAAAAGTGAAGAAGCTGACAGAGCTGAAAAGAAATTGATAGGACTTGGGGCTTGGTTATATTTAGGGGGCAAGAGGGAAAAAGTAAAGGATGATTCTAAGATTTCTGACATGAGCACTGGCTAGATGATGATGTAATTCACTGAAATGAGACAATTGTAGGGGCAAATATCATAACTTAGAGTTCAAGTTGCATATGAGATACATAAGCAGATATGCTGAGCATAGTTATATATGTAGATATGGAACTTGTAACATCAATCTATGCTGAGGAAACAAGTTTAGAAGTAGTCAGCAAATTGATTATATTTCCAGCCATGTAAATATATGAAATCTGTTAGGACATGAGCATATTGTGAGAATAATAAGGTCTAATCCTGAGAAATGGGAATATTTAAATGACAGGCTGAAGAGAAGGTAGTGCCAGAAAAAGAAACCTAAAAGTGGCCAGAGAGGAAAAAAGGAAACTAAAAATGTGGCATCCTAGAAACTGAGGAACAAGAATAATTCTAGAAAGAGGAAATAATTAATTAGGTTGAATACTATGATTCAATGAGTACATTGGTAATCTCAGCAAGAGCAAGTAACAGAAACCAAACAGTTGTGAATATAAGCAGACACTGAATGTATTTAAAGGACATTAGGTAATTTATTAAATCTCTGAGAGATGCGGTAAACCAGATTAGAGTCCAGTAGCCAGAAACAATGTCCAAAAGCATGTTGCAGAGGAAATCAAGAGAAGATGCTATTGATGCAGCCAGTGGACCCTAGCTGTCACATCTGACACCAGGGAGAAGACTTGAACTGTGCGTTAGACACCACTTTTTACACTGCTGCCAATGGTCACCTCTGGAACTCTGTTTCCCTGCAACTGTCACCACCACCAAAGAGTTTCTTGAGGCCTGCTTTATTCACAGGCCAGTCTACCTGACCTGCCTGGTGACAGAAACAAAAGCTAGATTGAAACTAATGGTGGAATAAGTGGAAGATGAGAATCTGAGAAGAAAAAGAATATAGCTGACATTTGAACGATGCAGGAGTTAGGGGTGCTGACTTTCTGCACAGTCAAAATTCCACATGTAATTTTTGACTTCCCAAAACTTAATTACTAATAGCATGCTGCTGGTACTACTGATAACATAAACAACTGATTTACATATATTTTGCATGTTATATGTATGATATGCTTTATTCTTACAAGAAAGTAAGCCAGATAAAAGAAAATGTTATTAAGAAAATCATAAGGAAGATAAAGTATACTTATATTCATTAAGTGGAAGTGGATCATCATAAAGATCTCCATCCTCATCATCTTCACATTAAGTAAGCTGAGGAGGAGGAGGAAGAGAAGGGATTGGTCTTGATGTCTCTAGGTTACCAAAGGCTGAAGAGAATCCACATACAAGTGAACTCATGTAGTCCAAACCCATGTTGTTCAAGGGTCAACTGTAAATAACTTTTCTAAGACATTTAAAAGAAAAGTGAGAGAGCAGTGGCTTCATACTGATCTGCAGTATGATATCCACAGAGAGTTTTTCAAGGTTAAAAAGATCTAGCAAATAGGGAGAAGCTAATGAAGTTAGGAAGTTATAAGATGATTTAAGATATAAGATTACCTGAGTAGCAAGACAAGAAGGCTTGCTATCACACTATTGTCTAACATTACTCTGCGAATACCAAGTGTAGAAAGTGAAAAAATAATTTAGGGGTTTAAATATGAGAAAGGATGAGTTTAAATTATTACTATTTGCAGGTAACATAATTTTATTTGTGAAAATCTAAAAACAATTACATAAATACCTTTTCAGAATTGAATAAGGTGACTGACTAAAAAATCTGTATACAGAAATTAGTAGCCCTTGTATATTGAAACAACAATGAGTTAGGAGATCTAATAAAAGATAAAATCCACTTACAATAGCAATAAAAATGATAAAATACCTAGAAATGATCTTAACAAGAAATACGTAAAATTTATATAAAGAAAACATTAAAATATAAATTACAAAAGTAATAGAAGAAACCATAAGGTTTTTTGTTGTTGTTGTTGTTTTATAATCATGGATTAGAAAAGGACTTTCCAAGTATAAAACAAAAGCCAGAAGCAATTAAAGTAAAACTTGAATAAATCTGACTATAAAAAATTTTCTGCATAACAAACCCACATATATTACAAAACCCATATTTACATATAAATAATGTCTACAAGTCAACTTCCTAAAAACATAACATGAGAAAATAGAAAAAGGATATGAACAGAGAAAAAGGATATACAAATGGATTTTAAATATTTGAAGAGGCTCAATCTTAAAATAAATAGGCAAAATGTTAATTAAAATTGTATTATGAAACCAGAAAAACCTTTTTAGTGGTCTTGTGTCGGGTGAGTTTTACTGCTTGTTGGGGCTTAGAAAACAATACCCCAAAATCAAGGCTTCAGGAGTAGCCTCAGAAGCAAGGGTGTTTCTTTGACCTTCTCCTACCCTCCTGTCTCTGGCCTTTCATTCTTCCTTGAGGTTAGCCATAGAAACTAGAATCCATCTTTCCCAAGGCAGATCACAGAAACCAGAGCCCTTTTTCCTTTAAACCAGCCATAAAACTTAAAAATATTACTCCAGGTTGCCCCCATGCCCCCATTTTCTGTGTAAAAATTGGCCATACAGAAATTATCTGACCTGTCTTGTTTGATTGTAGATCATAAGACTCTCATTCCAGAGAGGGTTCTGCCCCATATACAGAAGGAAGAAATACATGCTCAGAGACATCAAGAATCTAGGCAGACAGGCCTTGCTGGGTTTCCCCACTCAGTGTGTCAGCATTAGATCATACCCTTTGTGTCCATTAATATTTCTACCTGGCTGTCCATGCTTCATTTAACTGAGTATAAAAACAGACAGTTTTCCCCGTTTCTTTGAAAGCTCCCATATACATAAAACTATAATCAAATAATTTTATATGCCTTTTTTTCCCATTATTACTCTGCCTCCTAGTGATTTTCAGCACATCGTCAGAGGGCAAAGGGGAAGTGTTCCCGTGGCCCCTACACTCTCATACATTTTTGGTGGGATTGTCATTTGATCTCTATGGATAATAATTTGACAATATTTATCAAAATTACAATTGCATTTACCCTTTACCTGTGTAATCCCATTAATAGGAATTTAACGTATCAATATATTTTCACTTATGTGAAATAATGTACAAACATATTCATTGCAATGTTGCTTATAATAGTAAAAGTTAGGAGACAATGTAAATGTCCATCAATATGGTCAGGATAAACAAAATTATGCAACATTTATAATTTATACTATGCAGTTTTAAAAGAATGAATCAATACTTTGTGAGTTAATATTATTTCTAAGATATATTTTAAGTGAAAAAGCAAGATATGCCACAGGGTACAAAGTATGTTACTTTTTTTTTTAAGCTTGAGAAAATATTTGTATACATTTACTTAGGTGTGTATAGAATATCTCTGATAGGACACCTGCCCCTAAGAGAAGATAGATGACTGGGACTAGAAATAGAAAATAGATTTTCTGTCATATTCCCTTTTGTAATTTTTGAATTTTTAGATATCTAAATATATTGCTTACTTAAAACTGTTAAAACTTGAGCAAAAAAAGGAAAAAAAAACTTGAGCAAAAAGCATGAGATTCCTGGAATTATATGAAGGAATACATGCCAGAATAGTGGAGAGATTGGCCTTACATATAAAGGTAAACATTTCCTCAGATCAGAAAGAATAGAGGGGAGTTGAGGGGAGTTGTAGCATTGATTTGGTGCAGGAAGTTGAAGGATTGAAGAAATTTTTTCTACGATTTTTTTTTTTTTTTTAGGGATGATGCAAAGTCCTGAGAGTATAAGAGAAGAGCAGATGTGTGAAATACTTACTGTGGGTATAGGAGAGTGAGTTGACTATCGGAGTGTAAAAGTGCAGGGCAGTATTAAGGGCCCAGTAAAGGTTAGGCGTTAGAGATCAAAACTGATCTCTATTTGCTCAGTTGCCTGGCATTTCTCCATCTCCTCTTACTTGGTTGGGGTGAGACAAAAAGAAAATGAAAATGAGAGGTTCACTTTTCTTGCTAAGATGAAGACTGAGGACAAGATGATATCTGTGACTGGAAAAACACCCTAAAAACGGGTGATGAAGCTGCCAAGAAATGCCACCCAGGTAGGGAAAAGTACCATTTGACTGTTTGCCATCATCTGTCACACAGAGAACAACAAATTTACAAAGATTTGCTTACACAGAACACAAATCCTATTTGGTTTTCCTGAGTTCTTAGAAGCTTTGTAAGAGCCTGACTGGTTTAAGCTCACTCTGTAAAACTAGGTTTAATCAAGTTGTCAGCTTGCAAACTGCTTTTTACTCATTTGTTATTCATGTTAAATTCAATATAGTAAGAATCTATTTTGAGAGGTTTCTTAAAGGAACTTTAAAAAGAATACTATACTAAACTAGATTTTAAAAATATTCTACCATTTAAGCCCAACTTAGAAGTAGAACTATATCCTGAGTCATGCTGATTTATTACAATGTTGAGTAGAAAGAATGTGTGTATCTGCTGTTCCTGACATATTAACTGTTAAAAATTGAAGGACATAAAAGTAATAATAAATTATTATTTTTTAGCTCTTTGGCTTGAATATAGTACTCTGTTTCTGTTCACTAGAAATGCCTTTTAAAATACTAATTTTTAAGTTTAAAAATAAATGTCATTTCTCAGTAATTTAATCTTTAGATGTATTAAGGCCCTTCTGTTGCTTAAAACTCTTGAAATTCCAATATATATGGGAAGAGCCAATCGCTTATTTTTATCATGGCCTCCTATTGAAAATGAAGGTAATATTCATTCCCCAAATGTCTGTTGTTGCAAATCCTCTTAGAAAGTGCTTTAAAAACCTCTCACTTTATTCATATGCTTATGGAGGTAGTTCCTAGTCAGTGCCCAAGCACTGCCTCCCATAGTGATATTGAAATAGCAACAATGAAAAGACCATTTCTTCGGAGTTGTCATTGAAAACGGAATTTTCCTTATGCTGGATGCAGACTCAGGACGCGATTGATAGTCCTTTGGTTATTCTTCAGTGATAGGCCAGTAGTTCTATATGTATTTGCATGGGCAGTATAAATTGTACATTCTTAGAATACAAAAAATTATTTGGCTTTCCATGTAGGTTCAATGGAAAAGTCGTTGCATTGACTAGGACCTATACTTGTGAAGAATTATGAAAACACAGAGCATTTTGCAGCAAATTATATAATCATGTAAATAGTAAACTAATAATAAACAGTAAACTGATAACAGTAAAATATATTTAAAATTTTAAGATGTAATGTCTTATATCTTCATGGTACTACAAAGGTAATGCTATTTCAAAATTAAAAGCAGAAGCTTGAAGTGTGTACAGTACTCCTTTTATTTGCTTCTGAATATGAATAGGCCAGATACTTTTTGAATCAGATAATTTTTTTACCTAAATAGGTTTAATCCTCTTCTACTTCCTATACAAGGAAGCAGGCTTTTAGAGAAGAAAAGATTTTCTTTTCTCACCCATTACTAGGTTTGTGGCTGAGGCCCCTATTTAAAAAAAGAGGTTAACAAGAAAAAAGTCATAAGTATTTATTTACTATAAAGTTAATGTGACATGGGAGACTTCATAAAGAAATGAAGATCTAAAGAACAGGTAAACCTATGCGTATTGTATGCTGGGTTTGACAGAGAAGTGGAAATCCTGGAGAGGTATGACTGGACTGAGTGGTTAGCAAGGCAGGTTTGTACACATTCTTCTCTGTGTCCCTGAGTCTTCACAGACAAGGGTGTTTGTTATCTCCAGGGACAGGAATGGTACTTCTAAGATGGGGGTCTATGACTTTGCTTCAGGGACGGAGGGTGGGAGAAGGTCAGAGAGTAATTCTCCTGCTTCTGCTCTTTTGGGGTAATATATCCTGAACCCCATCACTTGTAAGTAAGTTTTTGCCTTATTCAGGGACTTCTACCCTCTTTCTTTTGCATTCTTTTTTATGAAACATACTCATGGCAGAAATACATCTGTGAAACTGTGGGTTTCACCTTAGTCAACTTTGTCTCCACGGGCCCGAGTCACACAGGGCCTCAAAACTGTGTTAACATGTAAGATTGATCTGCCCTTCTTCTTCTGAATGTGAGAGCCTATACTGGATCTCTGAAGAAAACAAAGATGAGATGAGGTCCTTTGGACTTCATGAATTTATAATAGAATTCTGAATTTTGACCAAGACAGTATATGGAAGAATTATCTTTTCATGTCTTTATGTTTTGTGTCCCCTTTGTTGCAGTAACAACACAGATATAAGAAAAAAGGGTTTGAATCTGTTTATAGTATTAATCAGATTCCCACTCTCATTCATATTGAGATTTTAAATCCTTTTCTTACACATCTAAAGGAAAGTGTATCTGACCCGGTGGTTTTTCCTTTATCCTGTCACATTTAGTACGCCTCATTAGCATCAAATAGTAAGGTATTTTATTTGGAGTTTTCTCTCATAGTACTAGAAAATGCAATTTTGCTTGATGAAATTGGTTTCAATGCTAAAAAATAAATATTTATCTTCTTAAAAATAAGTGTTCACACTTTGATATAACATTCATTTTCCAGACATGTACACTTACTCAGAGATAATATTGTATCAGAAGATTTAGGAGAATAATTTATTAAGAATATATAGACTCATCCTCAAATATATTTTAATTTAAAAAAATTGGTGTTTTTTTTTTGCTTTTTAACCTTTTTATTTATATATAATAATTTACATATTTATGGGATACATTGAGTGTTAAATCAGAGCACGAGTAATGATCAAGTCAGGGTATTTGGAGTATTAATCACCTTAAGTGTTCATCATTTTTACATGCTAGTATCATTTCAAGTCCTCTCCTCTAGTGTGAAATATACATAGTATGATTGCCTCGTCACCCTAGTCTGTTATCAGTTATTATAATGTATTTATCTTATCTGTTTATTTGTACCAATAATCAACATCTCTTCACTTTTCTCAGCCCCCTTTCCCAGTTTGTTATTGTTTTACTCTCCATGTCTACGAAGTCAAGTATTTTAGCTCCCACCTGTGAGTAAGAGCATGTGGTATTTGTCCTTCTGTGCCTGGCTTATTTCATTTAACATAATGACCTTCAGTTCAATACATGTTGCTGCAAATGACATGATTTTATTCTTTTCTATGGCTGAATAATACTTCACGGTATACATATAACGTATTTTCTGTATCCGTTTGTCCACTGACGAGCACTTAGGCTGATTCCGTATCTTTTCTATTGTGAATACTCTATGATAAACACGCAAGTACAGATATCCTTTTCATATACTGACTTCTTTCCCTTTGTACAGACACCTAGTAGTGGGATTACTGGATAGTATATTAGTTCTACTTTTAGTTTTTTGCAAAATCTTCGTATTCTTTTCCATAGTGGTTGTACTAATTTACATTTTCACCAACAGTGTATAAGAATTCCCTTTCCACCACATCTATACCAGCATCTGATATATTTTGTCTTTTTCATAATAATCATTCTAAATGGGGTGAGATAATTCTCATCATGGTTTTGATTTGCATTTCCCTGATGATTAGTATTATTAAACATTTTTTCATATACCTGTTGGCCATTTGGATATTCTCTTTTGAGAAATGTCTATTCATGTTCTTTGCCCATTTTTAAATGAGATTATTATTATTATTATTTTAACTGTTATTGTGTTTGAGTTCCTTGTATATCCTGGATGTCAGTCTCTTGTCAGATGAGGAATTTTCAAGTATTTTCTCCCATTCAAGAGGTTAGGGCCAGACACAATGGCTCATGCCTATAATCCCAGTGCACTGGGAGGCCATGGTAAGAGGTTCACTTGAAGTCAGGAGTTTTAGACAAACCTGGGAATCATAGAAACATCCTGTGTCTACAAAAGTAAATAAATAAACTAGTTGGGTGTGGTAACATACACCTGTATGCTCAGCTACTTGGGAGGCCGAGAAGTGAGGAACACCTGATCCCAGGAATTTGAGGCTGTAGTGAGCTACGATTGTGCCACTGCACTCCAGCCTGGTGACAGAGCAAGACCCTGTCTAAAATAAACCAAAAAAGGTGTTGTCTCTTTACTCCATTTATTATTATTATTTTTTATATTTTAAGTTTAGGGCTACGTGTGCAGATCATGCAGGATTGTTCCCCCATCACTTACATTAGATGTTTCCCCTAACGTTATCCCTCCCCAATCCTACCACCCGCTGCTGTCCCTCACCTAGCATCCCACAGTCCCCAAAAAGCCCCGGTGTGTGATATTCCCCTCCCTGTGTCCATGTGTTCTCATTGTTCAACACCCACTTATGAGTGAGAACATGTGGTGTTTGGTTTTCTGTTCTTGTGTCAGTTTGCTGAGAATGATGGTTTCCAGCTTCATCCATGTCACAGCAAAGGACATAAACTCATCATTTTTTGCGGTTGCATAGTATTCCATGGTATACACGTGCCACAATTCTTTATTCAGTCTATCATTGATGAGCATTTGGGTTGATTCCACTGTTATTGTAAACAGTGTCACAATGAACATATGTGTGCATGTATCTTTATAGTAGCATGATTTATAATCTTTTGGGTATATACCCAGTAATAGGATTACTGAGTTAAATGGTATTTCTATTTCTAGATCCTTGAGGAATCGCCACACTGTCTTCCACAATGGTTGAACTAATTTACACTCCCACCAACAGTGTAAAAGTGTTCCTGTTTCTCCACATCCTCTCCAGCATCTGTTTTCTCCAGATTTTTTAATGATCACCATTTTAAATGGCATGAGGTGGTATCTTATAGTGGTTTTGTTTGGCATTTCTCTAATGACCAGTGACGATGAGCATTTATTCATATGTTCGTTGGTCACATAAATGTCTTCTTTTGAGAAGTGTCTGTTCATATCCTTTGCTCACTTTTTGATAGGGTTGTTTGCTTTTCTCTTGTAAATTTGTTTAAGTTCTTTGTAGATTCTGGATATTAGCCCTTTGCCAGATGGGTAGATTGCAACAATTTTTTCCCATTCTGTTTGTTGCTGGTTCACTTGAATGATTGTTTCTTTTGCTGCGCAGAAGCTCTGGAGTTTAATTAGATCCCATTCATCTATTTTGGCTTTTGTTGCCATTGCTTTTGGTGTTTTAGTCGTGAAGTCCTTGCCTATGCCTGTGTCCTGAATGGTATTGCTTAGATTTTCTTTTAGGGTTTTTATGGTGTTAGGTCTATGTTTAAATCTTTAATCCATCTGGAGTTAATTACTCTGTTCATCATTTCTTCTGCAGTGCAGAAGCTTTTTAGTTTAATGTAGTCCAACTTATAATTTTTGTTTTTGTTGTCTGTGCTTTCCAGGTCCGAACCATAAAATCTTTGCCTAGATCAATGATCTGAAGAATTTTTCTTATGTTTTCTCCTAGCAAGTTTATACTTTTGGGTCTTACATTTAAGTCTTCAATCCATCTTGATTGATTTTTGTATAAGGAGAAAGACAAAGGTCCAGTTTTATTCTTCTACATATGCTTATCTAGTTATCTTAGCACCATTTACTCAAGAGGGTATCCTTTCCCCAATGTGTATTCTTGGCAGCTTTGTCAAAGATCAGTTGGTTGTAGACATTTGGCCTTATACCTGGGTTCTTTATTTTGCTCCGTTGGTCTATGTGTCCATTTTTATACTAATACCAAGCAGTTTTGGCTGTTTGTAATACGTTTTGAAATCAGGTAACGTGATGATTCCAGCTTTGTTCCTTTGGCTTCGGGTCGTTTTGGCTTTTCAGGTTCTTCTTGTGTCTTATACCAATTTTAAAATTGTTTTTTCTATTTCTTTGCAAAAAAATGTTGATATTTTGATAGGGATTGCATTGGATCTGTAGATTGCTTTAGGTAATATGGACATTTTAAACAGCAGTCCTTAACCATTTTGGCACCAGGGATCAGTTTTGTGGAAGACAACTTTTCCACAGACTAGGATCAGGGGAGGGGGAATGGTTTCAGGATGAAACTCTTTCACCTCAGATCATCAGGCATTAGATTCTCATAAGAAGCACGCAACCTAGATCCCTTGCATGTGCAGGTCATTCTTCTTGTTCATGCTCCTATGAGAATCTAATGCTGCCACTGATCTGACAGGAGGTGGAGCTCAGGCAGTAATGCCTGCTCACTTGTGGCTTACCTCCTGCTGTGTGGCCTGTGTGTACTGGTTCCTAACAGACCACAGACCAGTACCAGGGGTTGAGGACCCCGATTTCAACAATACTCTCTTACAAACCATGAGAATGAGATCTCTTTCCATTTGTTCATGACTTTTCAGTTTCTTTCATCAGTGTTTTATAGTTTTCCTTGTAGCTGCCTTTTAGCTCTGATTAAATTTATTTCTAGGTATTTTCTTTTTCTTTTCTTCTTTTTTTTGTAGTTATTGTGAATAGGTTTGTCTTGATTTCTTTTTCAGCTATATTATTATTGGTATGTAGAAATGCTACTGACTTTTGTATGTTGATTTAGCATCCTGCAACCTTACTAAACCTGTTAATAAGTTCTGAGAGTTTTTGGAGTCATTTTTTGTTTTTTCTAGATATGAGATTATATCATCTGCAAAGAACAGTTTGACTTTTTGTTTTCCAATTTGTGTGCTTTCTATTTCTTGTTCTTATCTGGTTACTTTAGCTAGGACTTCCAACACTGTGTCAAATAGGAGTGATGAAAATGGGCATTCTAGTCTTCTAATGCTAGAGAAAAGCTTTCAACTTTTTCCATTCAAATTTTCAGTTATGGTCCCTCTATGTCCAGTTTGTTGATAGTTCGTTTTTACCATAAAGGGTGCTGACGGCTGTCCAATGATTTTTCTGCATCTATTGAGATGGTTTTTGTTCTTCATTCTGTTGCTATGTCACATTTGATTTGCATATGTTGAATCTTCCTTGCATCTCTGAAATAGATCACATTTGATAATGGTGTATTATCTTTTTGATGAGCTGTTGGATTTGGTTTGCTTGCATTGGTGAAGATTTTTACGTCTGTGTTCATCAGGGATATTAGACTGTAGCTTTCTTCTTTTGTTGTTGTGTCCTTGTCTGATTTTGGTGTTAAGGTAATCGTAGCCTCATAGATGAATTAATGAGAATTCTCTCCTCTTCACTGTTTTAAAATAGTTGGAAGAGATTTGGTGTTAGTTCTTCTTTACACATTTGATAGAATTCCACATTGAATCAATTCAGTCCTGGGCATTTATTTGATGGGAGACTTTTTATTACTGATTCAATCTTGCTACTCATTTTGGTCATTTCAGGTTTTCTATTTCATTCTGATTTAATCTTAGTAGGTTATATGTTTCTAGAAGTTTATCAATTTTCTCTAGGTCTTCAAGTTTCTTAACATACAGTTGTTCATAATAGTCTGATCTTATGTCTTCTTGAAGAGCAACTGTAATGTCTCTTTTTCATTTCTGATTTTGTTTATTTTGGATCTTTCCTTGGTTAGTGTAGTTAGTGGTTGATATGGTGTATTAATCTGTTTTCACACTGCCGATAAAGACATACTTGAGACTGGGTAATTTATGAAAAAAAAGTTTCATGGTCCCACAGTTCCATGTGGCTGGGGAGCCCTCACAATCATGGTTGAAGATAAAAGGAACATCTTACATAGCAGCAGGAAAGAGAAAAATGAGAGCCAAGTGAAAGAGGAAACCACTTATAAAACCACCAGATCTTGTGAGACTTATTCACTATCTCAAGAACAGTATGGGAGAAACTGCCCCCATGATTTAATGGCTTCCTCCCACAACACTTGGGAATTATGGGAGCTACAATTCAGGATGAGATTTGGGTGGGAACAGAGCCAAACCATATTATTCCTCCCCTGGCCCCTCCCAAATCTCATGTCCTCACATTTCAAAACCAATCATGCCTTCACAACAGTCCCCCAAAACCTTATTTCAGCATTAACTCAAAAGTTCACAGTCCAAAGTCTCATCTGAGACAAGGCAAGTCCCTTCCACCTATGAGCCTACAAAATAAAACACAAGTTAGTGACTTCTTAGATATAATAGGGGTGCAAGCATTGGATAACTATACCCATTCCAAATGGGAGAAATTGACCAAAATGAAGGGGCTACAGATGCCATGCAAGTCTGAAATCTAGAGTGCAGTCAAATCTTAAAGCTCCAGAATGATCTCCTTTGACTCCACATCTCATATTCAGGTCACAATGATGCAAGAGGTGGGCTCCCATGGCCTGGGGCATCTCTGCCTCTGTGGCTTTGCAGGGCACAGTGCCCCTTCTGCCTGCTTTCACAAGCTGATGTTGAGTGTCTGTGGCTTTCACAGGTGCCCAGTGCAAGCTGTCAGTGGATCTACCACTCTGGGGTCTGGAGGATGGTGGCCCTCTTCTCACAGCTCCACTAGGCAGTGCCCTAGTGGGGACTTTATGTGGAGACTTGCACTCCACATTTTCTTTTCACACTGCCGTAGCAGGGGTTCTCCATGAGGGCTCTGCCTCTGTAGCACACCTCTGTCTGGACATCCAGGTGTTTCCATACATCTGAAATCTAGGCAGAGGTTCCAAGCCTCAGTTCTTGACTTCTGGGCACCCAAAGGCTCAACACCATGTGGAAGCTGCCAAGGCTTGGGGCTTGCACCTTTTGGACCCACAGCCTGAGTTGTACCTTGGCCCCTTTTAGCCATAGCTGGAGCAGCTGGGATGCAGGGCACCAAGTCCCTAGGCTGCACACAGCAGGGGTGCCCAGATCCTGGCCCACAAAACCATTTCTCCTCCTAGGCTCCCAGGCCTGTGATGGGAGGGGCTGCCACAAAGGTCTCTGACATGCCCTGGAAACATTCCTCATGTCTTTGTGATTGACATTGGGCTCCTTGTTACTTATACAACTTTCTGCAGTAGGCTTGCAGTATTTCTCCCATTTTTTTTTCTGTTGCATTGTCAGGCTGCAAATTTTTCAAACTTTTATGTTCTCCTTCCTCTTGAACACTTAGAAGTTTCTTAGAAATTTCTTCTGCCAGACACCCTAAGCCATCTCCCTCAAGTTCAAAATTCCACAGAGGTCTTGGGCGAGGCTAAATGCTGCCATTCCTTTTACTAAAATATAGCAGGAGTCAGCTTTACTCCAGTTCCCATCAAGTTTCTCATTTTCACCTGAGACCACTTCAGCCTGGATTTCATTGTCCATATCATTATCAGCATTTTGGTCAAAGTCATTCAAAAAGTCTCTAGGAAGTTCCAAACCTTCCCACATTTTCCTCTCTTTTTCTGAGCCCTCCAAACTATTCCAACCTTTGCCTATTACCCAGTTACAAAGTTGCATCCACATTTTTGAGGACTTTTATAGCAGTGCCACACTGTTTGGTACAAAATTACTGTATTATTCATTTTTCATGCTGCTGATAAAGACATATCCAAGACTGGGTAATTTATTAAAAAAAAAAAGGTTTATAAAGAAAAGAGGCTGGGGAGGCCTTACACTCATGGTGGAAGACGAAAGATATGAACGACACCTCTTACATGATGGCAGGCAAGAGGAAAATGAGAGCCAAGTGAAAGGAGAAACCCCTTATACAACCATCAGACCTTGAGACTTATTCACTAACATGAAAAGAGTGTGGTGGAAACTGCTCCCATGATTCAATTATCTCCCAGTGAGTTCCTCCAACAACACACGGGGATTATGGGAGCTACAATTCAAGATACTATTTGGGTGGGGACACACTCATCTTGAATTGTAGCTCCCATAATCCCCAAGTGTTATAGGAGGGACCCAGTAGGAGGTAATTGAACCATGGGGTAGTTTTATAAGAGGTTTTTTCCCCTTTTTGCTCGACGCTTCTTCCTGCCACCATGTGAAGAAGGATTTGTTTGCTTCCTCTTCTACCATGATTATAAGTTTCCTTAGGCCTCATCAGCCATGCTGAACTATGAGTCAATTAAACCTCTTTACTTTATAAATTACTCAGTCTCAGGTAGGTCTTTATTAGCAGCGTAAGAACAGGCTAATACAGTGGTTAATCAATTTTGTTTATCTTTTTGAAGAAGCAACTTTTCATTTTGTTGATCCTTTATATTAATTTTTAGTTTCTATTTCAGTTAGTTCTGCTCTGATCTTTATTGTTTCTTTTGCTAATTTGGGGTTTGGTTTGTTTTTAATTTTCCAGTTCCTTGAAGTGGAACTAGATTATTTTACATTAGATTTTTTGAAATCTCTCTCTCATTTTTTTGATTTAGGGGCTTATTTCTATAAACTTCTTTCTTAGTACTGCTTTTGCTGTGTCCCACATGTTTTGATATTATGTTTCCATTTTCATTTGTCTCAAGATTTTTTTTTCCATGTTACTCGTTGACTCAATAGTTTTCAGGAGCAAGTTGTTTGATTTCCATTTATTTGTGTACTTTCCAAAGTTCCTCTTGGTGTTGATTTCTAGTTTTATTTGATTGTGGTCTGAGAAGATACTTGATATGATTTTAACATTTTTACATTTTGTGGAGACTTGTTTTGTAGGCTAACATAGGTCAGTCTTAGAGAATGTTCCATGAGCTGATGTGAAGAATATGTATTCTTCCATTTTTGGGTAGAATATTCTGTAAATGTCTATTAAACCCATTTGATCTAAAGTCTAGCTTAAATTCAATGTTTCTTTGTTCATTTTCTGTCTAGATGATTTGTCTAAAGCTGAGAGTAGGGTGTTGAAGTTTCTCATTACTACTGTATTGCAGTCTATCTCTCTCTTTAGATTTAGTAATATTTGCTTTATGAATCTGGGTGTTCCAGTGTTGGGGCATATATATATTTAGAATTGTTATAGCCCCTTGCTATA